>NC_056744.1:123844815-124144815 GCF_019279795.1 Protopterus annectens | reverse complement strand
AGCTTTAGGTATGAGTCGGGGTGGAGGATTGTGTTCCATGATCAATGAGGTCTTGGAGAACTGACCTGGCAAACCCCCCTCTTGCTCTGGAGACTAGGGTCCAGTTTGTAATGTTTGGTAAAGGTGTGAACTGAAGTCCAAGTGGCAGCTTCTAAAATGGAAGCATAGTCAATCCTTTTGAAAAAGGCAGCTGAGGAGGCAGCTGTCCTGGTAGAGTGAGGTTTGATATGACCATGCAAGGATTTTCCAGGACAGGAACAGCACATGCCAATGGATTTTGAGATCCATGAAGAAATGGTCTGTTTGGAGACTGCCTTCCCTAGAGCTCTCAGATGGAAGGAGATGAATAGTTGGGTCAGACTTTTTGATAGGTCTGGTTTTGTCTAAGTAGTTCCTCAGTTGCCTGTGGACTTCCAAAGAATAGAGCCCTCTCTGAGGAATTTTGTGGATGACGGTAGATAACCGGTAGATTATTGGTCTGGTTTAATGAGAGTTCATTAACAACCTTAGGCATGAAGGAGGGGTTAAGTCCTGAGGGCAACTCTGGCCTTGTGGAAAATAAGATAAGGGGAGGTAGCCATAAGGGCTTGTATCTCTGATACCCTCCTGGAAGAGGAGAGGGCCACTAGTAGAACTGTTTTCAGGGTGCATAGTTTCAGGGATACTGAATGAGATGGTTTAAAAGGTGCCAATGTAAGTTTTTCTAGTATGAAATTCAGGTCCCTAGGAGGAGGCATAGGCTTTCTGGGGGGACTGATATGAAGCACCCCTTTTCAGAAAAAAGCTTGACTTCCAATCTGGAAGCCAAAGGAGGTAATATGGGCAGACAAGCAGAGATGGCAGATAAATGGACTTTGACTGAAGAGCAAGTTAGTCCTGAGTGAAGTAGCTCACACAAACAGGAAAGACCACAGGTATAGAAGAAGTCAGAGGGTCCTGGTTTTTCCATTGACACCACTTGGAGAATCTGTTCCATTTAGATGCATAATTTCTCCTGGTACTAGGTTTTCTGGCCTCCTGCAGAACATTGAGTACATCCTCTGAGTATAGGTGTCTGTAGGGGATTAGAACCCTATCACCCATAAGGTCAGTTTCAGATTGTTCCCCTGGGGGTGTGGGTAGGGATCCCCTGTCCTGTGTGAGCAGGTCTATTTGGTGGGGTAAACTGTGATGACTGCCCTTGGCTAGTAGGTGAAGGGGGAAACCAATGCTCTCTTGGCCAAAAAGGGGTCACCTACAGGACTTGGGGTTTATCCCTCTGTATTTTCAGGATGACTTTCTGAATCAGAGTGAAGGGAGGGAAGGCATAGATGGTACACTCCCTCCCAAGGAAAGGAGAAGGCGTCCACTTTCCAAGCTTGTGGATGTGGGTCCCTTGTGCAGAATCTGGGCATCTGTCCATTCTGCGGGAGGCAAAGAGATCTGCTTGTGGAATACCCCAGCTGTGGATAAGGTCCAGGAATACCTCTCTGTGAAGCATCCATTCATGAGAGGGAGTTGAAGGTCTGCTGAGTGTGTCTGCCATAACATTATCTGTTGAGAGAATATATACTGTTACCAGGTGAATCTGGAGTGATGATGCTAGGTTCCATATCTGGATGGCCAAGGCTGCACAGAGGGTAGGACTTTGTTCCCCCCTGGTTGTTTATGTGCTACAGGACAGTCATATTGTCTGTGATCACTTTCAGGGTTCCTGGCTGAAGAGCCGATCTGAATGTTAGTAAGGCTAACAGTACTGCCCTCGCTTCCTTGATGTTGATATGGTCCTTCTGTCTTAGGTTGGACCATCTGCCTTGTACAGAGAATTGATTCTGGTTTATTAGTAGCACTGCACCCCACCCCAAGTCTGATGCATCTGTGGAGACCTGTTGTAGGGGTGCTGGAACCTGCAGGGGGGGGTTCCTTGGTTGAGGTAAATTGCTGATACCCACCATTGGAGTTCCCTTTTCAAACACTGAAGTAGAGGAAGGGGGGGAGTCCAGGGGCTGGGAGTGTTGGCTCCATAGGTTTTTTAAGGATCCACTGGATTTTTCGCATGTGGAGTCTTGCCAGAGGTAACCATGGGCATAAGGGATGCCATGTGGCCTAACATTCTTAGGAATTCCCAAGCTGGCAAGGAGTGGGTGAGGAGTTTTTTGAAGTACAGACAGAGGTCTAGGATTCTTTGGCCTGGAATGGAGGCTTTCATTCTGTTTTGATCCTGCACCCCAAGAAAACCAGGTCTTAAGAGGGGGACATGTGAGACTTTTTGTGGTTTATGGTAAACCCTAATTGAGTCAGGGTGGAAATTACCTGTTGTAGGAGGAGTAGAAGGACTTGGTGGTCTTGATCAAGAATAAGTAGGTCATCTAGATATGGGTATATCTGTATACCCTCTGTCCTGCAGTGAGCAATGAAGGTCGCTAGATACTTTGTGAACACTCTAGGAGTACTGGAGAGTCCAAAGAGCAAGGCAGAGAATTGAAAATGGCAAGAACCTACGGCAAAGCCGAGGAATTTCCTGTAACCTGGATGTATAGGAATGTGCAGGTAGGCATCCGTCAAATCCAGGGCTACCATGAAAGCCTGTGTTGGTAAGAGCAGGGGTAAGGTAATCATTTTGAAGCTGGGTACCTTGAGAAAGACATTTAGGAAAGTTAAGTCTAGAAATGGCCTCCATGGGCCGTCTTTCCTTGGTACCAGAAACATTCTGGAGAAGCCTATGTTTCTTTGTGGGGAGGGCACCTGTTCTATGGTGCCCTGAGCTAGAAGTTGTTGAATGATGGGTGGGAAAAGGTAGGCTTGGTTTGTAGGTGGTTGAGGAATACCCTGGAGGGGGGGGGGGTAACACCCACCAAGTCATGAAATATCCCCTCTGAATGATGGAAAGGACCCATTGTTCTGATGTAATTATCCACCAGACGGGTAGGGAGAGGGTGAGATGAAGGGATGGGGGGGTGTTTGGTTCTAAGGGTGGTAAGTCACCGTGAAAATGGTCTTGTTTGGTCAGACTGAATCTGAAAAGGTGTGGTGGAAAACCTAGGAGTAGAACTTTTCCTTTGTTGTCTACGCCCTTTTTACTGAGGAGCTGGTTGCAAGGACCGTCCTCTAACAAAGGAAGGTTTTTGTGGGTAGTTCCTGTTGTATCTGGGTATAGGGGATACCAGTAAATGTTTTAGGTTTTGTAGTTCTTTTCCCTTTTCTTGAATGGATATGAGAAGCTATGCTGAGGCTTGGCCAAACAGGGCCTTATCGTCCAGGGGTGTGTCAAGCAATTTTGTTTGTACATCCATAAGTAGAGGTTGTAGTCTCACACAGGAATATCGCCTCAAAACTGATCCTGATGCAGCAGATTTTGATGAGACTTCCACAGCATCATAACTGCACTTGGAGTGCCTAGTCACTTGAGATGCTGTGGAAAGTAGGGTGTTGATTTGGGCTTTAATGGGAGAGAGTCAGGAGCTTCAGAGAGGAGAGTAGCTTTGGTGATGGTATCCAGGATATACCTAGCCATATGTGCTTGGCAGTTGAGAGCTCTAATAACCAGAGTAGAGGAGGTATACTCTTTTTTTCCCTAGTCTGTCCATGAACTTGCTATCTTTATCCGTGGGGTAGAGAGCAGCAGAAGGCAATTGTCTTGATGTTTTTTCAGCAGAGACTGCAATAACTGCTGGGTCTACTGGAGGATTTTTAAAAAGGAGCTGGGTTTCCTGAGGAACCTTATAAAAATGGTCAAAATGTTTTGAGGATGGTAGTTGAGAGTCTGGGAACTGAGAAGCAGCCAAGAATGCATCCTGGAAAGCAGGTAGCAAGGGGGCACAGCAGAAGAAGATGGTTGCTCCATTTGTAGTAGTTCTAAGTACCTTTTCATGGTGTCAAGATACTTCTGAGGCCTGCCACTTAAAATGTTCCCTCATGAGGGAAACTGTGTCCCCAAAGGTGATTTCTTCCCCTGGGGACTCGGACGTAATGCAGTTCTCCTCCTCTGGGGTAATGAAATCCTTGGAGGAGTCTATTTGTGATTCATAAGTAATAGAGTCCTCTGAAGAAGAGTGATCTTCCTCTGATAACTCTAAAGGGGGTCGAAGAGAGGGGCTAGGTGGTAATTGTTGTGTCTTTTAAGGCCTGAAATGCCTTAGAGAGACTTTGTGAAAATACTTCCCATTCAGGAAGCGGTCGAGGCTCTGGATGCTTTACTTTTTGTTTTCTCTTCAAAGGGGTAGCCAGTGGAGAAAAAAATCTGAGCAGACGTTTGTCTGGGTGGAAGTGTAGGAGCAAGTGCCCTCAGACTGAATGAGCTGTGGTTCCCATCTGCCATCAGGATCTGATGGCTGATTAGCCTCAGCAGACGTAGCTAAAGTTTTTGCCATCCCAGCTTCCATTGAGGCTCCCAGGCCTGGTTTGGAAACTGAGGTCTGAGAAGATCCCAAGCTTTCATCAGTCTCAAGAAACTGGTCAGACACCTGAGGCGCAGCGTAAGATTCAGGTCTGATTTTCTTGGTCTTCTTCCTAGTCAGCTCGTCAGATGGGCCTACTCCACCTTCCATACTGAGCGCAAGACGTCGTAATCTCTGATTTTCCAAATACAGTTTTAACGTGGCCAGATGGCTGAGAAGTGTTTTTGGGCCGAAAGATTTGCAAATGGGGCAGGACGTATGGTCGTGGGCCTCGCCTAAGCAAAATATGCACTTTTCCTGCGTATCCTTGAGAGGAATTTGTCTCCCACAAGCCCACCTCCCTTTTCACTTGACATGTACATCTTAACAGTAATCAAAAAGCAAAGAAAAATCCAACAGGGCACTTATCTGTATCGGTTGATTGAAGCAGTCATCTGGTCTGGAGCTGTAACTTTAACCAGTCGTCTGAAAAACGCGATCTGCTTTCAGAACTGGTAAACAGGAGTCCGAAATTCACTGCGGCAGAAAATTTCTGAAGAGGGTACATGGAGATGTCACTTTTAACCCCAAGTCGGTTTATGGCCCTGACAAGGGATGTCACACGTACCCTCCAGGAGCAAAGACTTTGGTATACTGGCCGGATGGTGGCACTGCAGGCAGCAACCTCCCTATTGTAATGAATACTGCAACATGAAAATAGAAGGACATCACTGTGTTCTGTTCTCGCTCCTGAATTGCTGGAAAAAGATCTGCAGGATCAGCTCTGCAGTATCAGCTTTGCTATACTAGGGAGAGGTGCGTACCTCTGCGACTAGCCTAAGTCTACACAAATAAAACAGAGGAAACAGAAAGGTTAGTTTAAATAACTTCCCTCCAAGTTCCAGCTGCCAGGCAAAAAAAAACACAAGGCAAGCAGGCAGCTGCTCAGCCTCAGACACAATCTTTTTTTTTTTTTTTTTTTTTTTTTAACTCAGGGCAAGCAGCTTAGCTGCGAATGTGGGAATTAAGCTGCTCAGCTGCAAACAAGGAAGTCTCTGGCTGTGAAGCCATAGCTGAAAATTAGCTTTTCTAAATACAGCAAGGTCGGTCATCGGGATTCTGCATAAGTGGATGTAAGGATGCGAAATCCAGGTGGGCGCAACAACACAGACCCCTAGGCATCAAACAGATCCCCCCAGGGGTTCACCGATCACAGTTTCGGAATCAGAAGCCCAGACATAGTAAGGCTTAAGTTTAATTCTGGTGGCTGCCCAAAAAAAAACAATTACTAGAAAATGGAAATTAAAGTCTAAACCAACTGAATTTGAAATAATGAATATTATAAAAGAGAAAAACTGGAAGAAAGATCTATAGAAAAAGGAAGGAGACAATAACACAAACAAACTGGGGGAACAATACATACAGAATAATGTTCAAGAGGGAGAACAGAAGCAAGGTTAAAGGGAATACAGGAATTCAGCAATTTACGAAATGTTGGACTGACTATAGTAACACAGAAAGAAAAGATATGGGATGTACAAAGTATGCAAACAGAAAAAAAATGTTTAATATGGTTTGCTTCCTTGTGATAATCTAATAAAGGTGTCAGAAAAAACTTTCATATAATGATTCTACCAACCTATATCTTCCTGCTCTGTAGTCAGCTGTTTCAAGTTAAAGAGCTGCCCATTTAGTAAATTGATCTTTAAATAAGTGGGGGCTCATACTACTGTAATACAAAACGGCATTACTTTGCGTGTTCCTGTAATTAATCTTAGTAAACAATAAACAAACAGTCTCCTTCCTTTTGTATACCTCAACATCTAAAATTTTATTTTATGTGCATGACTCTGACGTGAATCTTAGAAGACATATTCTTGTTTATTTCACTAACAAACCCTTCCAACTCTTCTTCATAACCCTCTCAAATAAAATAGGTCAATGAAACAATTACCTAGTTTCATATTCTTGTATTTCAAAATTACTTTAAGGACATATGCCTCCCAATAAGCCATCACTAAACTGGCACAATTGGGTGCCATCCTGGCACCCAAGACTACAGCTTTCTTTTATCTAACAAAATGACTTTTAAATGAAAAACAATTTTGGTGTAAAACTTGCTCCATGCATTCTGTTAAAAAACTAACCAACTATAACATATTCTATATTCTTGTACAACCTGAAGGAAAAACATCCTACTCCTGTTTTGTGGAGAACAGTATACAATGACTGAACTTCTACAGTACCCAATAAATCATTCTTTCCAACCTTTTTTAAATGAAAAGTGTCAGAAATAAAAAAAAAATGTGTTTCTAACCACTATAAACAAAGCTCTATTGACAAATTTTGAATTTTTTTCTAACTTAGATGCTGGTGAATATACACTGGGCGAATTGGTGACTGATCTATACTTTTCTGTATCTTTGGAATACCAAACAATTTCCCAGTGCTGGGGTGAACTGTGAAAAACAATTATAACTTCCCTATGTCAAATTGCTATGTTAATAAAAATCATAAAAACAAAGAATCAAGTCTGTATGCTGTTTTGCTGTCACATAAAACAATTTTTCATACAAAGATGCATCTTTCAACATTATAACCATGTTACCAGTACAGCTGTTGCTGACCATAATGTCATCTGTATCAGGATGGATGGAATCATTTATTCAATGTCCATACAAATCCCTTAGCTGTGACGTACCATTTCAGAAAGTTCAATTCCCACTGTGACAAAAAGGCTTTCTGACTCATGCTCCCAAGAACAAGGTTTGCTTCCTAGGTAACAGCTGTGACTTTGGAACATTCAGAAAATACTGCAAAGTCACAAAGCCTGATATGGTGAACTGTAATGCTTCCTGTTTACCTTCCAGAGTGGTTACCTGTATGAGGCAATCACCTAGTAAAAGTAAATGTAAATATCCTTGGTTCTGCAAAAGCCAGTTACTAGAACTACACATTTCTGTACACATCCTGGGTGCAGTATACCAGCCAAAGGGCAAGTAGATGAAGTGGGATCCCCTCCTGCTTTCAACCTTCGGTACCTTTTGCCCACTATGATTGTTTAAATATGGAAATAAGTTATTTTATTTATTTGACATTTGTTTACCGGGAAATTCCAACTGAGCCTTTAAGAACCCATTTTCAGTGGAGGCCCAGGGAAAAAACATCCCCAAGACAAACAGTTCCTATATGAACAATATTAGACTAAAAGGCTTAGTGTCATGGAAAACAAACACGAACAGACTGCTGGAGGTAAAGATAAAGAGCTAGTGAAAAAGGCAATGAGAGTAGTAAGCAAACCAACGATTTTTAATCTAGAAACAAACACTCACAGGGTACTGAAAGTACCCAGAGACTGCAAACCAACACAGAAATAAAGCGCTTTTCATCCTGCTCACTAGCAGGACTTCTTCAAATAAAAAATATCATAAAAACTTCATCATTAAATACTGAAAAAATAAGTGGGCGTTGTGAGCCACACAATCTACACTCAATTAACTTAAAGGGACATTGCTCACTGTGATACACAAGTTGTGAATTAAAATGCAAAATACGTTATATTTGCAACAAATTTCTACCTCTTCTAGCAAAATAAGTAATAAATAATTAAACAAATAAAAGACTTCATTGTTAACAACAGTGCTAACAAAACTGAAGTTAGTTAAAGTCTAAACCAAACACTGAAGTTGGTTGAAGTCTGAAACAATACAGCTGCCACATTACTATTAAACGCCTAAACACTGGCAAGTAGACATATTAAGGGTCTAAAAATACAAATAGTACAAAAACAAAGTTAGAAAAACTAAGAAAAAATAATAATAGGTAATACTATTTCAGGCCTGGTAACATACGTTTAAAAGTATTTTATTTATTTTTGTTTTTGTTTAAATTTGATATTCTTAAGTACATAAACCTACAAGTTAACTGTTTTGCCAAAACTAATACTGCATCAGCTACTTCCACCATAGTAGTTCCAGGCACTTCAGCCAAGCATGTAGCCATTACCGCTTTGAATGGGGGACCGAATGGTCACGCGAGTGCAATGGCTTAATCTAACCCTTCAGTCACCGTTAACAGGAATACATCGGAGCGGACGCATTCATCGAACTTCCAAACATCCAGGAATGTGGATTTAAATACCATTCCTTCTTTCAATCAGTGGACTAAAGAACCGATGCAGCTCGTGAACACACAACCCACCCAGGTTCAAAACCATGTTACTGAAGGCGCAGGTAACATTTCTTTTTTGCTTCAGCATTTGGATAAAATTTTGTTTAAATATAAAAAACTTTTACTGGAAGTGGTGTATCTTCGTCAATGTATTAATGAAAGTATTGTGCCTAAGGGCTTAAGAATTTGCCAGTACCCTACAGGTTTATCAGCTGGGTCTGTTTTTCACCAAGAACTTGTTTCTATGTTTAACAAACAAGGGTTAGACTTGGTTAATTTAATGGTCAAACATTACCAAATAACTACTGACCAACTATTTGAGGAAGCAACAGTTTTAGAAAGCAGTATTAAACAACATCTTGACTTTGGGTGTTATATGTTTGACTATGACAGAATTTTTGTTAGTATTGACCAACATCTAATTAAACTAAGAGAAGTTGAGATGAAAAAGCTTAACAGAGAATAAAGAAGGGGTTGCTTATCCTCAACCTCCACAAGTTTTTAAAACTAACAACTACGGTCAAATTAATAGTATTCAAAATACACAAGTTGGAAATAAACAGGTTTCGTACAGTCCACAGACTACTTTGAATGTGCCCCAAGGGGACCATTTCAGTCAAAGATCTGATACTGTTTCACGAGAAGTTCTGCCAGTCCAAAACGCCCAAAATTTTCAGAACCCGGCCTCTCAGTACAACTTGAGATCGAAGGGCAAAAACCCACAGTTCAACAACAACAGAGCGAAGAATCGCAGGTGCAGGAGATGACTTTGCCATACTTGAACACAACAGAACTTCCTAATTTCAAGCTAAAAGAAACTGTTTTGAATGTAGACAAGGATTTCAAAATCTACAACTATACAGACATGGTCATTGACCCACCCTTGGTTGAACTGTTAGCAAAGGGGAACACATTTGTCCCATCTAGAAGGGTAGACTAAGCAAAAATACTAACTGACTTAAAATTGTATGTCAGAAAGTTAAACTTGTCATTAATGTTTGGTGACAATGTAAACATACAGAGTAGCATCTTCCATACATCTAGTACATTTTGCCCTCCTCTTCATCCTATGTTGCTATTGTTTGAACAAATTTGTGAGTTGGACTTTTCCAACTCATCCAGTGTAAGATTTAATAACAAAAAGTTTCATCTTCCCCCTAACATTTCTAGAGAACAACGTGACTTGTTGCACTTAATCCAACAGGCCCCTGTTCGGATTATGTCACCAAACAAAGGTGATGGGTTAGTAGTGATGTATACGGACCACTACATTAATGAAATGGAAAAGATAGTCAATAGTCCTACTTACCAGTTTGTATCATGCAATGAATTAAATCAAGCTTGTTCTAAAATTAAATAATACTTATACGAGATGTTTTTGGAAGCTAAGATTACTTCTGACCTTTTTAAGTACCTCAGCATGCCAGCCCCTAGAACTCCTATTCTTTTTGGTGTTCCCAAATTACACAAAAACACTGGTAATCCACCAATGAGACCATTAGTAGACGCAAGGTCTAGTCTAATGTACCCTTGGGCGAAATGGGTAGATGAAACCCTTAAAAAATGTGTGACCCAGGAACAACACATTTGTAAAGACTCTTGGTCATTTTTAGCCCAAATTAACAATTTGGACTATAGTCATTCTTTGCATTTTTAACAATTGACATCCAGGATCTTTACTCTTCCATCCCACATGATGAAGGGATTGAACGGACCAGTAGGCTACTGAGGGCTAAGGGCGCACCATTAGAAGAAGTGAACCTATTAGAGGAAATGTTGGACATTATTTTGAACAACAATTATATTACATTTAACAACAAATACTATGTCCAAAAAACAGGAGTGGCAATGGGGTCTCCGTGTGGTGCTAGCTATGCAAATTTGGTCATGGCATCATGGGAGCAAGAGTTTATCTTTAATAAACCTGATGTAAAGAAACAGATTCATTTTTACACCCGCTTCCTTGATGATGTCTTTATACTACTCAACAGTAAGAGGGATGATGCAATAACATCGGTAGATTATTTTAACAGTACAACTAACTTCCTTTCTTTTACATTTGTCTTTGATACAGACCAGATTTCTTACCTGGATGTAAATTTGAGTAAAGACGAAACAAAAAATTTGTATGTTTCTAAAATCTATAGAAAACAAACATACTCCAATTCTTTCCTCCATTACAGCAGCTGTCACCCTTGGCACCAGAAAAAGTCTGTTGTCAAGGGACAATTTGTGAGAGCTGCACATATGGTCACACTTGAGTCAGACTTTTTATACGAAAGTCAAAAACTGAAGGGCATGTTTCTCAAAAGGGGTTACTCTGAGGACCTGATAGACACGATTTGTGATGAAGTCACCACTAAGCGAGAACAAGGCCTTTACAGACCAATTCTTAGAGTCCCAACAACACTGGAACCATTTATTCTAGTCATCCCGACAAATATGAATACACAATTAGTCTGATTACCCTCTTTAGTAGTGATGCTAAGGAGATAAAATACATACTATACAAAAATTGGGAAATAATTAGAAGAGATGCTCATATTGCTGACAGGTTTGAAAATAGCCCTCGAATTACATACAAGCGTGGTACCAACTTGAAAAGTTTATTAGCGGTCAACAAACCAACTTTAAATTGGAAGTGTGGTATGTACAAATGCCAAATGTGCAATTATTACAAGCACATGAGTACAGGCAAGGAGGTAATTATTAGAAACACTATTTACAAGATCCATTCTAGATTTACTTGCCAGTCTAAATCTGTGGTCTATGTGGCCCAATGCTCAGGTTGTACCACTTTCTACATCGGTAAAACCGACCGTAAGTTGAAAGAACATGTTTATGAGCATTTGTATAAAATCAGAAACTAAAGTTTAGCTAATGCTCTGGCAAGACACACAGTGTTATACCCACACCATTCTTTCTTATTTACAACCATTGACTCAGTGTTTGATGATAATAGAGGTGGACCTATATCTTTATTATTGGAACAACTTGAATTGTGTTGGCAACTTCGTACTGGATCTTGTTTTTATCCGGGTTTGAATGAAGTAGTGTCTTTGGCATGTATACTCAAACTTAGGAACTTGAGACGCTAGCACACCATAAATGTTTATACATAACACCCTTGTTACTTTTTAGAGAAAATAAAGTGTAATATTAACAAGGTAATTATTAAACCTTAAAAACTGAAAACTATAAAACAAAAACCTAAATTAGAATTAAAATTACAGTTTCTTATTAGTGAAGTAGGACTTCGGGATACTTGTAGGTTTATGTACTTAATATCAAATTTAAACAAACAAAAATAAATAAAATACTTTTAAACATATGTTACCAGGCCTGCAATAGTATTACCTAGTATTATTTTTTCTTAGTTTTTCTAACTTTGTTTTTGTTCTATTTGTATTTTTAGACCCTTGACATGTCTACTTGCCAGTGTTTAGGCGTTTAGTTGGTGTAACAGTAATTTGGCAACTGTTTGTTTCAGACTTCAACCAATTTCAGTGTTTGGTTTAGACTTTAACTTCAGTTTTGTTAGCACTGTTGTTAACAATGAAGTCTTGTTTAATAACTTATTTTGCTAGAAGAGGTAGAAACTTGTTGCAAATATAACGTATTTTGCATTTTAATTCACAACTTGTGTATCACAGTGAGCAATGTCCCTTTAAGTTAATTGAGTGTAGATTGTGTGGCTCACAACGCCCACTTATTTATTCAGTATTTAATGATGAAGTTTTTATGACTTTTTATCTGAAGAAGTCCTGCTAGTGAGCAGGACGAAAAGTGCTTTATTTCTATTGTTGGTTTGCAGTCTGTGGGTACTTTGTCAGTACCCTGTGAGTGCTTGTTTCTGGATTAAAAATCGTTGGTTTGCTTACTACTCTCATTGCCTTTTTCACTAAAAGGCTTAGTGTAGTAGTATTGACATGAGCATTTACTAACTAAAAACTATTCAGCTTAACAGTAGTACAAATACAATACATGGTTACAAACAGGATAGTTGTAGTGTATTTTTTATTTAAAATCTGTGCTAGTCACAGCATTGTGTACTGGGGAAGTCATTAGGAAGATGCAAAGTAGTCAAGATGGTTGTTTTAGAGAAGGAGGTGGCACAGTATTAGGAACAGGGAAGGAGAGAGGTAGAATAAGCGAGAATAGCAGGTGGTTAAGGCAGATAGTACATAACGCATCCTTTCCATTCAGTGTTACCATGAAAATAGGAAAAGGAGACAAGAGAGCATGCAAGGTTTAGATTTTATACTTTGGAACCTTGAGGAGCTTGTTTAGCTCTGACAAATCCAAAATCAGCTTCTGAGGGCAGTCTTTTCTTGAAACCAGGTACAGTCTTGAGTAAAACCTAGGGCCATCTTCTGGTTGTGGTACTCTCTGTGGTACTACTCTCTCTCTTCAACCTCCTGCCACAAGAGATATCATAACAATGCTGGTGCCAGGTGTCTTTATTCTCTATTAACTGAAGGGATTCCTGTCTGCCCCCACCACCACACATGAAATGTATTCTGTACCTCTGGGCTAGGATTTTCAGTACTCTGTTGTCTTTTGTGATTCTAACCCGCCCTAACAAAAAGAGGTTTACATGGACTCCCACTTTTTGGTAGGTAGGTTTTGCGGGGCAGATAAGTTAAAGGGATAGTATGCTGTATGGGGTTTTTGGATGGTGGGGTGGAACAATGTGCACTATTAAGCCACAGCTTTTTAACCTCAGGATTGCAGCTCTGAGTTTCTCTAGGATTCTCTTTTTGATCTTGTCATTTTTACCTATAGTGGGTGTTCCTCCTTTTAACCTGTTCTACCCTTATCCTGCCTTTGGGGAGAGACCAAGATTTTGTTGGCTATTTAGGAATTTACAATAACTGCAGATGTTCAAATACATTCACTATTGCAGTCATGACATCTGGAATTCTTGCCTACTAGAATTACTTTAGAGCTCTGCCTTTCTCCCATCTAGCATTGGCAGCCCCCCCCCCATGAAACTTAGGACTTCTGTGGTATAAACAGCAGTGTCTGCCATCACAATCTTCAGATATTTCTTGTCACAATTCAGAAAGTGCTGCTGCACCTGTTGTCAGTTTGGCATGTCAGCTTGCTTCTGGGGATTCAAATACAAATATTGCACAATGGAGTACTTAAAGAGATTACAATTGTTGATACGGTCTTTTATACAAGTCTGATACTGAAAGGTTAACTGCTTAGAATGTAGGAATCAAATCACACAAATATTCTTGCGTCTTGTCTAGGCACAAAGAATGACATGGACAGCTGTCCTCCTCATGCTAGACTCAAACCAAGGAAACTCTGTCGCAAAGCGTATGTGGGAGTACCTGGTTCACAGAAAGCCACACAATTGTTCCACTGTTCTCATTCAGTCTCGACACTGGACGAGGTCACCACAACATGAAGCAGCATACTCAACTGGAGAAAGGCCAGGGGGAAGTAAATGAAAAACAATTAAATCCTTTTGGAATCTGAAAGTTTCTGTAGAACTAATGATACAGAAAGAGAGAGATGAATTTGCAACAACCCATACTTGAAGTAGGTCACTGCCAAAGGCTCAGCTGCAACCTATCTGGAGGCTGTTATGCTTTCACACACAGGCATGTCCTCGCAGGCTAAATCAGTGGTACTGCTGTACAGTGCAGAAGCCTCCCCGGGGTCCCCTAGAGCCTATGCCTGCATTTGTCATTAACTAAGGGGAAGGAAGGCATTCCCCATGGCTCTAGCTCAAGGCATGGTGAGTATAGACAGATTAGATGCATCAGGCTGCTACCCCCTTGTCCCACTCCACTACTCAGGACATTTCCCAAGATTTTTTCCAACTGGCTCAGGATTTGATTTTTTTTTTTGAAATCTGAACATTTTCGCAGGCTCTTTCTAAAAGGGGAAGGATGAAAGCTAACCAAGAGGGGGACTCATACCTCTGATTCAAATGCGGATGAATTAGCAAGTTTAAAAAAAAAAAAAAAAATTCTTCTCACATTTTGATTCAGACACCGAAGACATCTTCTCCACTATTGAATGTCTAATCTGGTGACACCCTTCATGGGATAAAGCCTTCAAACAGAAGGCACAGGAGTAATGACTGGACCAGTTAAGATACTTAGTTGTCATAACTGCAACAGTGAACACTACGATGAAAATTCAGTGTTTTACCTTAGTCAAGAAAGGGAAGTCACAATGAGTTCTGCTCTTTCTTCTCTTACCTTCAGTAGTAGCCTTAAGAGGGAGGAAAGAAGGGAATTTGTTAGGTAGGCACCTGCCTCACTTTAATAAGAACATATTCGCATTCCAGGCCTCCCATAACGAGTACATGGAGCAAAAATGTTTTGAGCTTGTGGTTGAGAGGAAAGCAATCACAGTATCTGGGATTTCCCATCTCTGACTTAGCATATGAGGTATTTCATAATCTAAGTTCATATTTATGGAGATTGGGTGAAGAACTGCTCAACTGGTTTGCCAAGAAGTTGTGGTAGAAGAAATGCAAAAGACTTTTAAGGAGTCATCTTTGCTAAGTAGCCAGGTCTCAGGCTGCAATGGCTCGACAGCAAACACTTATTTCTGATTCTCGCCTTACTGATGCATCACTTTACTGTGTTACGGTGTTTTAACTACAAATACACTGGCTGACACATTAATGTGAATATCAGTGTGGCTGCCACAATGATGTGAATATCTGTAAATCACTGATAAGTGTTGGCATCTCTAATATGGAGAAGTCTGATTTTTCCCTCTAAGCATGCATTCCTTTGACTATCAGAGGATGTGTTCTAAGCTCTTCATTTAAAGTATGAGGCATCACTGGTCAGGGTTTGATAACCTTTCAAAGCTGCAAATGGCATCTCTGTTGCCCTGCATTTATTCCACCTAACAGGTGCTTTCAGGGAGGATCTTGTCATCTTTCTAAATACTCCTTGCAGCCTGTATGACAGAATGAAGCATCATCATGACCTCTTGTCTCTCCTGCAGGAGATCATAACGGCCTCCTGTGGGAGGCAACCTGCCCGACTGGGTGTCTAATACTGCACCCATAATCATCTTACTGGTAAACTGGATGAGCCAGGACTGCTGACAGCTAACAGATTCCCACATTAGTAAGGCTGTGAACAGTCTTCATCAGGGCTCTGGCAAATGTTTCTGAGACCATGTCCTGTAGGAGGCAGTCATTCACATAAGGGTACATCTAGATGCTCTACAAGCTGAGACAAAGCTGCTATGCAGTACCTAGTAAACACCACAGGAACAGAGGACAGCCCAAAATGCAAGGAGGTGAGCTGAAGTGGTGCTACAAATATGAAGACATACCTGTGTCCCCTAATTAATAGAAATGTGAAGGTAAACATTCTCTACATTCAGGGTCATGTTACTAATATGCCATCTAGTATAAATCAGGGGAGAAGAGACTAAGGATAACATCTTTGTACATACTTTCTCTAAATGAATTTGTTTAGTATGGAGAGGCTCCAAGACCCATCCTTCCTAGGCACTAGAAAAAAGTTAAAACAAAACCCTGTTCCAGGCTTAATAAGGTCAACTGCTGATTCTATCAACTGATTCAGAAGTGGACCCACTAAGGAAATTTGGTCTGGGGGGAAGAGAGTAGAGGCAGTCCTAATACAGCAGAAAAGGTTTTCAATTAAGTTTTATAAACAAATGCAGTTACTCTTAAGCACAGAACTATATTTTGATCTCACAATTCTTCTTTAAGGTATGGAAGTCTCCATCTGAGAAGGTGAGGGAATTTTAGTAAACACAGAGAGGTTTGCTTAGGTGGAGATTAGTCCCAGAGGCTTTGATGTCTGTCCCAGGTTCTACTTACTCTTCACTGTCTTTCTGCACAGGGACTTGCACCTGAACTGCATTCCCCTCTCAACTGTTTCCTGGAAAATAAAAAAAATTGTGTTTAGCAGGATAATACATAGTGTACTCCATTGACAGCATCATCTGCAAGGCTTCACCTTTTTCGTTTAGTTTCCTGAATGTCTGTTCTCTGTTGTGGGCTCAAGCAACAAACTTTGGATTAAAGGTTGCCTTGAGAAGCTGCCCTTTAACATCTTTCTGAAAAGGCTGAATCCTAAATCAGATGCATCATTTAATCCCTGTACCTGTTAAGACCCTCACCTCCCTGCTAGGTGCATGTTATCTACACCATCATGTGCACATCTGACTACATCACAAATTCCTTTGTATGGCACTTCTGGACAGTCTACACAGCCTCTGGTTTAGCAATGCATCTGTCACTTCTGTTAGCATGTCCCCATCTGTCTAACAATGTCAGCCTAGTATTGGGGCTTGTGAGAGTTTTTCTACTCAAGTAGCCGACACTCACCATCGGCATTAATTGATCACAAATTCTACCTTCTCCATCATTTGAAAGTCTTAATGCTTGCAATTATGAAGGACTACTCACAACAGCAAAAAAAAAAAAAAAATTCAGTGCAAGGTCTACTGCTGAGTTTTGTAACGTTTTAAAAAATTTCCCCCTTCTCTACAGAATCTATCCTGCTTCAAAGCCATTCTCTAATGCCTAAAAAATTGGAAAAAATTTTTATGAGCCTGAGATGTTACGTCATTTATACTCAGCAATTCTATGAGCATCCCTTCTGAGTGCATGACAACTCCTTAGCCCACAATATAAAAAAAAACTTCATTACGTTGATGGTTTCCCCAAAAGAAATATCCTGGAGTGGGGCTGGACAAATGCGACTACTCTTCATCAGTGCTGTAACAAAGACAATAAAGCCTCTACCAGTAGGCCACTTCCTCCTCCTCCTGGACTTCAAAGTTGGACAAATGGTTTGAGAATTAATTTAAATGCTCTTGATTGGTAGAAAGTGATGTCTGACTCTCCAGATGGGGCAATGAGGTCTGTATCCCCCAACATGCTAGCAGGTACTCCTCTAATAAGCATTTATAGTCAAAAGCAGCCAGTACTGACTTTCCAGAAACTGGCTACTGGTTAAACAGCTGAAGGCCTGGGCAGCCTTTTTGTAAACAGTGATTTTTTCTCTGGAGCTTTCGATTCTTTAATAAAGACAGTTAGGATATCAAGGACAGGAGAGTGTTCTCGGCAAAAAGCAGTCTAAGTATGTCCTTCTGAGAGGTCTGAGAACTGACATTTGGCTATGACAAAGTTGCTCCTGATAATACCTCGTTTAACTACAAAGAGGCATAGACAGACAGTGATGCAGAAAAAAACACACACATAGGGTCGGTGTCAAATAAGACTGTGACTTACTCCATTTAAAGTATAAAGTCGTGGAACAAGCCTCACTGTCTCTACTCAAACGTCTTCCTCATTATTTTTCCCTTGCATTCATACTCCTTATACCCACTGCGGAAAAATGTATCTTGCAGAAATCTTGCAAAAACTGAGAGATCTAGAAGAAAGGTTTGTAGCAAGGGGGTATGATAAAAAGGAAGTATCTGATAAGTTAGTTGAAGTAATACAAAGACGGAATGAAGGAAGGACTTATTTTTCATCAGATCCATCTGCATATGTGAATAAGGTAGATTAGTTTAGGTGCAGGGTACCAGTAACATATTCTAAGGACTCTAAAGGTTTAATTGACATTATTAAAAAACGGTGGGGAGTCATGACCACAAGTACAGAATTGAAAGCTATAATAGGTGAATGTCCCAGTACAGTGTACAAGAAAATAAATCTTTAGGTCAGCTGCTATGTTACTTCAAGTGTCTCATGGGGTATGACAGCAGGAAACTACGACATGATTCTTATAAAAATACCAGACCTTGTTACAAGTGCAGTTTTTGCAGTTATATAGATCAAGCAGGTGAATTTTTTCACCCAGACCACAACAAGGTCTATAAGTTTTCAGTGGAGGCAACTTGTAACAGCTGTCATGTGGTTTACCTAAACCTCAGCTTTGGCCGGCTAAGAACTTGCTATATTCAACTGGACGTATAAGAGAATTTAAGTACCTTTATCTGCTCTATTTTTTTCAAAAAAATACAGTATTTAAATTGATTTTAACTGTGTGGAAGGAATATTAGCTGAACTGGAAGTTAGTCAGTGTTTGCTGAATTTTGTTATTTGCTAGTAATTACAGGTGCGGGGGTAGTCACATTCTTTGATTTCCTGTCCTTGCCTATTTAAGTGGTACAGTGTGAAATATTTTCTGCTTAAAAACCCCAGCTTTGGCCGGCTAAGAACTTGCTATATTCAACTGGACGTATAAGAGAATTTAAGTACCTTTATCTGCTCTTTTTTTCAAAAAATACAGTATTTAAATTGATTTTAACTGCGTGGAAGGAATATTAGCTGAACTGGAAGTTAGTCAGTGTTTGCTGAATTTTGTTATTTGCTAGTAATTACAGGTGTGGGGGTAGTCACATTCTTTGATTTCCTGTCCTTGCCTATTTAAGTGGTACAGTGTGAAATATTTTCTGCTTAAAACCTCAGCTTTGGCCGATTAAGATCTTGCTATATACAACTGGACGCATAAGAGAATATAAGTACCTTTATCTGCTCTTTTTTCCAAAAAAATACAGTATTTAAATTGATTTTAACTGTGTGGAAGGAATATTAACTGAACTGGAAGTTTTCACTCTGCTCTTCAGTTAGTCCCACCAACCCACCCTCCCTGTTTTTGTTTTGGTGTTAATCTTAGTGGCCTTGCAACTGCCCGCCCCTCTTGTAAATTTGTGTTTGGATACTCCTTCTGGGCCCATCTCATTTGCTCACTCAAATGAGTGCAGTGAGATCATATTCTGATTTCAGGCACTCCTACTGTGTACAAAGAGAGCATCTGGGAAACAAACAAAAAAAAAAAAAAAAAACTTAAGCTTGTTTCCTGCCTTTCCTGTTAAGTGGTATAGACTATTTGTAGGCTTCTGAGCCCCCAAGCCCTTCTGTGTTGAAGGGAAGCCTTCTAGCTTAGTTTTTTTTTTCTTATAACTAGCCAGTTTTCTAGTTTCAGCACTCAAATCTGTTTCTTTGATCTCAGCACTTGTTCAGAAAAAAAAATTCATCTGCTTTTACTGTACTTGTGTTTCTACCTACTTTTTTACTTTTGCATCATCTTAAAAGTACTCAATTGTATTTATTACTGCTTGGTGTAACTCATTCTAAGCCTTTTGGTTTAAACACTTGGGCTTCGGACCAGTTGTTTTGCACTGAGAGGGTTTGTGGTCTGCACTGTAGTGGCAGAACAGGTAGCTTACATACTTCTAGGTTGGGAACTGCTGATTGAGGGCTCAGTGTCTGTTATTCTAAAAGTGTATTAATTCTGGTTTAAGCACTTGGGCTTTCAGGCCAGTTATTTTACATTAAGAGGGTTCGTGGTCTGCACTCTTGTGGGAGGAGAGGCTGGACTCTGCCCTTCTGAGCTGGGAATTTCTGGTTGAAGGCTTATAGTGCATGCATATCTGAACTGCTTCTTACTGAAGTTGGTGCCTTGTTTGCTGTGGCATAGACTGGATTTGGGCCTGCTGGATCTAGCTTTGTTTGTGTAACTTGAGCACTAATTCAGGCATTCTCTAAAGTATTCAATTGTATTTATTACTGCTTGGTAGTAACTTGATTAAAGTGTAGCTATCATTCTAAGTCTTTTGGATTAAGCACTTGGGCTTCAGACCAGTTGTTTTACATTAGGAAGGTTTGTGGCATGCACTGTGGTGGCAGGACAGGTAGCTTTCATCCTTCTAAGTTGGGAACTTCTGATTGAGAGCCCAGTGTCTGTTATTCTTAAAGTGTATTAGTTCTGGTTTAAGCACTTGGGCTTCAGGCCAGTTATTTTACATTAAGAAGGTTTGTGGTCTGCACTCTTGTGGGAGAAGAGGCTGGACTCTGCCCTTCTGAGCTGGGAATTTCTGGATAAAGGTTTATAGTGCCTGAATATTTGAACTGTATCTTACTGAAATTGGTACACCTTGTTTGCTGTAGCATAGACTAGATCCAGGCCTGCTGAATCTAGCTTTGTTTATATGCTTGTTTGTTTGCTTGTTATTTCCCTGGAACGCTAATTCCACCCAATACGCGGCTTCTCAGAGCTTCTGTGGATCACTAGTGATATCTGCATTGCTTACTGTACTTATTTCCTTGTTTCACTTGAAAGAAAGTTACTGTTTGTCTTTTTTGCATTTAAGTTACATGTAACACACTGCACTTAAGTTACCTGGCACTTGCTCACTAAAGCAATTATATAAGTCAGCACTAAAAATTAAAAGCACTACACCCTCACTCCCCACTGGCCCCGGTTTTCAATTATTAAGGCATTCCCAATATTATTCTAGCATGTCCAAAGGTCAGTTGTCAATCTCCTCTCCGGTCCAGCTGGTGAATCTGGGAATCTTGAGGCAATGTTACAACTGCCTCATGTACACAGACAGCCCTCTCCTCCTCCCAACAAATTCCAACACATGTGAGAGATGCAACCATATAGCCAAACTGGAGGCTAAGCTCTCTCAACTCAGTACTGGCATAACCAGTCAGGAGGAGAAGGAAACCACACTCACTACAATTCCAGTCTCACATAGACCTACCACGACAGCAAACCAAACACATAATCACACAAAAACATACTCGGAGGCTCTAAATAAAGATCTGCCGAAGCAGCAGAGACCTCCAAGGCAGACACCCAAGCAGCCGCTACCACAAAACAAAACACGTGCAATACATATCTCACAAAGCCAGTGTGCCAAACAGTCACAGCCCTTAAGGCTAAACAACACACCTGATACACTTGTAATAGGTGACTATCGTCAGGCACACTGACGTCCCGCTCACCAGGCTGAACAAGGAGAGGGTCACGGTGAGCAGCCTGTCGGGCGCTAGGATCCGCCACATAACACAAGCACTCAGGTCATTCCAAGGCAAGTACAAATATGACTCAGTCATTGTCCATGCTGGTGTGAATGACCTGAGACGTACCTCCCTGGACTACATGAAAAGAGACATAAAGGAGCTCTCTGAGCATGTAGCCCAGGCCGGTATGACCCTGACCTTGAGTAGCATCTTACCCTCACCAAGAATGATGCCACAATATGAAGACAAGATGATCAATTTCAACAATTGGCTTAAGTACTGGTGTCATTCAAAGGGGATCCAATGCCTGTCAGCTTGGGATGATATGCTCGACAAGCCACGATGCTTCGCTAGGGACGGATTGCAACTGTCACCCCTGGGCTTTCGGATATTGGCAAAGGCTCTTGCTACCCCCATAGTGCCTTTTTTAGGCAAGGCTCAAAAGACAAACCCACCTCCATAGGAATCACAAGGGATAAGAAACTAAGAGTAATGCTACTCAACGCCAGAAGTCTAAACCTCAAGATGCATGCACTCGAAACTCTCCTTAGCATGGAGAACATCGATATCTGTGCAGTAACAGAAACCTGGTTCAGGGCTCCCAAGAGCACCCCAGCACTACCAGGTTATACCTCATACCATGCTTTTCGGCCCCAAAACTTGGACCGAACCACAAAAGGAGGGGAGTATCGATATTCATCAAAGATACCCACACCTCCAGGTTGGTGGCAAAGCACGAAGCATCAGAGACTATCCATGTGCAACTAACAGTGGGTAAAACTGCCTTCCAGTTTATAGCCTACTACAGACCACCCTCCCAAACCCAGGAACCCCACTCAGCCTTCCTGAGAACACTGGAAAATATGAAGGTCTCTCCAAACACCATTATATTGGGCGACTTCAACTAACCAAACATAGACTGGGAGCATTACTCTAGCTCCAACACCCTAGCCCAAAGGTTCCTAGAATTTATAAACTCAAATGCTATGGAACAACTTGTTACCACTCCCACAAGAGGGGAAAACATACTGGACCTGATCATCACCAACATGGGGACTCTGTGCTCCAGACCAGAAGTGTATCCCCTCACTGGTAAGATCAGACCATAAACTAATCTCACTGGATATTCACATCCCGACCCCACCCCCTGCCCAGAAAACCACAGTGAAAAACTTCTCTAAAGCAAATTTCACACTCCTCAAAACTGAGGTGGAATCCTTCAAAGCCCCCGGGCCTGTGGAAAATACGGCCCAGACCGCAGAATCCTTTATAAACGCATTCTATGAACACCTTCAGGAATGCATGGATCATGCGATTCCAAATAAAACCAAGACCCAATCCTCCAAAGGCAGACATCCTGTCTGGTGGACCCCAGCCATAAACAAACTATACAATAGAAGGAGGAAGCTACTAAATGATAGAGCAAAATCCCAAAAGGGAAGGCATCACTGATCAATATTAGCAAAAAACTACGGGCACTCATAAAATTGTCTAAGGCCAGCTTCGAGAGAAAAATTGCACAGGACACTAAGGATAATCACAAGGCTTTCTTTAGTTATGTTAGGAACCTGGGTGGTAATTCCCAGATATGCTCAGAATTAGTCCAAAATGACAAAAAATGCACTGAACCCACAGACATTGGCAACATCCTAGCTGACAGGATCTGCAAACTTCTCCCCCTCCCCACCAAAAGGGCAAATATCTATCCCAGCAGAGTGCTGCCCCCCCCCCCCATCTCAGATGCTCAGGTAAGGCCCCGGCTCTCCAAAGCCAAAAAACCAGCATCAATGGGACCAGATGGTGTCCCGGCTGCTTCCTACATGAACTCCAAGAAGAGCTAAACCCAAACATAAAACTACTGTTCAATCTCAGCCTTACTACAGGATATGTGCCCAAAGAGTGGCGTACAGCAACAGTGGTCCCTCTCCATAAAGGTGGTGCCTCAACGGATCCTGGAAACTATCGCCCCATAAGCCTGACTAGCTTGGTCTGCAAAGCTATGGAAAGGATCATCATGGACCTCATAAATAAAGATATTGGGGACCTACAAACACTGGATCCTACCCAGTTCGGCTTTGTTAAGGGCAGATCCTGCCTCTTAAACCTGGTTGATTTCTTTGAAACAGTCACCAAGGCCATTGACGAAGGGAAGGTGGTCCACACAGCCTACCTGGACCTCGCAAAAGCCTTCGATACAATACCCCACTAGGGCATTATAGATAAGCTCACCAGCTTAAATATAAACCCCTATGTCACTAGATGGATTGCAAACTGGCTCAAGGACAGAACCCACATGGTTAGAATTGCTGGAGCCATGTCAGACTCCAAACCAGTTACAAGTGGTGTCCCACAAGGCTCAGTCCTGGGACCTCTCTTGTTCGGTATATATTTCTCAGAGGTACAGGCCAACACGGAAGGACTGTGGCTGACCAAGTTCGCAGATGACTGCAAACTGGGCGCCATAATCGACTCTCCAGTCGACACAAGCATCCTCAAAAGGGCCTCATAGAAACAGACAACTGGTGCCAGAGCCATGGCCTCAAGCTAAATGCCAAAAGTGTATAGTCATCCCCTTTGGCAAAACAAAGTGCCCACAAATTACCACATAGGTGGTAATCCATTAAGTACAGAAGAAGTAATTAGGGACCTGGGGACCCAAGTTGATAGCAATCTCTCATTTGACAACCACGTGGCCAAAGTGGTTAGAAAAACATTTTATATAGCCCACCTAATCATGAAGGGATTCACATCTAGATCAGGGGACGTCATCATGCCTCTTTACTCATCCCTCATCAGGCCCATAATTGAGCACAATGCCCCTTTTGGGATGTACCTTACCAGACACCTGCAGCAACTGGAAAGACCCCAAACGTACCTCACCAAGAGGATCAAAGGGCTCAAACAGATGCCATATGCTGCCCGGTTAAAGAAACTCCTGCTCTACTCAGTGGCATACCGCCTGTTCAGAGGCGATCTGTGTCTGACGTATAAAGCCATGTCCAACCCGGAATTAATGGATATGCTGCACCTCAGAAAATCCAAATCCCATCGAGCTACGCACTCGAGAGACTTGAACCTCAGCACTGAAATAAATAGGACATGCTGGAGGGACAGATTCATAACCCAGAGGCTCCCTTCACTCAGGAATAAAATCCCAGTCCAGGTTAGGCAGATTCCCTCATTGACTCTCTTCAAGAGGAATCTTGATGAGTGGATGGGAGATCGTAGGTTTACCCCGGGTATCACTTCTGTGTCACTGTTAGACAGAGGCACAGTATACTAACCTCGAAAAAGGGCATAGCAAAATAAATTTAAAATGGGTGGCGAAAGCCAAACACATTCTGGCTAGGCTTATGAATGCCCTAGGGCAGATAGCCTAGTATGAACCTATGATAAAGTACCATTGAAACCAATGTTGAAAGCACATCCTCTTTTTAAGAAGGGAGCTTTAATAAACTCCCTTTTAACCCCCCACCTTTTACACACATTCACTTTTTTTATACATGTTTACTATTAGTACTGCATATATTTGAAATGTTATCTCTAAGTTTTACTAGGATGTCATTTGATTTTTTTCACTTTATTTAATGGGTATTGAATTAGATGGATTTTATGCATCTGATGAAGCAGTTGTAAACCTGCGAAAACGCTTATGCCTTTGCCTGTTTCCTGAATAAACTGCTGCTGGTTTTATGATAGCCTGGTGTTGCTTCATCTTACTTTTGCTTGTTGGAAGAAACTTTTAATGCCTGATGCAGACTCAAAGAATACGTACCCTACCAGTGGTACTCCCCCTAAACAAACAAATAAGGTAGTAATTCTTTAGTCTCCTGCAGGAACACTTGCAGGTCATTTTTTATCAGCACATCACTAGTCTTGAAAACATTTCAAATCTTACAGCAAAATAACTGTAGTAAACAAAGAAGCACTAGCAGCAAGTCAGAAAAAAAATCACAAACTGGGTATCTATTTGCAGTGCTCTTGGAAGTAATGTGGATCAGTCATATTACCAACAGCTTTGTATGATAAAGAGCTGGGCAAGGGCTGGTCTCTCTCTCGCTCTCTCCTTCCAAACATCCTACTGATGTCCTTGGTGTGGAGAGGACACCAGTTCTGCGATGGGAATCTCAAAAGGCCCACAAATCAGGTAAGATGAATGGCCATCTGGCAGTATTTCATTTAAAGAATTTTATTTATTTATTTATTTATTTATTTAACATTTGTTGACCGGGAAAGTCGACTAGGTTCCACAGATCCTGTTTTCAGCGGAGGCCCAGGGAGAAATGCTCCAGAAGCATGTCTTTAGAATGTGGGAGGAAACCGGAGTACCCGGAGGAAACCCACGCGAACACAGGGAGAACATGCAAACTTAAAGAATAATTAATACTATAAAGCAGTATTCCTTATGTTGAACCTCAAGCAAGGACAAGCCTCTGGGACAACTCACTGCAACATCTCATGAACACATGCTTAATATCAAAATAAGTTCGGGGGGGGGGGGGGACTCTGAAGCTTCATCAGTCTCTCATCTAAAAGCTGCACCTATAGGACTCGCCCAAGTCAGGACTGGTGCTCATGGTGAGACCATGCTCATACAAGACAAATACAAGGAATCTGCAGTATACAGGGTATGCAACTTTAAATATTCAGTGTCAAACAGGGGGCTGCATGTCATGTGCTATGCACTTTTACTAAAATGCACACAGAATAAATACCTTATGAAGGCTAAAAGCTTGCCCAACAAGTACAGCCCGCAGAGCAAGCTGTCAAAAATGTTTAAGTTACAAGATGTCAAGAGTGGATAAGTATGTTTGAAGGAAGAACATTTGCAGAAGTAAAACCAAAAAACTATTTATGAATATGCAACTGGAAGTACTGAAGTATAAAAAATATTTCATGTGCAGTCCACCAGGAATTCTGTCACTGCAAAGCAGCTCAGCATCAAACCAGAAGCTTTGGGTCTTGAAATTTTAATTTAATCAGTGCAAGATCCTATAGAAACTATAGATACATGTGTTACTAAGTTCAAGAATAAAGAAAACAGCACAAATATGTTGTATCTTAAGATGCAACTGTCTGGAATGCAAGACATAAATCAATGGGCAAGCTATTAACAAAAGACCATCAAAAGCTGCGGCTATATGAAGAGCAAATAAATGTGTACACTACCAAAAGAATTAAACAAGTACATGGATGCTGCAAAACTCAAAATGCAAGTAAAACAGGAAGGAAGATAGCAGTGCAAAATGAAACGTATGACATTCATTGACAACATCATTCACTTTAAGCTTCCTGTATTAGGTGACTATAAGCATGACAAATTATGCCCTGCTTTTAAACAATTTTAAATAAATGTGCTTAAACTCTGCAAACCTGTAAAGAAGGGCAAGACAAGTTTATTAAAACAAATGCACAATTCTGTTGAACAGAAAGAAGAGATTAAGTTGCCCCAAAAAAACATCTTTGATGAATGCCATTACAGTGAAAAGGGAAGAAAAAAAACCTCTGAAAATGGACCAAAAGCATTGAGATAATGTAAACCAAACATCTGGCAAGATAGGTTTACAATTACTGATTAAACTCCTAAATTTAAAGTACAAGCAGGTGCAAATTGAACCTTTTTTTGCTGGAAGAAACTTTAGAAGCAACGAGGCTGAGAGGTGCTGAAACAAAATCTGTGTGTATAATGCCCTGAATGTGTCAAAGCAAGTAAAGCCACTAGGTTAAAAGCTACAGATAAGTGAATATTAAAGTATAAAATTCTGCTTCAAATCATAGTACCACAGTTACTCTGAAACACTTGGTATGGGAGAGGTAGGAACACTAAAAGGAATTCTAAGCATGAAAGAAAGGTTTTGAATTACAAAGATGTAGTCACAGAGATTTATTCAGATACTGTGAACAGCCACAGCAATACCATTTTGCATACTGTGCTAGTTTACTGACAGACCTTTGAATTCTGCCAAAAAAGGAGTATTGTACAGAGCTGCAGCACTGGTAACTGAAAGCTTGAAAGGTGACAAAAGCTAATTGTGTATCACTGTGGTTAAGACAAAAGAAGAGCAATAAAAAAAATCATATCTGCCAAAGGTAAAATACACGCACCTCAAAGCTAGAAAATAGTTTAATTGAAAATCACATTCAGGGAACTGAAAACTTTTTTTGCAGGGGCAAGTCCCCCATAAACCCCCATGCAATTCTTCCCTCCACTTATATCCACAAACCCTGCATTCTGTATACCACACAATTCCTGCTCCATCTCCTACAACCAAACCAACTGTTGTAAACAGATAGTACAGTTTTGTACCTACCATAAATGTAGATGTTCGAAGATCCACATTGCTGCAGTCCTTACTTATGGGTAGTCCGCTGTCCTCGGTCGGCCCGAATACCAAAGTATTAGGCTGACGTCGGTCATGGGCGCCTAGGTCTGACATCAGAGCGTCAGGGTATAAAGGCGCATGACCGACGTCATATCCTCAGTCTTTTCTTGCCCCAGATGTCAGAAGGCCAAACCAGAAAGGCCACAGCCAAAAACAGAATACCTCCCAAAAACATGCACAACAACAACCATCACCTAAAGCATAGCACCAAGTCAAACTACAGAGGGGAAGGAGGGAGGGTAAATTGGACTGCAGCAATGTGGATCTTGAACATCTACATTTATGGTAGGTACAAAACTGTACTATGTTCTTCATCTCACATTGCTGCAGTCCTTACTTATGGGTAGAATCCCAAAGCAACGGGAAAGGGAGGATGGCAAAAATCATAAAGCATTAGGGGCCGCTAAAATGCCCTGTAAAATTGCAGTGGCAAATCCAGCCCTAGACTTAGAATAAAGAAGAAGGTGGTAATGTTTAGAAAAGGTATGCACTGAACTCCAAGTAGCTGCCTCCAAAATGTCTTTGTAGCTACCCCTTAGAAAGGCCGTAGAAGTAGCAGTAGCCCTAGTGGAATGAGGCCTGATTCCAGCAGGAATCTCCTTACCATGATGGGAATAACAGAAAGAAATACAAAACCCAATCCATTTAGAAATAGTTTGTTTTGAAACAGGTTTACCCTGTGAACCCAAAGCAAAAGAAACAAACAATTGCTGAGACTGTCTGAACTCCTTGGTTCTGCTCAAATAATAACGCAACTGCCTGTGAATATCCAAAGTATGCAAAATTTTCTCCCCTTTATTTTGGGGGTTTGCATAAAAAGTAGGCAACTGAATAGTTTGATTTAAGGCCACACTAGAAACCACTTTAGGCATAAAGGAAGGATTAGTACGCAAAGATACCCTATCCTTATGAAAAATCAGGAAAGGCTCCACAGCCATGAGGGCCTGTAATTCAGAAACCCTTCTTGCAGAGGTAATGGCCAACAAAAAAGCAGTTTTCCATGACAAATACTTTAACTCGGCAGTAGCTGCAGGCTCAAAAGGTTGTAGAGTAAGTTTTTCCAACACAAAATTGAGATCCCAAGCAGGAGTAGGAGCGGTCTTATATTCTTTGCCCCTCTAAGAAATTGCTTAAACCAAGGATGAGAGAAAAAGGAGGGTCACAATCATAGTGAGCAGAAATGGCTGCAGCATGGACCTTTATTGAGGAGAAAGACAAACCCTTGTCCAATAACTCAGTAAGATATTGAAGAGCAACACTTAAATCAGGTTTGGAGACATCAAAGTCCTTTCCTTTGCTCCAAATAAAAATCTCCCCATTTATCAGCGTAAACTTTCCTGGTACTAGGCCTCCTGGCCTCCAAAATAACATTCAAAACTTGTTGTGGAAGCTGAGACCCTCCAGAGTCTAAAACAGAATATGCCAGGCTGTTAGATGCAGAGACTGAATCTTGACATTGAGGAAGTGACTGTCCTCTTGTGACAAAAGGTGCGGAATCAAAGGCAGAGGCCATGGAGGTTCTCGTACTAAACTCCTCAGTAGTGGGTACCAGTGTTGTCGAGGCCAATCCGGTGCTATAAAAATCATGGTTGGCTTGTCTTGTCTGGCCTTCAAAAGTACCTTGGGAAGAAGAGGCAGAGGTGGAAAGGCATATACATGCAGATTGTTCCAACTGAATGATAGAGCGTCCACCTTCCAAGCTGTGTGATGAAACATTTTGTGCAAAACTTTGGCAACTGGTAATTTAGTGGAGAAGCGAACAGATCTATGTCTGGAGTTCCCCATAACACTGTCAACTGTTGAAATACATGAGGATCCAATTTCCACTCGTGAGGATCCACTATTTGTCTGCTCAATACATCTGCTAAGGAGTTCTGTGCTCCTGGTAGAAACCTTGCCTGAAGATTGAGGTGTAGATTGAGAGCAGTTTCCCACAGAATCATCGCTTGCCTGCAAAGAGGGTAAGAATGGGTTCCCCTGCTTGTTGATGTACCACATGACAGTAGTGTTGTCTGTTTGAATCAACACCTGCCCTGGACGAAGTAAATCTTTGAAAGCCATCAATGCAAACTGGACTGCTAACATTTCCTTCAAGTTGATATGCAAATGTTGGAGTTTGACAGGCCACGTTTTGCACCCATTTTCCATTGAGGTGTGCTCCCCAAGCCTTGTCCGAGGCATCTGTCGTTAGAATCTGACTCGCCTCTGGCCGGGTCACAGAGAGTCCCTTGTTTAGGTGACATTCCTGAGCCCACCACAAAAACTCCTTCTGAATGCAAGGTATTATCTGAATGACAGTGTCTAGATCTTGGCAGTGCTGTGTCCACACATTTTTGAGATACCATTGAAGCTTCCTCATATGCAATTTGGCATTGGGAAGCACCAGAATACAAGATGCCATGAACCCCAAGGCTTGAAGGACTGTCCTTGCAGTCAGCCTGGACCGTAGAGACATTTGCTGGAAACAAACAGAAAGGCTTCTTTGTTTGTCCGGGGTCAAAAAAGCCATCTGGGAAGCTGTATTCAGTCTCACACCCAGAAAGCACATGTCCTGAGAGGGTACTAGACTGGACTTTGTTTCGTTCACAGAATACCCTAGGCATCTTAACACTGCCATCACATACTGTAGATGATGAAGAAGTTCGTCCTTTTCTTGTGCAATAATCAGGCAGTCGTCCAAATAAGGATAAATCTGTATTCCTCTTAGTCTGAAAAATGCTATCACTGGAGCCAGAACCTTTGTGAACACTCTGGGCAGTAGATAAGCCAAAGGGCAATGCAGAGAACTGATAATGTAAATTTCCAGCCAAAACGCAGGTACCTCCTGCAACTGGGCCTGATAGGAACATGAAGGTAAGCCTCTTTGAGATCCAGAGTAACCATCCAGTGATCTTTCCCAACAGAGGTAAAAGCTGTTGTAAAGTCAGCATCTTGAACTTTGGAATGTCCAGGTAAGTGTTGAGGATAGATAAATCCAAAATTGGTCTCCACGTGTTTCCTTTCTTTGGAACTAGAAACAGGCGAGAATAAAATCCTAGGCCCACTTCTGACAGAGGAACTGGCTGTATAGCTCCTATTTGAAAAAGTAAAGAAATTTGTCTGTGAGCCTCTATCCTTTGCCGAGGAGGGACGTCTGGCATGCCTTTGAAAGGAGGCATGGTATGGAAATAGAACTTGTAACCTCGGTTTATAATGTCCAATACCCATTTGTCCTGGGTGACTAAATGCCAATTTTGCTTGAAAAGAGCCAACTTTCCTCCCAAAGGAGCTGCCAGGCAAGAAGAATCTGGCAGCTGAAAATGCAGGTCATTGGGCCTGTTTACGAAAGGACTGGCCCCTGCCCTCACCAGCAGATTGAGCAGGCGAACTCCATTGTCTCGGCCTGAAGGTACTCTGAGCTCTGCCCCTACCACGCCTAGATCTACCCCTAGACTGAGAATCAGAAGAAGGGTACGTCCACCCCTTAGTAGGCCAATTTCTACTAAACTTTGGAGGTTGTACCTGCAAAAAATCTTTAACAGTCTGCATAGACTTAGCCTTGTCTTCCATTTTCTTTAAGATTGACTCCACAGGAGGACCAAACAAAACTTCAGACTGTAAAGGGGCATCCAGAATTCTAGACTTAACATGCTCAGACAAATTCTGATCCTTAAGCCAGGCGTGCCTACGAATAACTGAACCAGTCGCAGCCACCCTAGAAGAAGCCTGTAAAGCATCAAAACCACATTGCAAAGAGTGCTTACCCACCTGTTCAGAAACATGCACTAAATCCTGCAATTCTTTACACTCTATACCCTCTGCCAAAGCATCCACTTTAGATCTTAGCTGAGAAAGGAGGAAATTCTGATACTTCAACATATGAAACTGGCAGTTCAAAGCTCTCATTGCTAAAGTAGAAGAGGTATACACCTTCTTACCCAATCTATCCAAAGCTCTAGCTTCCTTATCCAGAGGAACCGGATTCTTAACAACAGAGGCTCTAACACCCTTAGGCCCCTGACTAATAGTTTCTGGGTCCACCCTAGGACTCTTATACAGATATTTATGAGCCTCAGGCACCCTGTAATACCTGTCCGGTTTAACTGGGGCAGGAGGCACAGAATCTGGATTAAGGGAAGCTTCCGAGAAAACATCTGAAACAACATCCAAAACCGGAGGTATAGCTAAGGGTCTATGCTGTGGTAAAAACAAAAACTCCCTAAGCCTCTTCCGTGAATCAGAGTAATCCTGTCCCTCCCACTTAAAATGCTCCCTCATGGAATGTAGAGTTTCTGAAAATGAAAAATCCTCTGGAGGAGAAGCAGAAGGAGTGGAATCCTCTGCATCAGAATCAGAATAAGGAGGGAAATCTTGAATGTCCTCAGCAGAAGACTCTGAATCATCTGAGGCCTGCTCCAAACTTTCCAACTCTGGCTCCATCCTGGGCCTCTTATCAGGAGGGGGCATAGAACCTCTAATTAAAGTAATCAAATCCTCTGCCATTTTAAGCATGTGCTTTTTAGGCACAGACCCTGAAGAACCAGAACTGACACCTGAGGCAGGCAAAACAGACCTGCCCTTAGAAGGAGCCTTAGAAACAGTAGCAGAAGGCCTAACCACCTTAGGCATAGAAGGGAGAATAGTAACCTGAGAGGCCCCTTCAGCCTGACCTGCCTCCTGAGAGGCCACATCTTGTAAAATCAAAGTTTCCCCCTGGGACTCAACAGAAACTTCAGCCGGATCCACCTGTTCAGCTGTAGCTTCTAAAGGTCCGGCGTCCAAAACGGACGAATCATCCTGCCTAGGCTTTAAAGATTTGTCTTTGCGCTTCTTAGTAGAAGCAGGCGTCGGAACATCTGACGGCATATTATAATTACACCTCTTGCCAAAGACTAACCTAGCGCAATCTAACCTCCGTTTTATAGTGCGCTTATTAAACCTAGCACAAAACCGACACCCGACTACGTGCTCCGGTCCCAAACAAGGAATACAAAGCGAGTGGTAATCCCTATGCGGTATCTGTTTCCCACAAGAAATACAATTATTCACTTTTTCTGACATCCGGTAAGTAACTGAGGCAAGAAAAAACAAAAATATTCCCCAACGGGGTACTTAGCCCAACTTGGTATCGGTCTGAAACTCCGAAAACGAAAAATTTCAGAACGCCGAACGGCACTTGCAACGCTGCTTCTGCATTGGACCATGCGGCAAAAAAGACTGAGGATATGACGTCGGTCATGCGCCTTTATACCCTGACGCTCTGATGTCAGACCTAGGCGCCCATGACCGACGTCAGCCTAATACTTTGGTATTCGGGCCGACCGAGGACAGCGGACTACCCATAAGTAAGGACTGCAGCAATGTGAAATGAAGAACATCTATATTTACAGATACCTTAAAAACCTGTCTAGATCCTTCCTTTAACATGCAATATCACATTCAAGTTGCTAAGCCAGAGGTAAATAAATTACATTCATGGTCCAGGGAAAATTGACTGCTTTCTCTCTCCAGCAGCTAGGGAAACAAATGGGAAAGAGCAGTCTTCCCATAGCTTAAAGATGATCTCCCACTCACTGCTTCTGCATAATAAAAGAAATGCACCACTCGGCAAACCGCCTCAAACAATGGTCTCTGGTTCATTAACTTCACTGCCATACTCTTGCAAAAACCAAATGGCTACCCATACCACAAACAGCTTCCTTTCTTCTGGGTACTCTATTATGCAAACGGATGTAGGAAGAAAGTTTCCCCCTTGCTTTGCTCAAAGAAATCCAGAAAAATAAATTCTGCCTCCTTATAATCTATGGTTCTTTCCTCAAACACCCCAAATGAAAACTCTACTGTTCATAGGTAAGTACTAGGCTATCTGCCCAAGGGCATTTATAAGCCTAGTCAGAATGTGTTGGCTTTCGCCACCCCCTTAGATTAGTTCCCTGTGCCTCTGTCCAGCAGAGCCATTAGTTCCCTGCGCCACTGTCCAGCCGAGCCACTGCAGTGATCTCCAGGGTAAATTTTGTTTCCCATCCACCTGTCAAGATTTCTCTTGAAGAGTGTTAGTGAGGGGCTCTCTGCCTGATGTATATTGGAATCCTGTTCCAAAGCATGGGGAGTCTCTGGGATAGGAATCTATCCCTCCAGCATGTCCTATTTATCGTTGCGGTGAGGTTTATATCTCTAGAGCGTGTGGCTCTCCGGGATTTGTTTTTTTTTTTTTTTTTTTTAGGTGTAGCATGTCCATCAATTCTGGGTTGGACATAGCCTTGTATGTCAGGCAGAGATCACCTCTGAGTAAGCGGTATGCAACAGAGTACAGCTGGAGTTTCTTGAGTCGTGCTGCATAAGGCATCTGTTTGAGGCCAGTAATCCTCTTGGTGAGGTACGTTTGTGGTCTTTCCAGCTGTTGCAGGTGTCTTGAAAGGTACATCCCAAATGGGACGTTGTATTCTACGATGGGTCTAATGAGTGATGAGTAGAGAGGCACAATAACCTCTTCTGTTCTAGATGTGAACCCTTTTGTGATTAGGTGGGCCACATAGAAGGATTTTCTAACCACCTTGGCAATATGATTACCAAAGGAGAGATTATTATCTACTTGGGTCCCCAGATCCCTTATTACATTTTCTGCATTTAGGGGACTACCACCTATGTGGTAGTTTGTGGGTACTTTGTTTTTTCCAAAGGGGATGACTATGCATTTTTTGGCAATTAGCTTGAGGCCATGATTTTGACACCAGGTATCCGTCTCAGTGAGATCCATCTGGAGGGTCTGTATCAGCTGGAGAATCAATTACGGCCCCTAGTTTGCAGTCGTCTGCGAAATTGGTCAGCCATAGTCCTCCCTATGCTTGCCTGTACCTCTGAGAAGTATATACCGAATAGGAGGGGTCCTAGGACTTAGCCCTGGGGGACGCCACTTGTAACCAGTTTAGAGTCGGACGTAGTGCCTGCAAATCTCACCATGTGGGTTCTATCCATGAGCCAGTTGGCAATCCATCTCGTGACGTAGGGGTTTATGTTCAAGCTGCTGAGCTTGTCTATAATACTAGGATGGGGAATGGTGTTGAAAGCCTTTGCAAGGTCTAGGTAGGCTGTGTGGACCTCCTTTCCCTTGTCTAATGCCTTGGTAACCATCTCAAAGTAGTCCACCAGGTTTAGGAGGCATGATCTGCCCTTAACAAAGACAAACTGGGTAGGGTCCAAAGTTTGGAGGTTCCCAATGTCTCTGTTAATGAGTTCCATGATGATGCATTCCATAGCCTTGCAGACCAGGCTAGTCAGGCTTATAGGGCAATAGTTCCCGGGGTCCGTTGTGGCTCCACTTTTGTGGAGTGGGATAACTGTTGCTGTGCACCACTCTGTGGGTACGTAGCCTGTAGAGAGGCTGAGTTTGAACACTGTGTTTAGGTGAGGACTTAGTTCATTTTGGAGCTCTTGTAAGACACAGCCTGGGACACCGTCCGGTCCCATTGAAGCTGTGTTTTTGGCTTTGGATAGGGCTGTTTTAACCTGTGTGTCGGTGATTGACGGGGCCCTACATTCTTCTGGTATGGTTATGGGCCCTTTAGGGGGTGAAGTTTGCACTAAACCAGTCTGCCAGAATGTTGGCAATATCAGTCGGTTCAGTGTATTTTGTGCCATTCTGCACTAACTCAGAGCAGATCTGAAAGTTTCCACTTAGGTTCTTGACATAGCTAAAGAACGCTTTGTGGTTATCTTTGGAGTCATTGGCAATTTTTCTTTCTAAACTAGCCTTGGATGACTTAATGAGGGATCGCAGTTTCTTGCTGATACTGATCAGGGATGTCTTTCCTTTCTTAGGATTTTACTCTTTTCTGTACTAGTTTCCTCCTCCTGTTGTATAGCTTGTTTATGGCAGGGGTCCACCAGACTGGTTTCCTTTTCTTGGAGGAGTGAGTCTTGGTTTTACTTGGGATAGCACGATCCATGCATTCCTGCAGATGCTCATAGAGTGTCTTTGTAACGGTTTCAGCAGCTTGGACAGCATTGTCCTTTAGCATAGGGGCTGTGAACCTTTCCACCTCGGTCTTAAGTAACGTGAAGTTTGCTTTTGAAAAGTCTTTCACGGTTTCCTTGATTGGGGGTGGGGGCGGAATGTGGATATCCAGAATGATTAGTCTATGGTCTGATCTAACCAGCGAGGGGTTGACCTCCGGTGTGGAACACCGGTCGCCCATGTTGGTGATGACCAGGTCAAATATGTTGTTCCCTTTGGTGAGGGTGTTGACCAGTTGATCCAGGGCGTTCGAGTTTATAAATTCTAGGAAGTGTTGGGCAAGGGAGTTAGTACTTGAGTAGTTCTCCCAGTTTATGTTTGGGTAATTGAAATCACCCAGTATTAGGGTGTTTGGTAAGGACCTTCATATTTCCCAGTGTCTCCAGAAATGCGGAATGGGGGTCCTGGGCCATGGTGGGTGATCTGTACCAAGCTACAATTTGGACTGCAGTTTTGCCCGTTGTTAGTTGCACTGTGCTGCGCCACTAACCTGGAGGTGTGGGTATCCTTGATGAATATGGATACACCCCCACCTTTTGTGTTTCGGTCCTGGTAACATGAAAAGGAGAGAAAATACTTTAACCGGCCATAAGGTTTGGGAAAAAAATACCCAAAGGAATTAAAATTATTACAACATATCATTCATTTGAACTGCAGTGGTGGTGCTGCGGTAGCGTTGTCGCCTCACAGATGTTGTCCTGTTCGATTATCAGCTAAAGCGTCTTCTGTGTGGAGACGTGCGTGAATGGGCATACCTTCGTTGAAGGTTGTGCGTCAGGGCTGGCAACTCGACACGTAAAAATCTACTGCCAATCATTAGCGGACCGGAGTTCTGCTGTGGCGACCCCTAACCGGGAAAAAGCCGAAAGACAACCATCATATTCATTTCTATGAACAGATGAACAGTTAAAAAGTACTTTACTGTATCTGTTTAAGGCAATCTATCCTCCAACCTATTTTACTTAAAAGCAAAAAAAACAACAATAATAAAACAAACCTTCCCATCTATTGGGCACACCAACCAGGAGGCAAGATGCATAACTTGCACCCCCCTCCCTCCTGCCCAGCCATTCGGATCCCATTTCTGTGCTCTGCCCCCAACCTTCTTCTCTTTATTAAGCAAATAAATAGAGAAATACACAATATATTCTTATAAACTGAAGCAAACTGTTGATAAAGTTTACACCCTGCCTGCACGGAGTGGTACTGCAGTCAAGTTTTAGTTAAAAAAAAAAAAAAAAAAAAAATTTGTTATAAATTGTAGCAAACAGCTGCTACAGTTTATACTCCATCTGCACAGAGCACTACGGAGCTCAGATTTTAGTTTAAAAGGGGGGGGGGGATTTTTCTGACTTTTATGATGTGGCAAACTGTCCCCTACAACAGTTTACACAACACGGAGTACTACAGCTCTCAGGTTTCACTGCAAATGCAATACCAGCTTTAAAAGCCAATATTGCATTAGATATCAGCTGAATGTACTTCCCAACACTTTGCACATGGAACAGTGGCCCTTCTTGCCCCGCCCTAGCTACGCTACTGTCACTAGCCCTCAATACTCCTCAAATTAGGATACTGAACCCCTACTGTGGGAGGTACACATCCCATACATTATAACTTCTCCTTCCACAACTTCTTACACACACAGAGTGAGAGAGAGATGGACAATATCAGATCCACTCAAGCTCAGGCCTTCCTCCAATCAAGACTCTGCTACTATAGAGAACACACACAGCTTAAACTCATAATAAATGTACTACTGACAGCCCCCACAAAGCTCCTCCTCATACACTACCTCTGTTTCCTTTCTTTCATCCTTCCTCCTTCTCTACTTCGATACAAAAATTCAGTCCTCTCAAAACTTTCCTCACACAATTTTCAGCTTCCTCCCCCCCTCCAAAGTGCACCAAGTCTAAACATTTTCTTCCACCTGTTACATGCAAAAATATTTCCCCTCCTACCCTCCTCTTCTTGATGTACATATCTCAATATAAAATAGCATGCCTTTATTAGTCTTCATAGTTTTGAAGAAGACTCATTATGCAGTACAAAATACTATTCCTTTACTAGCATTTATATTGTAATACAAAATTCATCATGCAGTACAAATACCTTTACTAGTCTATGTACACCTACTCCATGACATTTAGCAATCTACTACAATCCTACTACTATTTTGTACCTTTGACTATTACTGTTTTCTTAAAGCAAATTATCGTGCAACCATTTGTTATTGCCAACATCCTGGCAGATAGGTTCAGTGCTAACTTTACCCCCCCCCCCCCCTAAAGGGCCCATATCTATACAGGAAAAATGCAGAGTCCCTGTAATCACAACTACGCAGATAAAAGCTGCACTCTCTAAAGCCAAAAACACAGCATCCATGGGACCGGACAACATCCCAGGCTGCGTTTTACACGAACTTCAGAACTAACTGGCTCCCCACCTTACCACCATGTTCAATCATAGCCTCATGTCAGGCTTTCTGCCCACTGAATGGCGCAGAGCAACAGTTATCCCACTCCACAAAGGGGGAGCCACCACTGATCCCGGGAACTATCGCCCTATTAGCCTGACGAGCCTGGTCTGTAAGGCCATGGAACGTATCATCATGGAACTCACAAAGACATTGGTAACCTCCAAACTCTGGAACCCACCCAGTTTGGGTTTGTGAAAGGCAGATCATGCCTCCTGAACCTGATCGACTTCTTTGAGGCAGTCACCAAAGCCATAGACAAGGTAAAGTGGTTCACACAGCCTATCTTGACCTTGCCAAGGCTTTTGACACCATCCCCCATTCTGGAATCATAGTTAAACTCACTAAACTAGGTATAAATCCCTACATCACAAGATGGGTTGCCAACTGGCTCACTGACAGAACCCACACTGTAAAAGTTGTAGACTCCAAATCTGACTTCAAACCAGTGACAAGTCGAGCACCACTGGGTTCAGTCCTGGGTACCTCTCCTGTTTGGTATCTACTTCTCTGAAGTACAGGCTAACACAGAAAGCCTTTGGCTAATGAAGTTCACAGATGACTGCAAACTAGGAGCCATAGTAGAGTCCTCAAATGATGTGGACATCCTACAGTAGGGCCTCACTGAGACAGATACCTGGTGTCAGAGCCATGGCCTCAAGCTCAATGCCAAAAAGTGCATTGTCCTCTCCTTTGGTAAAAACACTGTACCCATGAAGTACCACATAGGCAGCAGTCTACTAAACGCCGAATGTGTGATGTGACCTTGGGACCCAGGTGGGCAGTAGTCTCTCCTTTGGATGTCTCTCCGGTGGATTTTGGTATTTTGTTCACAGTTGTTCCATTGTTCGCACTGGTGGTCCTTTGATAATCACATCTCTACAGTAGTCAAGAAATCCTATGTGGCACACCTCATCACAAAAGGGTTCTCATCCAGGAAAAAAAAGAGATCATTGTTACCCTCTACTCAACACTCATTAGACCCATCATAGAGTACAATGCCCCTTTTGGAATGTACCTCACAAGACATCTGCAAGCAGCTGGAAAGGCCACAGAAGTACCTCACAAAGAGGATTACTGGCCTCAAACAGATGCCCTACACTGACCGTCTCAAACAACTCCAGCTTTACTCTGCAGCATATCGCCTACTCCAAGGTGATCTCTGCCTAACATATAAAGCTATGTCAAACCCAGAGCTGTTGGACATGCTACACCTAAAGAAATACCAATCCCTCCAAGCTACATGCTTCTAAGGACCTAAACTTTGTCACCACAGTAAACAGGACATGCTGGAGGGATAGATTCCTGTCCCAGAGACTTCCCATACTTGAACAACCTACCCATCTATGTCAAGCAAAGTTCTCATTAGCACTTTGCAAGAAAAATCTTGATGTGTGGACAGAAAATAGGAATTACACCCTGGGGATCACTTCTGTGGCTCTGCTTGACAGGGGCACAGGAAAATAACTTTCTTGGGTGGTGTAAGCCAGGGAACCTTGTTGGCTAGGCTTACTTAGGCCCTTGGGCCGATAGCCTAGAACCTACCTATGAACCGACTTCTTATATTACCTTGTACAGTATCCTTTTTTTTTAATGTGGTTGTAAACAGTGGACAGAGTCTGAAAATGGTCCACTTAGATCAGTGCTCTACTCCTGTCAACAAATACTTCAGGCATAAATACAGTGGACATAAGTGTACACATCCCTATTAAAATGCCAGGTTTTTGTGATATAGAAAAATGAGACCACAATAAATAATTTCAAAACTTTTCCCTCCTTTAATGTGACTTATAACCTGTACAATTCAATTGAAAAACAAATCTGTTAGGGGAAAATATAAAAAAATAAAAAAAACGTACAATAAGCTGGTTGCACAAGTGTGCACACCCTTAAACTAATACTTTGTTGAAGCACCTTTTGATTTAATTATAGCATTCAGTCTTCTTGGGTAGGAGTCTAGCAGCATGGCACATCTTGACCTGGCAATATTTGCTCACTCTTCCTTGCAAATCTGTCAGATTGCAAGGGCATCTTTGTGCACAGCCCTCTTCAGGTCACCTCACAGATTTTCTACTGGATTTAGGTCTGGGTTCTGGCTGGGTTATTCCAAAACTTTAATTTTCTTCTGGTGAAGCCATTCTTTTGTTGATTTGGATGTATGCTTGGGGTTACTGTCGTGTTGAAAGGTGAAATTCCTCTTCATCTTCAGCTTCCTAGCAGATGCCTGAAGGTTTTGGGCCAAAAGTGATTGGTATTTGGAACTGTTCATAATTCCCTCCACCTTGACTAAAGCCTCAGTTCCAGATGAAGAAAAGCAACCCCATAACATATTGCCACCACTGTGCTTCACCGTGGGGATGGTGTTCTTTTGGTGATGCAAAGTGTTTCTGCGCCAAACGTACCTTTTGGAATTGTGGCCAGAAAGTTCAACCTTGGTCTCATCAGACCATAGCACATTTTCCCACATGCTTTTGGGAGACGATGTATTGTTTTGCAAATTTTAGCCTGGTCGGGATGTTTTTCTGTGTAAGAAAAGGTTTCCATCTTGTAACCCTACCCCATAGTCCAGACATATGGAGAATATGGGAGATTGTTGTCACATGTAGTACACAACCAGTACTTGCCAGAAATTCCTGCAGCTCCTTCAGTGTTGCTGTAGGTCTCTTGGCAGCCTCCCTGACCAGTTTTCATCTAGTCTTTTCTTCAATTTTGGAGGAACGCCCAGTTCTAAGCAACATCACTGTTGTCCCATATTTTTGCCACTTTTTGATGACCGTCTTCGCTGTGTTCCATGGTATAGTCAATACTGTGGAAATTTTTTTGTACCCTTCTCCTGACTGATAACTTTCAACAATGAGATCCCTTTGATGCTTTGTAAGCTCTCTGCGAAGCATGGCTTTTGCTGTAGCAGGCAACTGAGAAAATGTCAGGAAAATCCTACTAAGACAGCTGAACTTTATTTGGGGTTAATCAGAGTCTTTTTAATTGATGGCAGGCGAGTACAAAAGACTGAATGCTGTAATTAAATCAAAAGGTGCTTCAACAAAGTATTAGTTTAAGTGTGTGCGCACTTATGTAAGCAGCTTATTGTACGTTTTTTTTTTTATATACTTTTCCCCTAACAGATGTTTGTTTTTCAATTGAATTGTACAGGTTTATAGGTTAGATTAAAGGTGGGAAATGTTTTGAAATGATTCACTGTGGTCTCTTTTTTTTAATATCACAAAAACTTGGCATTTTAACAGGGGTGTGCACACTTTTTATATCCACTGTACATATAAATTCCACAACTGTACAACACTAGAGAGATGACACATTCAGTTTAGCTGAACCTATTCTCAGTGTAAACTCTGTAGCTTAGCAACTCAAAGAAATAACACTTGTAAAGTTATCAAGTTGTCCAAGGGACTAGTACAGCTGCTAAATGGATTCTAGTTAAATACAAGAAATATAAAATAAGAACAAGTCTGAAAAAAAAAAAAAAACATGGAATACACTGCAGCACAGGGGCTCGTACTGAAGCATAAATAAGAAAAAGCCAAAGCCAGAAAACAAGCTGTAATGCATTCAGTTTGTACCAAATACGTATTAATACAGCTAAGCTTCTGCCAAATACATCCAGCAGTAAATATTACAATGTACACAAGGCAAACTTTTTTGCAAGTGGATGGCACGATAGTACTGTACTTGAATCTACAAAACAACAGACCAGATGTTTATGGATCACCATCAGTCAGAAAAATGATACACACAAGCAGAAAGGAGTAACTACTATCACAGAAGTATATGGATGTGATAAATTCCACAAATATGTGAATGATAAAGAAGATCTCATGCAAACAGACTGCAAACGCTTACAAAACATATTCAAAAACTCTGTAAAAAGCACCCTGACAGTTTACGGGATGTTACTTAAACTACCGTAGTATAACCTGAAAATGAAATATGCTCTAGGCAAGAAAATACACAAAGTACATATGTTGAGTAAAGGTTACTAACCAGAAAAGCATAACAAATGTGAAGGAATGCTAGAAGATCTGCAAGGGCGAGATGCATCTTCACTGAATGATAGGAGTTAGGACCACCCAGGTCCTCAGAACTCATTACTAAAGACTTTTCTAGGCTAAAGGTTCCTCCCCTACCAACAATTCTGTGCCCAGTCCACATCCTTGCCAGGTGTTTTGTAGTCCATGCAGAAGTGAAGAATACTGCAGTAAATGTATCTAATTTTCCTCACCACCAAGGAAGGTGGGAATGACGACAAGATGCACATGAATCTTAACATCTAGCACAATGCTTCATATACAACTTCTGTATGTGAAACAATCAGATGCATCCTTGCTGATTTGACAAGCCACACTTCCCCGCTCATCTGTCAGGGCGGTACCTCACAGGTACATGGCTCTACTAACTACAGCCCAAATGAAGACCAGGACCCGCAAACAATTTCAGAGATACCCAAGAAGCAGTCACATCAACACCCATCATGCATTCCTGAACAATGAGTACTGAGAGTAGCCACTGCTCTGGTCAAATTCATTTTTTTTTTTTTTTTGGTGTTAAGGACTGTGTTTTGTAGAACTTAAAACTGTTGGACAACACAAATAAAAATGGACTCTGGAAAATGATCCAAACAGCTGAGATATATACATATAAATCAATTTTGCTCTGTCCAGATATAATCATAACAGCCTATGCAAGTCCATACACTTTATTCTGTTAGATTATTCTGAAATGAAAACAGGTAATTGTATGCACTGATTTACATTTCTGTCTGTGTTCAATTTACACATGAAGGATGAACTGGGTCTGAAAGGATACCCCCTTCCCCTTGTGAAATGTATATACCGAGTACAGGGCTCCGAATTTGAAAAGTCTTCTGTAGGAAATGACTGCTACCAAAACAATGCTTTCTCAAGATAATACTTACATGCTGTGGATGCAGGTCAGAAGGGGTGAAAAATCTTTTTTTCTGAGATACAATAAAGCTCCTAAAGGACAGCCCCCTTCAACTGAGATTTTATCAATGTCTTACAGACCTTAAGAGATGCAAGACAGTCAATGCAACTAATACAAATTGGGTATTTTTGCCAAAATAGCTTTCATAGATGTCAAACCAGAATCAAAAACCTAATAAAGCCAGAATCAAAAACATGAGCTCAATAGTCTCACTATGATGGACTCAAAGCCATAAATGGATTCAAGACCTTTACTGTAGTGGCCCATAATGATAAGCGGTCCATTTACAGCTGTACATTCAAGTGCTATGCCTCTGACAGATGAAGAAAAAGTACAGTTTTGTACCTACCATAAATGTAGATGTTCGAGGATTCCCTTGCTGCAGTCCTGACAATTGGGTATAGTCCGCGTCCCAGTCGGCCCGAATACCAGAGTAAGGCTGGCGCCGGTCATGGGCATTTAGACTGGCGTCAGTGCGTCAGGGTACTAGCATGCATGACCGGCGTCATTTCCTCAGTCTTTTCTTGCCCCAGATGTCAGAAGACCCAAAAGACAAGTCCCAAAAACAACCTGCACCAATAACCATGTACAATATATACAGTAATATATATACAAAAAGTATAAGCATGTAAACTCAGCTACACAACCACCCTGAAACACAGAGGGGAAGGAGGGAGGGTAAATTGGACTGCAGCAAGGGAATCCTCGAACATCTACATTTATGGTAGGTACAAAACTGTACTATGTTCGTCTTCCCTTGCTGCAGTCCTGACAATTGGGTAGAATCCCAAAGCAGAGGTAAGGGAGGCTGGCAAATTATAAAGTAGCAGGAGCTGACAACATGCCTTGTAAAACAGCTGTGGCAAAACCAGCTCTACTCTTAGAGTATATAGGCAGGTGATAATGCCTAGAGAAAGTATGCACTGAACTCCAAGTAGCTGCTTCCAGAATATCCTTAGTTGCCACCCCCCTTAGAAATGCTGTTGAAGTGGCAGTAGCCCTAGTGGAATGAGGCCTAATCCCAGCTGGAACCTCTTTGCCATGATGGGAATAACAAAATGCAATGCAAAGCCAATCCACCTAGAAATAGTTTGTTTTGACACAGGCTTGCCCTGTGAACTCAAAGCAAAAGAAACAAGTAACTGCTGAGACTGCCTAAAATCTTTAGTCCTGCTCAGATAATAACGCAATTGCCTGTGTACATCTAAAGTGTGCAAAATCTTTCCCCTTTATTTTGAGGATCTGCAAAAAACGTAGGCAAATGAATAGTTTGGTTTAAAGCCACACTAGAAACCACCTTAGGCATAAAGGAAGGATTAGTACGTAATGATACCCTGTCCTTATGGAAAATCAAAAGGGCTCTACTGCCATAAGGGCCTGCAACTCAGACACCCTTCTTGCAGAAGTAATAGCCAACAGAAAAGCAGTCTTCCATGACAAATATTTCAATTCAGCAGTAGCTGCAGGCTCAAAAGGTTGTAGAGTAAGTTTTCCAACACAAAATTGAGATCCCAAGCAGGAGTAGGAGCTCATTGGGGGTCTTATATTCTTTGCCCCTCTAAGAAACTGCTTGAACAAAGGATGCGAAAATAAAGGTGGGTCACAATCATAGTGAGCTGAAATTGCTGCAGCATGAATCTTTATGGAAGAGAAGGACAAACCTTTGTCCAATAATTCAGTAAGATATTGAAGAGCCACACTCAAATTAGGCTCTGTAATCTCCAAATTCTTTGCTGTACTCCAAAACAAAAATCTCTTCCATTTTTCTGCGTACACTCTCCTAGTACTAGGCCTTCTAGCTTCCATAATCACATTTAACACAGGAGGAATAGCTAAGGGCCTATGCTGAGGCAAAAACAAGAATTCCCTAAGCCTTTTTCTGGAGTCAGAGTAATCTTGGCCTTCCCATTTAAAGTGCTCCCTCATGGAGTGAAGAGTCTCTGAAAATGAAAAATCCTCAGGAGGAGAAGCTGAAGGAGTGGAATCATCCACATCAGAATCAGAATAAGCAGGAAACTCTTGCAAGTCTTCCACAGAAGACTCTGAAGCCTGTGAACACTGTTCAAAACTATCAAACTCCTGTTCCACCCTAGGCCTCTTATCAGGTGGGGGCATAGAACCTCTAATCAGAGTAATCAAATCTTCAGCCATTTTAAGCATATGTTTCTTAGGCACAGAGCCCGAAATGTTAGGAGAAGCCCCCACAGAAGCTGAACTTGGCCTTCCTCTAAAAGGAGCTCTGGAAACAGAAGGAGAGGCCCTAACTACCTTGGGAAGAGAGGGAAGAACAGTTACCTGAGAAGCCCCCTCAGCCTGGCCTACTTCCTGAGAGGGCACATCCTGTAACAGTAAAGTATCCGCCTGAGACTCCATAGAGACTGCTGGCAAAACCTCTGGCTCCTGAGCCTTCTAAAGGACCGGCGTCCGACCGGCGTCCGGACTGCGGTTCCTCACCCTAGACTTCACTGTTTTGTCCTTGCGCTTCTTAGATGAAGCAGGCGCCGGAGCATCCGGCATGCAGTAAATAATTACAGCAGCTTCCCAAACACTAACCTAGCACAATCAAGCCTCCTCTTAATAGTCGCCTTTATTAAATCTAGCACAAGAGCGGCAACCAACAACGTCGTGCTCAGGCCCTAAACAAGGTATCTGCTTCCCACAAGAAATACAGTTATTCACTTTTTCTGACATCCGGTAATATACTGAGGCAAGAAAAAACCAAAATGTTCCCAACGGGGTTACTTAGCCAACTCTGTACTCGGTCTGAAACTCCGGTTTCGGAAAATCTCAGAACGCCAACCTGCACTCGCAAAATTGCTTCTGCATCGGACCATGCGGCAAAAAAGACTGAGGAAATGACGTCGGTCATGCGCATTAGTACCCTGACGTACTGACGTCAGTCTAAGGCGCCATGACCGACGTCAGCCTTATACTCTGGTATTCGGGCCGACTGGGACGCGGACTATACCCAATTGTCAGGACTGCAGCAAGGGAAGACGAAGAACATTTGGATCTCTATATCAAGATAGAGTTGTTGAACATTAATGGAAGTGGGGTAACAATCTGGTTAGAAGGAGAGTATGGAGGTTTAAGCAAAGTTTGCAGACAGCAGAATTCTGCAGTGGTTTCTCTAGAAAATGAAGTCAAGGCAGACGGAACAAAGCCCAGCAAAGCCAGCAGGGGTATATAAGAATACCTCTGGCTTGCAGTCTTGCTTTCTGGATGAATCTTGCAATACAAGGAAAAGACTCAGAACAGACACTCCTGTAGACAGCCAACTGATTCAAGTTACAATGGCCAGAAATCAGGTCTTCAGATATGGGAAAGCTTTCAACTCCTTCAACCTCTGGGTTGACTACTACCATGGAAATCCATTTGGTGAATACCCTGGGAAAATTAGGTGAAACCAAATGTAAGCATTCAGACCTTGTACTGACTGGCTCCTACCCAGAAGTACAGAAATCCCCTGGATTCCTCTACTATTTAATGTGATGAAAGGCATTCCGGAGGATCAAAAAGCAGAGAAGTCTTCTTCCGACAGACAAGGAATGACTGCCTTCACAGTGACCATGAGAAAGGAAGCTCTTGTTTGGTATGAACTGGCTGAGACTACTTGGGTTAAGAATTGGCTAAGGTCGTTGGTTTCCTCTGATACAAAACAAGAACACGGAGGAAAACAGCTTGAAAGACTCCTCTTTTTTATGATAGGACCTTCTTTGCTGCCCTGCTATAACTGGGTAGGATTATCCAGGAGGCAAAGGGAGCTGTGCTTGGGTGAGGTGACAAATGGTACTGTGTAACCTCTGGATATTACTATCCCCCCACCCATCTGTCCCATGTGAAGGCCATCCACACAGGGCAGTAAGTGGGATAGACTACATCTAGACAGGAAGAATCAAGCAAATCTTCAGGGATTACACTGCTACCCACCACACAGTGGAATGCAGAATTCCTGTTACTGTCTTACTGCTTGTGGGCTGGTGCAACTTGAGTTGCCACAGTAATGAACAGTTGTGTAAAATATCTTACATAACCATAGATGTCCTTCTCTTCCATGTTGCAGTATTCTTACTGTGGGATCCTCCGCCTCAGGCGACCCGAACGTCGGATCCTATACAAAAGCTTAAGCTTAGATGCTGCTGGTACGTGGGACTTCACACGCAGGGCCATAAACCACAGGACTTAAATGCAACGTCTGCACGCAAAGACCTCAGAACAGACTGCCCCAGTCAGACAGTAATCTAGGTAATGCCAAATTATGTCCCCCAGACCGGTGAAATGCAGCTGACTGCCCAGTGTGACCATAGTCTAGGTAGTGCCTATGATGCCCCATAGACAGGCTGAAGGTAATGCAGGGGAATAGGTGGGAGGAAAGGAACACTGCAAGAGAAGAGAAGGACATCTATGGTTATGGTAAGATTTTACACAACTATTCTATGTCCTTCTATTCTCATGTTGCAGTATTCTTATTGTGGGAGAGTACCACAGCTTAAGAAGGAGAAAGGGTGTAGGCAGAGGTAGCGGATTCCAGAAATCCCTGCAGGATTGCCCTTGCAAATACTGTTCTGGCCCTGGAGATATGGTCCAGTTTGTAAAGTTTTGTAAAGCTATGTATAGAGGGACCAGGTGGCTGCCTTAAGGATGGAAGTTGTGTCCAGGCCCTAGAAGAGGCTACTGCTCTAGCAGAGTGTGCCCTGACCCACTGATGCAAGTGCTTTCTGTGGTAAGAATAGCAGAAGCAGATACTTTACTTGGATACTGCCTTGCCCAAGGCCCTGGGATCGAAGGACACAACGAGTTGATTAGATTTTCTAATGGTCTTAGTTTTGTCCAAATAAAACTTGGCTGTCTGTGGACATCAAGGGAGTGCAGTATTTTATGTCATTTTTATGAGAGGGAAAGAAGGTGGGTAGGTGAATAGACTGATTTAGTGACAGATCGTTGACCCCTTTGGGCATAAAGGAGGGGTTGGTGCGCAGGGTCACCCTGTCTTTGTGGAAGATAGTGTAGGTAGGGGATGCCACGAGTGCCTGTAACTCCGAGACCCTTCTGGCTGAGGTGAGGGCTACCAACAGGTCTGTTTTCCATGTGCACATCTGTAGGGAGGCAGAGCTGGCTGGCTCAAAAGGGGCAAGTGTAAGTTTTTCAGGATGCAATTTAGGTTCCAAGGAGGTGGGATAAGCTCCGTTGGTGGCCTAATTTGCAAGACCCCTTTAAAAATAGTTTAACATCCAACCTGGACAGTAGAGGAGGGTCCAAGAGTAAGCAGGCAGAGATGGCAGATAAGTGAACTTTCACTGAAGAGTATGAAAGGCCTGATTTTTATGAGCTCTCACACACAGGTTAAGACTAGAAGCCCCTATGTCTTTGGAGACACCATTTGGAGAACCTTTCCCATTCAGAAATGTAGGATGATCTTGTGTTTGGTTTCCTGGCCTACTGCAGGATAGATAACACATCCTTAGTGTAGTGTCTGAAGAAGCACAGGATCTCCAGGTGTGGATGAATGCGAGTTCCCTTCTGTTGTGCAAGCAGGTCCACCTTGTGGGGCCAACTTGTGATGACTGCCCTTGGCGATGGATTGAACCACCAATGTTACCTTGGCCAACAGGGAGTCACCAGCAAGATTTTTGGCATGACCCTCCTGATTTTCAGGACGACTTTCTGAAAGAGAGGAAAGGGAGGGAAGACATACAGAAACAGTCCCTTCCAAGAGATGGTGAAGGCATCCACTGTCCAAGCTGGTGTGAAGGGATCCTTGGTTGAAAAGGTTCTCAACGGTCTGTTCTGGGGGGAGGCAAACAAATCTATTTGTGGTGTGCCCCTCATTGGTGGACAATGTCTAGGAATACTTCTCTGTGCAACATCCATTCGTGATACAGAGAGAATGATCTGCTGAGAGCATCTGCTTGGTGCTTGTCCTGGGATGAAATATAGACCGCCTGCAGTGATAAGTTGTTCCAAGAAGCTAATTCCCAAACTTGCATTGCTAGCTTGCAGAGTAGGTTAGACCTGATCTCCTCTTGTTTTTTGATGTATCACATAACAGTGGTGTTGTCCACGAAGATTTGTAGGAGGCCTAGTTGCAAGAGAGGGAGAAAGGCCTTCAGAGATAACTGAACTGCCGTCATCTCCCTTACATTGGTGTGTTTTTTCAGGAGGGGTATTTCCCAGAGGACTTGTACTTTAGACGCCATTCATGGTAGCTCTCCAGCCCAGATCATAGACATCTGTGTGAATTTGTTGAGTTGGTGTGGAGGGTCAGGCCTGGGTTCAATTGCACCTGTTGAATCCAGTACTTCAATTCTGTTTTTAAGGAAGGGTATTTGTAAGTCTAGAGGGTGGCTGTGTTGGGATCACACATTCTTTAGATCCCACTGTAACTTTCTCTTGTCCATCCTGGCTAGTGACAGTATAGGTATTGTGGCTACCATAAGGCCCAGCAGCCACATGAAAAGTCTGGCTGACAAGTGGTCGACCTGGAAGAAGTCCTGGAAGTGGTAGATCAGGGAAAGTACCTTGTCCTGAGGGAGGAAAGCAGTCATCAGGTCTGTCCGAATTCTGCATCCCAGGAAGGTTTTGTCCTGAGCTGGGGAGAGGGATTATTTGGTGAGGTTGAATGTGAAACCCAACCCCTGGATCAGTGACCTGGAGAACAGTATATGATTTTTGAGGATGTCTTCCCCTTCTGCAAGGATAAAGATGTCTTCCAGGTAAGGGTAGATTTGAATGCCCTTGGTCCTGCAGTAGGCTATGGCTGAAGCTATGCACTTGGTGAAAACTCTTGGTGCAGTGGATAAACCAAAGGATAAGGCAGTAAATTGAAAGTGTGAACAGGGTCCAGCAAAATGTAGGTACTTCCTGTGGTTTAGATGTATGGGAATGTGGAGGTAAGCCTCCTTCAAGTCCAAAGTGGCCATGAAAGCCTTGCGTGGCAATAGTGGACGCAGGTTTTGGAGGAATAGCATTCTGAAGGAAGGGACTTTCAGAAAGTGGTTTAAAAAGGATAAAGCCAAGATTGGCCAACACGGGTCTTCCTTTTTTGGAACGAGGAATAACCTGGAGTAAAATCTTCTCCCTTCTTGACTTGGTGGTCTGTATGCCTATGCTTTTTATGCTATTAAGTTTTGTTTCCTATGTGCAGCTTTTCTCCCCAGGCCTCTGCTGAAAATGGGATCTGCCCAGTCGGACTTTCCAAGTAAGCAAATGTAAAAATAAATAAATGATGTTGGGAGGACTGAATCTGAAACAGATAAGACTTCGCACATTTTCTCTGTATTCTCCAGATGCGTCTTTGCTGACAGGCTGAAGACAGCAGTTCCAAACAAGGCATTAATAAAGGTCACATTCATACCCTGGCAAAATTCATAAGGCACAGCCAGGCATGATTAATCACTATCTGGTGAATCAACTGTGGATCTATACAGAGTGGGAGCTTTTCTATGGGCTGCCACTAAATAATCAAGCTTTACAGTCAGCATATACAATCCACTGGGGAAGCTGGATGATCTTGGTCAAGTCTACACAGGACATGTACAATATCAATTTTCTCACCATATATGTCATTAGTGGTGCCAGATCCCCCAGAAACATGACCAGGGAGACCAGAAGGCTTCTTGGAAAGACAATGAAGAATTTATTTAACATTTACCAGGATAGTCTGACTGGACCAATAGTGTCGGTTTTCAGCACAGTCCTGGGGAGAAAAGCTCAATACAATAACATAATTAAGAGTTGTACATAGTTATCAGTAGTAGGTTACGTAGTTTACATGGTACAGACAGCTAGGAAACATGCTGTAAGGTATTTAACAAGGTTAAAAATACAAAACTGGAGTACAATTTATGAGCATAACACTTTCATGGAATAGCATAGGTACAATATATGTGCAAGGCATTTTCATAGTAGAATATATTTACAATACATACACAAAGCATCAGTAAAGCACAACATATGTTTACTGCAGAGACATAAGAAAATAGAATCCTGGAGTGGGGTCCGATTTCAGGGGGGGGTCCCACTGCAGTTGGATAAATGGTTGATATAGAGGTATGATTTAAGGAGGTTTTTGAAAGTTGAGGTACAATTTTGTAATCTGAGGTCAGGAGGTAGGGTATTTATTCCATGACTTTGCAACCTTGTCAGGGAAGAGAGATTCCCTAGAGCTGTTTTTAAATGGGATATTTTCGATCAGAGCTTTGTTACTGGATTGCAGTTGTCTATTTGAGGTGTAGAAATTTAGAAAAGGGCAGGGGTTTTCTCAGGACAATACAGGATTTGGTGAGCCACACTGAGTTGGTGGTATTGTAATAAATTGGGAAATTCTAGCCAGTGTAATGCATATACGAACTGGCAGTGGTGGGACTGTAATATGGCATAGGTTGCAAATCTGGCAATTTTGTTGTAACATGTGGAAAGTTTGTTCAGGTCAGTTTTATTTAGGTTTGTTAGCACTGGAGATGCATAGAGTAATGTTGATAAAAGAAGGTTTCTGGCTATGGCAATTCTAGACTCGGAGGTTAGGTACCTTTTGCTGCGACAGAGGGTCCCTAGTTTTTTATGGACTTCGGAGATGGTTATAGATATAGGTTTGTTGAATTTTTAGTTGCTGGTCAATTGTAAGTCCTAGTAATTTGGCATCTGGGACTGGGGAGATGAGGGTCTTGTTCGTTGAGAGTATGGAGAAGGGGAGGTCACTAGACCTTGTTAGGTGGAAAAGCATAAGTTGTGTTTTCATTGGGTTTAGTATTAATTGAGAATTTAGCCAATTTTCTACCTCTACAAAGGCTTCTTAAGATTTCTGCTGGAGAAGTTGTAGGCTGGGTGCAGAGCAGATAAGGGCTGTGTCATTAGCGTATTTGGACTATTTCAGCTTTTGTGGTTGCTAGGTGAATTTGGTTTGTAAAGATGTTAAAAAGGAGAGGGCCGAGAAATGAACCCTGTGGTACTCCAAGTGTGACAGGGAGGGGGGGGGGGTTAAGCCATTTGACAGACTGAAAGCGGTTGTTTAGGTAACTACTGAACCAGAGCAAGGTGGGAAAGGACAGTAATTCTGCTGATCATCTCACACACTGCTTCAAACGTCTATATTTAACTAAAGTAGAGGATCATGGGGGTACCGAGTGATTATCTTTATCTACCTTTAAAACTGGGAGACCTGCGAGGGGAGTCTATATATTTTCTAAAGCTGGTGCTTCTTTCTTTGTCTTAAAATGGATGTGTTCAAGGAAAAGGAGAGAAGCTGAGGTCATTTCAAATCTACCAGAGATATCCTACAAGGGACCAATCCCCCCCAACATCATACGAGGATCAGGCATGACCAACAGCATTAGCATGGCTGCCAATGGGCATACATTTGTAGATGAGGCTAAAAATTTGTAGCACAGCCATGGAGAAAAACTGAATCAAAATGATGACCACCACAACCATGGTCTGTGACAAAGCAAACCCTACAGTTGCACATGCTGAGATTTTGATGCTAATACCAAAGTTGATTAGGTTTAAGGCCAATGCTGATAAGATCAACTGAAAGCCCAAACCCCATTGCCCCAGTGCCAATCACCTGAACTGATGCTTCATTTGACCTCAATCATAATCCCAAGTGGCCTGAACCAAATAATTTGATCTAACCTCAAGCCCCCAAGGTCAACAGCACCCCAAGGGTCAGTGACACTAATGACCCAAATAATCTCGTGTATGGCCCCGCTGGCTCAGAATTGATCCCCTGATGAACCTGTCAACATCGATCCCAGGGGCTACAAAAGAAAACTCTGCCTCAATGGGAAAACACCCTACAAAAAGTCCCATGAGGAGGAAGAAACCATTAAAAGACTGAAAACATCAACCTAATCCAAAAACAGAGTGTGGGTAGCCCTGACCAAAAATATACCAGGCAACCACAGGTACAGTGTGTGCTACTACCACTGCTAACACCACCCTGATATCCATATCGAAAGCATTGTAATGGAAGAGAAATGGATCTACCTGAACAAGGAGGGTCTAGAAGATGACAAAATGTTGCACACCTGACCACTGCCAAACAAAGTACGGGCATAAATTCCTTACTACAGCCAACACAAGGGTTTAACTAAAAGCATCAGATGCCAATGTCAGCTTGCCCATCCTGGATAGCAAAAGCAAGAAAAGCAAGTGGGCCCACTTCAGTCATCTCAGCCGGAAGGCTAAGGTACTAAACTGGCAACAGACACTGGGCAGAGGTTGCCACAGAACACCAAAGTAGGTAAGGAGTCTAGCAAGGGTCTGCTCTTATTAGGTATCTGAACTATAGCACTTACAAAGTTTTACAGCTACAGCTTGTTTTAAGATTGTGCAGGAGGGAGAGGACTCTAACATGTATGACTCCTTCCCAGCACCTGACATTCTCATCCACAGAGAAACAAGTGAGCCTATAATGCCCTGCCCCCCGGGGGGGGGGGGGGGGAATAAATTGGCTGCAAAGTTCTCATTCTGATCCAAAACAAGTGGCTGATGTCTAGTCTCACCGAGGGAGACAAATAAGTCAGCAAGGTTGTAAAGGGCACCCTGATGACCAAAGAATAAACTCATGTTGCTCAATATTGGATGCAAAAAAAAACCTTAGATTAAAGATAGGAAACAGTAAACAAGATCAGAGACATCCTTGAGGAAGGAACACAGCCTTATATCCAGTGAAGTAGGAACACTAGTTGCGTTTTCGAAGCCTTCTCAACCATCCATGGAGAATGAAATAAAGGATACTGCTCTCCTTTGTCTCCAGCCACTCTTTTTTCACTTCTTTGTCTCTGTGCTTTTGAACCTTTGAATTCTTGTGACCAGAGTCAGACACGCAATTAGTTTCAACAGCTTATCCTTTTTCAGACAGGTTCTGAATGCTGGGTCCCAGTGGGGTCAGCCTAGAAATAATACTCAAGCATGGTCTTTGAGGAAAGGGTGATTTGAATACTCTCTTCACACCTGGCTAAAAAAAAATGCCATTTTCTGTTTTTAATGGTAACATTATGTATGACTCTCACATCTTGCAATGATCTCCAAATTGTTCCTCACCTCTGCAGACAGTATGCATCTGTTCTTGGGTGAATTTTATCTCCCCAATTTACATTTATTAACATACCCAGAGATACAATGAAATAATAAAACAAGACAAATCACATCAATCTACAATAATTCTGATATAAACTGATTTTTTTTGTTGTGTAACATACAATATTCCACAATCTTTACCACTCCCCAACTACACAAAAAGTACAGCTGTGTAAGTAACTTTATCATAACAGTAGATGTTCAAATGGTCACTGCTGCAGTAAACGTAGCTGCGTGGGTTATATTCTGGTTATGCCTAAACCACTAGTCAGCTCAAACTGAGATGACAAAGCCAGGTCTAGGTAACAAGCCCTTCAGAGCTTTCATGCCAACAGAGAGGGAGGCTAAAGCCCTGACAAGGACAATGGTAGGAAAATAAAAAAAGGACCATACCCTGATATAAAAGACGTACAAAAATGAAGGGGAAGGTGGGAGGGGTTACTGTAACTTTATCATCTGAACAACTATTATGGTAGGTTTGCTTACACAACTGTACTACATTCATCATACGGATCACTACTACAGTAGCCATAGCTAAATGGGTAGTTTAACACAGCTTAGAATGACTGGGATAAAGAAGGATAAGGGTCCAGGATCTGCTAGAGGATGGTCCAAGCAAAGTCCATCCAAGACCTGGAGAAGGAATTCAGTTCCTTGGAAAAGTGCACAGTAGACAAATGATGTTCTTCTAGAATCCATCCTTTTCCAAAAAGCCACAAATGAAGCTAAGGCCCTGGTGGAATGAGCCTTGATTTTATCAGGAATTTTGTTGTAATGGGTATAACTAAAGGAAATACTAGACGTTGACACAGGCTGTTTTTTCCCCACACTTAGGTTCATAGGCAAGTACTAGGCCAACGCCCCTGGAGCCAATGCAAGCCTAGTCCAATAGTGTTCACAATCATCTGGCTTACCAGACATTGATTCCCTGTGCCTCTATCTAGCAATGCGATTGAAGTGATCCCCAGGGTGAATTTCCTATTTTCCATCCACTAATCTCTTGAAGAGGCCCAGTGAGGTGCTCTGCTTGACATGAATGGGGAGTTTATTCCAGAGTACTGGAAGTCTCTGGGTTAGGAACCTATCCCTCCAGCAGGTTCTGTTTAATACGGAGATAAGGTTGAGGTCTTTGGAAAGAGTAGCACGCAGGGACTGGGATTTTTTCAGATGAAGTATGTTTAGCAAAACCGAGTCAGACATGGCTCTGTATGTCAAGCAGAGATCGCCTCTAACTAGGCGATAGGAGATGGAGTAAAGTTTAAGTTTTTTAAGTCTATCTGCATAAGGCACGTGTTTGAGTCCTAAGATCCTCTTTGTGAGGAACTTCTGTGGTCTTTTCCAGTTGTTGGCGGTGTGTAGTGAGGTACATGACAAATGGAATATTGTACTCTATAATGGGTCTGATGAGGGCAGAGTAGAGAGAGATAACGACTTCTTTTTTCCTGGATGAGAACTCTTTTGTGATGAGATGTGCTACGTAGAAGGACTTCCTAACTACAGTGGCGACGTGGTTGTCGAAGGAGAGATAGCTATCTACCTGTGTCCACAGATCACTTGTAAAACCTTCAGAGTTAAGTGGGTTCCCTTCGATATGGTAGTTTGCGGGCACCGTGTTTTTCCCGAAGGGAATGACTATGCATTTTTTGGCATTGAGCCTAAGCCCATAGTTTTGGCACCAGTCGTTTGTTTCCATTAGGCCTTTCTGTAGGATGACCACATCAGCTTGAGAATCAATAATAGTTCCCTGTTTGCAGTCATCCACAAATTTGGTTAACCAGAGTCCCTTGGCAGTGGCTTGAACTTAAGAGAAGTAGATACCAAACAGGAGAGGACCCAAAACCGAACCCTGTGAGACTCCACTTGCAACTGCCTGGTAGTCAGACTTGGAGTCAGCTATTTTCATCGTGTGGGTTCTGTCAGTAAGCTAGTTGGCAACCCATCTAGTGATGTATGGGTTAATGCCCAGATAAGTGAGTCTATCAACGATTCCAGAGTGTGGGATGGCATCAAAGGCTTTGGCAATATTAAGGTAGGGTGTGTGGACAGCCTTGCCTTTATCCACTGCTCTGGTGACAAAAGAAGTCTATCAGATTGAGCAGACATGATCTGCCTTTCACAAACCACAACTGCATGGGGTCCCGGGTTTGGAGGTTCCCTATATCCTTATTTATAAGATCTGTAATAATGTGCTCCATAGCCTTACAGATCAGGCTCATCAAGCTGATGGGGTGGTAGCTCCCAGGGTCATTAGTCACACCCCCTTTGTGGAGTGGGATGACTGTAGCAGTGCGCCATTCAGTAGAGACAAAGCCAGAACTGAAGCTGTAGTTGAACAGGGCACTCAGGTGTGGTGTCAGTTCTTTTTGTAGATCGTGTAGGACACAACCCGGTATATTATCTGGTCACATGGAAGCTGTATTCTTAGCTTTGGTCAGTGCGGTTTCTACTTGTGCAGTCGTGATAATAGGGAGTTGGTATTCCTCGGGTATGTGGATGGGCCCTTTGGGGGGGTGAGGAAGGAGTGAAGTGTGCACTAATCCCGTTTGCTAAGATACTGGCAATATCAGCTGATTCAGTATAAGTGGTGCCTTTCTGCTGTAGTTCAGAGCAAATCTGCATGTTATTATGCAGATTCTTGACATAACTAAAGACTGCATTGTGGTTGTCCATACTTATCTGTAGCAATTTTGCTTTCGTAACAAGCTTTGGTGGAATGGATGAGGGATCTCAGTTTTTTTACTGGGTTTTCCAAAGGAATTTTTTAAGTCATCGGACTTTACCCTTTTCGGCAACAGTTTTTTTTCCTTCTGTTGTAGAGTTTGTTAATGGCAGTGGCCCACCGGATTGGCTTCCCTTTTTTTTTTTTTTTTTTTTTTAGAGGAGAGCGTCTTGGTTCTGTTTGGTATGGCCCTATCTATGCAATTGTCTAAGTGCTCATACAGAGCCTTGGTGTATGATTCAGCAGCCATACTCCCATTCCCCATTTCTATGGATGACTTGAAGCTTGGCATTACTGTCCTTAGAAGCTCAAAATTAGGTTTGGAGAAGTTTTTCACTGTGGTTTCCTTTTCTGGGGATGGGGGTGGGATTTGGCATATCAATGGTGAATAACTTGTGGTCGGATCTGACCAGGGAGGGGTTTATCAAAGGAGTAGAGCAGCGGTCCCCCATGTTTGTAATGACTAGGTGAAGAATGTTTTTTCCCCTAGTGGAGGTGAGGATGAGTTGGTCCAAGGCACTGGAGTTGATGAACTCCAGGAAACGTTGGGCAAAGAGTTGGAGCAGGAGTAGTTCCAACTAATGGGGGGGTAGTTAAAAGTCTCCCAGAATAAGGGTATTAGGCTGGACCTTGATGTTTTCCAGAGTGTCCAGGAATGCAGAGTGGGAGTCCTAGGACATTGTGGGGGATCTGTAGCCGGCTATAACATGGACTGCAGTTCTGACCACTGATAACTGTACCTGAAGTACTGCTGATGCATTATGTTGGGCAACAAGAAAGGAGGTGTGTGCATCTTTTATGAAGACAGATACACCTCAGCCTTTGGGTCTTCTGTCATCACATCCCTTAAGGCTATGGCTCAGATTTGAGGGCCGAAAGGTGTGATATGCATTGTAACTTGGTAGCGCAGAGGTGCTCTCAGGAGCCTTGAACCAGGTCTCTGTTACTGCACAGATGTCAATGTTCTCCAGTTTGAGGAGTGACTCGAGAGAGTGCATTTTGAGGTTTACACTTCTAGCGTTCAGTAGTATAACCCTTAGGATAGGTTTACTAGCAGATGTTATGGTGGTAAATTGGTCTTCAGGGCATTGCCTAAAAAAGGTATTATAGGGGTGGCAAGGGCCTTGGCCAGTATCTGGAATCACAGGGATGACAGATGCAGGCAGTCTCTGGCAAAGCAACGAGGTCTATCATGTCATCCCAAGCAGACAGATACTGCATCCCCTTTGAATGACACCAGAAACTTAGACAATTGTTGAAGTCAATCATTTTCTGCTTGTACTGTGGTATAATTCTTGGTGAAGATAGGATGCTACTCAAGGGCTAGGGTCACACCTGCCTGGGCTACAAGATCAGAGAGATTCTCCATGTCTCTTCATGTAGTCCAGGGAGGTACATCTCTGGTCATTCACATCAACATGTACGATGACGGAGTCATATTTGTACTTGCTGTGGAGAGACCCAAGTACATGCGTTATGTGGCACATCCTGGCACCAGACAAGCAGGTGACCATGACTTTCACCTTATTCAGTCTAGTGAGTGGGACATCAGTGTGCCTCACAACTGAATCACCTATGACTAATGTGTTTGGTACAATGTTCTACCTTAGGGGCTTAGCTTGAGTGGCACACTGGTTGTGAGAGCTGTGCATCTTGTGAGTTATGCTTGGATGGAATGGTTGCTTGCATTTGTGCCTCGGAGGTCCCTGTTGTTTGGGCAGATTTTTTGAGACAGCCTCTGCAAAAGTGGCTGTGTGTTTTGTGTTGCTATGTGATAGTGGTGGTGTGCTAACAGGGGGGGCTGTGTGTTGTCTTTTTTGTGATGTGTGTGTTGACCTTCTCCTCCTGACTGGCGCTGACCCAGTCTTGGACTGAGAGAGCGAGGCTTCAAGTTTGGCTATGGACTTGCATCTCTCACAAGTGGATGTATTTGAAGGTAGTAGGAGAGGGTTGTCTGTGTACAATTGCTGCATTGCCTCAGGATGCCCAGGTTCACAATGTTAATGGGAGAAAGCATCGGAAACTGACCTTTGGACATGCCTGGAAAAGTGATTAACATTTAAGTACTGAGTCATTTGTGCTTAGATTAAGTACTGAAGCTTTTTGTTTCCATTACGGAAAGTTAGTGCTAGAGGCAGCGGGTGAACTTGCAATAAATGCTACAAGACGTTCTGAACAAGTGCTGGATTTAAGGTCTAATTTGAGTGCTCAGAGGTAAAGGTTTACAAGGTCCTAAGGGAAAATTTGAAGAGCAGACTTTAAGGTAATTGTTTTTCCTTAGCTAAGTGGCACTGCGCGTCGCTCAAACAAGTTTTTTTTAAACAAAGATGAAAGTGATAGAAATAGCCCAAAATGGCCAATAAAAATACAATTTCTGAGCTGAAACCCCTCCTTTAGCGACAGATAGGCTGCTCAGAGCTTACCACTCCCACTGATAAGCAGAAAAGCTTCCCTCTATATCTCAGTAAGGTCTGGGCAACACAGAAACCTCAATACAGTCCTGAGATCAGCAAATCTGAAATCCACACTATTCTAGTTACAGAAAGGTAGGAAATGAGTAAGGAGATAGTATTTTTTTGTTTTTTTTTCTTCCAAAAAGTACAATTAGAACTGCAAAAACACTATTTTAAAGCATAAAAATGGCTGGCGCACTTGAGTATGTAGCCTACAATAGTAAAACAGTTAAATTTAAATTAAAATGAGCAAATAAAGTGCAAACAATAAAACTTTACAGAATACAGTTGAAATAAGTAGCAAGACTTAAACAGCTAGAATAAAGTGCGGTAAGCAAAAAACAGGCAAAAGAAGCAAAACAGAGGTACTTAAATCACTGAAAGTCTCTCTCCTCTCTTTCTGCTGCTGTAGAACTCTGCAGGACGCCCAGTAAGGATTTTGCTGTGGTTAAACAAGCTCAAAAACAGCTCGAACACATTTTTTTAAACAGAAAGAAGAAATGAACTGATGCACTCCCTGAAAGATTTTATTCTGTCAAGATAATGTCAGAATTGTCTGTAGACACCCAAGGTATGAAGAATCCTTTCTCCCTCATTTCTAAGTCAAATCGTATACCACTTTAGACATGAGAAGGATTAGTTCTCAAGGAAACCCTATCTTTTTGGGAAATGAAACAAGGTTGACCCACCATAACGGCTTGTGACTCGGATACTAATTGTTCTAACCTCTGCAAGAAAAGTAACAGTTTTTCATGTTAAGAACCCCAAGTCAGTCTGGTAAGCTAGTTCAAATGAAGCAAGAGTTATTTTTCTAACATAAAATTACGATCCCAAGGAGTACTCACCTGATTTTAGGAGACAATCCATGCGACACCTCTTTCAAAAACATTTTCACATGAGACTGCAATAAGAGAGGGAGAATCCACGTGCAGATATGCTGAAATGGCCAACAAATGAATCTTGACTGAGGGGTAAGACAGGCTAGCATACAGTAACTCAAACAATGTAGAGGCAGAGAAACACTAGCCTTGAACGGGTACTGGATATATTCTTGGCCTCAACTAGAAAACCTTTTCCATTTACTAACATGTTTTTTTTCTAGCTGCAAGCTGCATGCCCTAAAATGCTGCCATCTAGGCAGTCAGTTATAGTTGTTTTAGACAGGAATATATCAAACACCCCCTGTTCTTGTGTAAGTATATCGAATCTGAAATGTTTGCGGTAACTGCCTCATCCATTTCCAAAAAAAGAGGAAACCATTAATGCCCAGGACAGAATGGGAGTCTCCACAATTACCTTTGGGGAGTCCCTCTGAGTCTTCAGAATGACCTTGGGTAGTAGTGAAAATGTTAGAAAAGCATACAGGAACATTATGTCCATGGAAAAGAAAAAGCACTAGTCTTCCAGGCCTTATTACATGAAATTCTGGGGCAGAATTTGGCCAATTGATTGTTGTGAGTGGATGCAATGAGATCTATTTGAGGACTTCACCACAGCTGGATCAATTACTGGAAAACACACTGACTCAATTTCCATTCATGAGGGTCTGTCTTAGTCCTGCTCATCTTGTCTGCCACAAAGTTTTGCACTGACGATATACAAGATTCCTACAGAATGAGAATGTGCTGAAAAGCTATATCCCAGGCTACCATGACTGGTCTGCACAGGGGGGTAAGATCTGGTTCCCCTTGCTTGTTTACTGCACCACATCACTGTACTTTTGTCTGTAAACACTTGTAGAGGTGCCAGGGATGGCAAATGATTCAAAGAGTTAAGAACATTTATAAGTGCCAACACCTTTTATGTTTGAGTGTTTGGTCTGCCTTTTCTGTTTCAGAGATTTTGCACTTTTATCCCCAAAGACAATGTTCCACAAGGAATGTCAGAGGTGTCTGCTGTCCCTGACAGGAAAAATGAGACACCTGGATTCTGAGAAATTTGGTGACTCCAGCAACAGACTTCTTTTTCACAACCCCAAAGCTGGAATCTGAAATGTTTGAGGATGCCAGTGTTGGGACCATACAGATTTCATGTACCATCTGCTCATGTTGAATCCTGTAATAGATATTGTAAGAATGTCAGATGCCCCAAGAGACAGAATTATGAGAAATTCCCCTGCTGACAACAGTCTCAGCAGAAAAATTGAACAACAGTTCTACATCTAGGTACATATCTAATCTAGGAGAAGAAAAGCTCTTTGAACTCCGGTGTTCAGGAAACACCCCAGGAAAACAATCCTGTGGGAAGGAGACAAAAGACTTTTACTACGTTCTCCTGGAGCACCAGTCTGTGTAGGAAATCCCTTACCTGGTAACAGATTCTTAACATATTAAAAAAAAAAAAAAACTGCAAATATAACCAAGTGGTCTAAATAAGGAAAAATGCAAAATACCTTGCAATCTCAGTAGGCTATCACAGGAGCTAGACACTTTGTAAACACCTTTAGGGAATAGGACAGACCAAAGGACAAACAGAACTGATAATGTGATCCAGACACAGAAAACTTCAGGAAACATTTGAAATTTAAATCTAAAGGAAATGTGATATACATTTTTTAAATTAAATACTACTGGAAAACTCAAAATGGGAATACGGAGTAACAAGTTATGAAGTGACAACATTTTGAACTTGGGCATTGTCAAACAGATTCAGAAAAGGAAAGATCCAGAAAGTACAGTTGTGTACACTTACCATAAATGTAGATGTTAGAGTGTATTCACTGTTGCAGTCATTACATTTGGGTAATCTACTGGCAGATTGCACTCAGTCGGCCTGAATAACAAAGTCTTGGGTTCTGTCTCGGTTGCGGTCTCCTCTTCCATGACGTCAGGTCGTCAGGGGTATAAAACATGCAGCCGATGCCATTTTAATCAGTTTTTCTTGCCCCAGATGTCAGGTGCCCCCCAAATGGGGAGCAGAAATATATATATATAAACTGTAAATATATAAAGGCAACTTAGAAACATAAAATTTACCTTCAACTAAAAGCAAATACACCACAGGGGCTTTTGAGTATAGTGAAGGAAAGAAAATGTATAGAAAAGGGGGATGGCGGGTGGGTAACCCGGACTGCAACAGTGAACACACTTGAACATCTACATTTATGGCAAGTGTACACAACTGTACTATGTTCTTCATGTTTCATTGTTGCAGTCATTACATTTGGGTAGAATCCCAAAGCTATGGATGGGAGGATGGAACTAAAACGCATTAGGAGCAGCTATAAGGCCCTGCAAGACTGCAATGGCAAAGCCTGCCCTGGATTTAGAGAAGAGAGGTAAATGATAATGCTTTGTGAACATATGAACTGAGCTCCAAGTAGCAGCGTCTAGAATGTCTCTGGTAGGGTCCCCTCTGAGAAAAGCTGCTGAAGTAGAAGGCAGCCCTGGTGGAATGGGATCTGATCCCCTTGGGCACAGGTTTACCATGGTGTAAGTAGCAGAAACAAATGCAATGGCTTATCCATTTAGAAATAGTCTGCTTTGATATAGCCTTCCCCTCTGATCCTGCAGCAAATGCTACCAGTAGTTGCTCAGACTTTCTTAGAGTTTTTGTCCTATTTAAGTAGAATCTTAGTTGTCTGTGTACATCTAATGAATGCAGAATCCGCTCCCCCTTGTTCTGCGGATTTGGAAAAAAAGTTGGTAGGTGAATGGTCTGGTTAAGAGCCACACTGGATACCACCTTAGGCATAAAAGAAGGATTGGTCCTGAGGGCCACCCTGTCCGGGTAAAAAATAATGAAAGGCTCCACTGCCATGAAAGCCTGTAGTTCTGAAACCCTTCTAGCTGAAGTGACTGCCAAAAGAAAAGCTGTCTTCCAAGAAAAAAAATTATATATGCAGTAGCTGCTAGTTCAAAAGGAGGCAGGGTGAGTTTTTCCAGCACAAAATTGAGGTCCCATGCAGGAGTTGGCACTCACCTGGGAGGCCTTAAATTTTTTGCCCCTCTGAGATACTGTTGTAGCAGGGGATGAGAAAAGATGGGAGGCTCTGTGTTGTAATGAGCCGAGATGGCAGAGGCATGGATTTTTACTGAAGAAAAAGAGAGGCCCCTGTCAAGCATCTCAGTTAAGTATTGTAAAATCTGAGGAATATTGGGCTTTGCTGTGTCTATTCCTTGTGCTTGGTTCCAAGCACAGAATCTCTTCCATTTATCAGCATTAAGATTTTCTAGTACTAGGTCTTCTGGCTTCCAAAATGACATCCATCACAGGTTTACTGAGAGATGTGGTTTGAATAATTAGTTGATTAGCCATGCTGCAAGATTCAGAGTTTGGAGCAGAGTGTGCAGAATTTGATTGTTCTGCTGAGACAATAGATGAGGTGTTTGAAGCAAGTACCACGGAGAAAGGTGTGACATATTCCTTAGAAGCGGGTACCAGTGTTGGCGAGGCCAGTCCAGAGCCATTAGAATCATTTTTGTTTTTTCCTGTCTGACTTTTATTAAGACCTTGGAGAGTAGAGGCAGAGGGGGAAAGGCATAGACTGATCAGTTTTTCCAGCTGAAGGATAGAGCATCCACTTTCCATGTTTTTTTCTGATGAGTTCTTGTGCAGAATTTATCCAACTGATGGTTTTGGGGAGAGGCAAATAGATCTATGTCTGGGCTTCCCCATTTCTGTGTTAACATGCTGAAGATTTGTGGATCCAGTTTCCATTTGTGCAGGTCCATAAGATTTCTGCTTAGGCCGTTTGCCTGAGTATTTTGCTTTTCTGGCAGGAATTGAGCTTGAAGATGTATTTGGTAAGTCAAGGCTGTGTTCCACAAGGCCATGGCTAGTCTGCAAAGGGGGTAGGAATGGGTAACCCCCTGCTTGTTTATGTACCACGTAACTATGGTGTTGTCCGTCTTTGTCAGTAGTTGTCCTGGATGAAGTAGGTCTTTGAAGGCTGTCAGAGCATTCTGAACAGCTAGCATTTCTTTCTGGTTGATATGTAGATGCATTTGGTTTGGGCTCCATTTGCCCTGAATGCATCTCCCCGCCAGATGGTCCCCCCAATCATAGTCTGATGCATCTGTAGTTAGGGTATGTGTGGCAGGGGGTAGAGTGAATGACAGTCCCTTGTTTTGGTGACATGTCTCTGCCCACCAAAGACACTCCTGTTGTAGGCAGGGAATGACAGGAATTGTTTCCAGGCTGTGACAATGTTGACTCCATAAGCTTTTTAGGTACCACTGAAGTTTCCTCATATGCAGTCTCACATATGGAATTAGTACAATGCAGGATGCCATGAACCCCAAAGCCTGCAGATTTTGTCTTGCAAATAACTGGGTTTTTGCTGCCATTTGTTTGAAGTATGTTGTCAATTGCATTTGTCTGGCATGAGGTAAGCCATCTGGGCAGTTGTATTCAAGCTTGCACCCAGGAATGTAATTATTTCAGAGGGTACCAGTTGTGATTTCTTTTCGTTTATGGTGTACTCTAGGCATGCTAGAAGCCTTTTTACAAATGCCAGATGTTGAAGAAGAGTGTCCTTGTCCTCTGCCTGAATGAGACAATCGTCCAGATAAGGATAAATTTGAATGTTTGTCTGCAGAATGCAATTACTGGTGCCAGGCACTTTGTAAAGACCCTGGGCGCAGTAGATAAGCCAAAGGGCAGTGCAGAGAATTGGTAATGCAAAAAACCTGCTTTGAAGCGGAGTTATCTTCTGCAAGATTCCCTTATTGGGATATGCAGGTATGCCTCTTAAGTCTAGAGTTACCAACCAGGCAATCTTGCCTAGCATAGGCAGTAGCTGTTGTAAAGTCAGCATTTTGAATTCTGGAACATCCAGGAACGTGTTCAGAATCAATAAGTCCAGTATTGGACGCCATGATTTGTCTTTTCTGGGTACCAGGAAAAGTCTTGAATAAAATCCTTGTCCTTTTTCCTTTTCTGTTGCCAGCTGAATAGCCCCCATATCCATGAAGGACATGACTTGCTTCTGGGCCTCTGCCCACTGGTTTTGTGGCAGATCTGGCCATCCATTTGGAATTGGCAAAGTATGGAAATGAAATCTGTACCCCTGGGATACTATGTTTAATACAAACTTGTCCTAGGTAATTAACTGCCAATTTTGAGCATGAAGTGCTAGTTTTCCCCCCAGAGGGGGGTGCCAAAAGATAAGTGCTTGGAGATGGTAGAGGAAAGTCATTGAGACTGCTTACTGTAGGGTTGCGCTTTACCTCCAGATTTGGAAGTGGAGGCACCCCATTGCTTTGACCTGTAAGATCCCTGTGATTGATATCTGGAGCCTTTTGAGCATCCTGTGTGGCTCTGTTGGACACAGGAAAGGACCAATTCTTAGTAGGCCAGTGCCTACCGAACCTGGGTGGCTGCACCTGCAAGAAATCTTTTACAGTTTGCATAGATTTAGCTTTGTCTTCCATTTTCTTTAAAACCTCTTCTGCCTTATTACCAAACAGACTATCATGCTGTAAATGGGCATCCAACAATTTAGCTTTAACATGATCAGGCAGATTTTGCTCCTTGTGCCAGGCATGCCTTCTTATCACAGATCCAGTCACGGCAGCCCTGCAAGAGGCCTCCAAGGAATCAAAACCACATTGCAAAGTATGCTTTCCAACCTGTTCTGCTGAATGCAATAAATCCTGTAACTCTATTTTCCACACAATCAGAAATCAACATAATTTTCTGTTTCAGTAAGCCCATAACATGCTGTTGATATTTAAGCATATGAAACTGACAGTTTAAAGCCCTGATTGCCAAGGTTGCAGACGTATAAACCTTCTTACCCCATCTATCCAGCGCCCTGGAATCTATCAGAAGGGGTAGGATTTTTGGCTGTAGAAGCTTTAACACCCCTGGGACCCTGAGAAATAGTCTCAGGATCAGCAACAGGATTTTTGAAAAGAAATTTGTGGGAGTCAGGAACCCTGTAATATCTGTCTGGCTTACTAGGAGCCGGAGGCAGGGAATCAGGAGCCATGCTTGACTCTGAGAACACATCATCAACAATGTCTAATACAGGAGGTATTGCCAAAGGCTTTTGATGAGGAAGAAGGAAATCCCTAAGCCTCTTTTATGATTCAGAGAAGTCCTGACTCTCCCAGTGAAAATGTTCCCTTAAAGTATGCAAAGTCTCCCCAAAAGAGTAATCCTCAGGAGGAGATGCAGATGGGATGGATTCCTCTGCATCAAAATCCTCATAAGGTGGAACAGAAAATTCCTGATCAGAAGAGGAATCAGAAGAAATGGAAACCTGATCTGAAGATTCATAATCAGTGCCTTGCCTAGGCTTCTTAGCGGGGAGGTTGGGAACCCCTGATCACGGTAATTAAATCCTCAGTCATTTTGATCATTTGTTTTTTAGGCATAGGGGCCTGAGCACGTGGCTCATGCATTGGTTTTTTAGACATAGAAGAGGTTTTTGACCTTGTTTTTGTTGATGGCGTCAGCTTAATATAAAAATGTTGAGGCATGAAAACACCCTCAGAAGCCGGTGCCTGCTCAGCGGCTCCGGACCCATCCAAGGGAGAGACATCCGTGGGTTCAATACTTATCAAATCTCGCGGCATACCGGACTCCGAATGGGTCTCGGTAGAGGCCTGCGACTCAAAAGTAGCGAGTATCAGGGGCTGTGAAAGTGCCTCAATGAGTACCGGCACACCGGCAACTGGCTTAGGAGAAGCTTCATCGGTTTTGGATCTCAACGGTCTGTCTGTCTTTTTCCTTGCATTTATTTTGTGAACTCCGGTAGTCTGATTGCTATCCGATGACATTTCAGGGTAGTTAAATCTTGAACCAAAATATTTAGAAGCAAAAATATACAGATGCTTAATAGTGCGTTGGTCAAATTTGGCACAAAACCGACAGCAAGGCACGTTGTGATCAGGACCTAGTCAAGAAGTGCAGTGCAAATGAAAATCCTTATGAGATATTTGCTTCCCACAAGTAATGCAATTATTAACTTTTACTGACATCGGTAAGGAGCAAGAAAAAAAAGTTCCCCCAACGGGGTACTTAGTTTTAGTTTGAAGACTTCGGTTCTGAAACTCGAAAATGAAAATTTCAAGAGTCGGCCGACCGGCACTTGCGAACTGCTTCTGCTTCGGGCACCGTGCGGCAAGAAAGGTGGATTAAAATGGCGTCGGCTGCATGTTTTATACCCTTGACGACCTGACATCATGGAAGAGGAGACAGCAACTGAAAAAGGACCCAAGACTTTGTTATTCAGGCCGACTGAGGGCAACCTGCCAGCAGATTAACCAAATGTAATGACTGCAACAGTGAAACACGAAAAACATCTGTTCTCTAAGAATCTTCTTCTCTTGACACCAGAAAAACTAGAATAAAACCCTTCTGCTAATTAAGGAGGGGAAACAGCTTCTAGCTCCTCCTAGGAGAGCATATGCTGAATTATCTTCTTTCGGTTGTTCCCGTTAGGGGTCGCCACAACGGATCACCTGTTTCCATTTCTTCCTGTCCTCTGCATCTTGCTCTGTCACACCAACCACCTGCATGTCCTCTCTTACCACATCCATAAACCTTATCTTAGGCCTTCCTCTTTTCCTGTTACCTGGTAGCTTCATCCTTAGCATCTTTTTCCCAATATACTCAGCATCCCTCATCAGCACATGTCCAAACCAACGTAATCTTCCTTTCTCTGGCTTTGTCTCCAAACCTTCCAACCTGGGCTGACCCTCTAATATACTTATTCCTAATCCTGTCCAACCTCGTCACACCCAGTGCAAATCTTAACATCTTTAACTCTGCTATATCCAGCTCAAACTCCTGCCTTTTTGTCAATGCCACTGTCTCCAACCCATATAACATAGCTGGTCTCACTACCCTCTTGTAGACCTTCCCTTTCACTCTTACAGGTACTCGTCTGTCACAAATCACTCCTGACACACTTCTCCACCCACTCCATTCTGCCTGTACTCTCTTCTTTACCTCTCTTCCACACTCACCGTTACTCTGAACTATTGACCCCAAATATTTAAACTCATCCACCTTCACCACCTCTACTCCTTGCATCCTCACCATTCCTATATCCTCCCTCTCATTCACACACATATATTCTGTCTTAGTCCTGCTGACCTTCATTCCTCTTCTCTCTAGAGCATATCTCCATCTCTCCAGGGTCTCCTCCACCTGTTCCCTACTCTCACTACAGATCACAATGTCATCTGCAAACATCATAGTCCACGGGGAATCCTGTCTGATCTCGTCTGTCAACCTGTCCATCACCATTGCAAATAAGAAAGGGCTCAGAGCTGATCCTTGATGTAACCCCACCTCCACCTTAAACGTATCCGTCACTCCCACCGCAGACCTCACTGCAGTTGTACTACCCTCATACATATCCTGTACCACTCTTACATACTTCTCTGATACTCCTGACTTCCTCATATAATACCACAACTCTTCTCTAGGCACCCTGTCATACACGTTCTCTAAGTCTACAAAAACACAATACAACTCCTTCTAACATTCTCTGTACTTCTCCATCAACACACTCAGAGCAAACATCGCATCTGTAGTGCTCTTTCCCAGAAAGAAACCATACTGCTGATCACTAATCATCACGTCCCTTCTTAACCTAGCTTCCACTACTCTTTCCCATAACTTCATGCTGTGACTGATCAATTTAATCCCTCTGTAGTTACTACAGCTCTGCACATCACCCTTATTCTTAAAAATTGGTACCAAAACACTTTTTCTCCATTCCCCAGGCATCCCCTCACTTTCTAAGATTTCATTAAACAATCTGGTTAAAAACTCCACTGCCATTTCACCTGAACACCTCCATGCTTCCACAGGTATGTCATCTGGGCCAACAGCCTTTCCATTCTTCATTCTCTTCATATGTTGAATGACGAGAGAAAAAATGAGTTTGGCCTGGCAGACAAGGTGGTTTCACACGGAAAGGGGGGAGAAACTCCCACTACTGTCTGTAACCTTGCTGGATTACTTTCAGAAACAATTTCTCAGAAATTATCTGTTGCCAAAACTTTCTGCAAAGAATAAGGGATTGTCAGGATGGAAAGGGGTAGAGAAGTCTTCAAACCGCAATTCAGGCGTAACAGATGGTCTCTTGTTCTGAAGGGGTTCCTGCTTTCTTTATGGGACTTTCTTCCCATTGCTTTTTAAACATTTGCTTACCAGCAGGTTTCAGAGTCTATTTTATTTTGCTTTTTAAAGAAGGTTGTAGAAGAAGCATTAAATCCCCTTGGCAAACTTGGAGAAAGGTTGAAAAACATGACAGATCCCATGAATTAGCTTACCTCTCTCAGACTTCTTAAGAACGTCTGCAGCAGAATGTCCAAAAACTGTCTTTAGTTATGAGAAAATTAAAAATGTCATTTTTGGCATCTGGCAGATTTTGAAAATGCAACCAAGCAAACCTACTCAAAACAGTTCCCATTGTAGCAGTCTTAGAAGTGGTATTAGCAAAATTGTATGCTGATTTCAAAAAGTGGGTAGCCAATTTAGTCACAGAAGTAACCAAATTACACAGAAGTGGAAACAGATGCTAAAATATTCTTCCCAACAAAGGAAGCAAACAAACATTTAACACACCAGCGTCGCAGTTAAGAATCCTAAAAACAAGTGCTGCAGAAGAATACACTTTTACTCCTAAATCTATCAAAAGTCTTCCCTCCCTTGTCAAAAGGAGGCAGGTTAGTATTAACTAAATGTTTAAGCAGCAACTGGGTTCCCTAAAACAACAGCTGCTATGCCTGATCTGGGATGAGTGTATAAAAACTTAAGACTAAGAAAAAAGAAGATATGTCTTACCATAACGTTTCATATGAGTTGTTGATCATCTTCCAGTCATCACTGATGGGTTCAGTTCAGAGCCCTCGGAACAAGAGTCTGCCTAATACCAAGCTTGCGTGCACCAAAAAGCTCTTCAGCTAAGCTGCTACCCACAATGCCCTTTGCTCAGTTGCCTCAGATTGAGTTTGTATGCAACATATAGAAGAAGAAGAAGTCAGAGGCCATCTCTGCGCAGAAACCCTAATACACCACAAAGACCCAGAAGATCCGCCAGGAACCTTGGGAGGGTGTGATGACTGGAAGAAGAGCAACAACTCAGATGGAACGTTATGGTAAGACATAACTTCTTTATCTGAAGTTGTTAATCTTCTTCCTATTCATCTAGATGGGAACGAGTCCCCAGCTACTTGAAGAACCTGGGTGGCCCTTATGGAAGAACATTCCTGAGAACCATAGAACCAAAGGCCGCTCTTCCCCTGGAGATCAGATCCAATTTGTAATGCTTGATAAAAGTGTGGGGCTTAGTTCAAATGGCAGCTGCACAAATGTCATCCACGGAGGCCCTAGAGTGGAAGGCAACAGATGCTGCAATAGCCCTAGTTGAGCTTTGATGTCGCCAGGCTTCGATCCTCCGTAAGTGAATATGTGAAGGCAATGCAATCCCTGAGCCATTTAGACAAAGTAACTTTCGATACTGCTCCTCCCATTCTAGGACCTGCAAAGGAAATGAAAAGCTGGTCTAACTTGCTAAAGGATTTAGTTCTGTCCAGATAGAAACAATTGTCTATGAACATCCAAGGAATGCAGGCAGTATTCTCCCTTGTTAGAGGAATTTGGGAAGAACACAGAGAGCTCAATGGGCTGGTTAATCAAAAAATCAGAAACCACTTTGGGGAGAAAGGATGGGTTAGTACGAAGTGATACTCTGTTCTTATGAAAGATCAGATAAGGGCTCTTGATACAAAATGCTTGTAATTCAGAAATTCTTCTGGCTGAAGTTATAGCCACCAGAAATAAGGATTTCCATCACAGGAATTTTAGATCACATGTCGCAGTCGACTCAAAAGGGGGCAGAGAGAGAGACTGCAGAACCCAGGACATATTATATGCCTCCACCGGCTGTCTAATGGGAGGTCTGCTGTGGAAAATACCCTTGAGGAAGGTCTTGCAAAGGCGAGAGGAAAAGAGTGGCACTCCATCAGACCCATTATGGAAGTTGGAAACAGCTGCTAGATAGACTCTAATGGTGGAAGCTGAGGCCCCCTTGTCGAACAGTTCAGGCAGGTAATGAAGAATAGTGGCTACAGGGGCTGAGAAAGGGTCCAGCTTCTGATTACATGACCAAATAGAGAATCTTTTCCATTTGTCCCTGTAAAGTTTCCTGGTGGATGTTTTATGAGGCCAAGATAATATCATGGATGGGTGACGAGAGGGTTTCCTGCCTGGCAACTAACAGAAGTGGAGAAACCAAGATGTCAGCTTGAAAGTGGACAGATTTGGGGGACTCAGCCCTTGTAGGTGAGATATGAGGTCCTGACAACTGTCTAGGATCCAAGAAGGTTTTAACAGATGAGGTCGAAGGAAGGGAAACCACACTTGATGAGGCCAGAACGGGGCAATGAGGATCACTTTGCTTATCAACCGAATAGCTTTCCTTAGAACAAGGAAAATCAGAGGATAAGCATAAAGGAAACCCGTGGTCAATCGTGAATTAGCGTCTCTCGGTGACTCACCGAGAGGGGGAAAGAGGGCAAAGTAGCTGCTGCATTTTGTGTTTGAAGGGGAAGCGAAAAGGTCGCAGCATGGCTGGCCCCAACGGCTGAAAATTTTCACCACCACACTCTGGTTGAGAGACCACTCGTGAGGATGAAGAATGCATCTGCTCAGCCTGTCCGCAATTATGTTGGAGCTCCCCAGGACATACATTACGATCAGAAAGCAGTTGGAAGCTATCGCCCACTGCCAGATTCTCATGGCTTCGTGACACAGGGGGTAAGATTTGGTCCCTCCCTGTTTGTTTATGTACCAGACCACGGACATGCCTGACTGGACAGCAATCATTCCGGATGGAAGGAGCGGATGAAAAGCTTGCAACGCCAGTAGCACTGCTCTAAACTCCAGGACATTGATATGCAAATTTACCTCTACATCAGATCACTTGCCTTGGACTGACTTTCCCTGGAAGTGCCCCCCCCCCATCAGGGAAGCATCCGTGGTCACCGTGGTACTGGGCTGTGAAACCTGGAAGGGGCGACACCAAAGATTTTTGTCTGTACTCAACCAACAGAGGAGATCTTGTTTGCAAATGTTGGTGATGAGAATCTGTGAGCTCAGGGGGTGAAGATTGGGTATCCACTGGGCCTGAAGGAGCCATTGTAGTAATCTCATGTGTAGTCTGGCTAAGGGAGCTGTGGGGATGGCTGCAGCCATACATACCAAGGCTGGGAGGACTTCCCTTGCAGACACCTTTCTTCGACAGAGTATCACCTCAACTTGTGTCCTTAGTCTCTGAAGTCTGTGGAAAGGAAGTGAGATCAAGCTTGACTGGGTGTTGAATATTGCCCCCTATGAATTCCAGTTGTTGTGATGGTTGAAGGTTTGATTTCTCCCAATGTATGGTGATGCCTAGTGACTCTGTTAGAGCCAGGGTGTAGCGGACGGCCCTGACCAGAAGACGTTTGGTGGGGGTGGACAGGATCCAGACGTCTAGGTATAGAAACACCTGGAATCCCTGAAGTCTCAGATGAGCTGTTACCACTGCAAGCCATTTTGTGAACACTCTGGGGGCCATCGAGAGACCGAAAGGCAGGGCTTTGAATTGGTTGTGACTGGCTCCCAACCGGAAGAGAAGGAGGCTCTTGGAGCACTTGTCCTTCTTGATATGGTAATATGCATCACGGAGATCTAATGAGCACATCCACACACCCTCCCGCAGAAGGGGAGGATGGTTTGAATCGTGACCATGCGGAATTTGGTCTGAACTACCGATTTGTTTAGTTGGCTGAGATCCAGAATTGGCCTCCAGTCCCCTGTTTTCTTTGGCACCAAAAAGAATCTTGAGTAGAACCCTGATCCGCACTGATTTGGGGGAACCTATTGGATGGCTCGTTTTTGACAGAGCTTTCGTATTTCGGAAGCTGCCTCCTCCCTTTGACTGGGTGGAACATCAGAAAGGGATTTCGGAGGTCTTGGATAAGTTATTAGGGGAATATAGTAGCCTCTGGTAATGATTCTCTGCACCCACTGATCATTCATAATGGAGAGCCAAAGCAGCTTAGTGCAGAGAAAAACTCGCCCCGACTGCTTCCAGAGGAAAGCAATCAGGCAGCGCCTCAGTAGCGGTGATACGGTCTACCAGAGGAAGAATCTCTGGAGCCCTGGTTCCGGGGACCCCCTCTGCCCCGAAAGAAACGTCTTCCATTATTGGAACCCCCTTCTGCCTCTGGAGGAGTCCTCACCACGTGCGTCTCGAAAAGTACCTCGAGACTTCTTGTGCCAGATCTTTCCGCTCCTCTGATTCCTGGAAAAGGAACACTGAGGTTTGGAAAAGCTTAGGCCAACGGCAGACAAGTTCTTCTCGTCTTGCTCGCACCTGGCTAATGTATCCTTGACCTTAGCACCAAACAGAGCATATAGCTCAATAGGGGCATTTAAAAAGGAAGACTTGAAGGAGTCCGCGAGGTTGTAAATGCGCAACCAGGTGTGGCGTCTCATGACTATGCCTGCACCCACAGCTCTAGCTGCTCCTTCGGTTGCATGTGACCGCAACCTCATGGATGAATTAGATATTGATTCTAGGGTGGCAAGTTGGGAAGCAACTTTATCTCATGCTCCATCCGATACTTGGCCTGTGAGGGTTTCGGAGAGTTCGGAGATAAGATCTCTATGGAGCCTTGTAAAATGTGCCAGAAAGTTTAGGGACCTAACTGCACAGGTTGCTGATGCAAAGACTTGCTTCCCTAACCTGTCCACTGCCCGCGACACTCTGTTGGGCGGGTGAACAGCAGGACACTCTTCTGCAAGGTCCTTTTTTGTGGCTGCCGCCACCACCATAGCGTCCACTGGCAAACCTCTAGACCAATGGGGTTGATCCTCTGGAGGGGAGAGTACCTTGTCTGATCTCCTGGGGTTGGCCTCAACAGAGTCAGGGTTCTTCCATGCCCGTCGGACTATGAGTTTAACCAACTCATCAGCAGGGGGGTGGGGGTCACCCAAGAAGTACAGGGCCGAGAGCGAAAGGCCAGCAGGAATAAGGACTCCTCCGAGGAAGGGTTGGAGGATTTCCAGTCACCCCTGTTTCAAGATTTCCATGATGTCTCCGAAGGAGACAGTCAGGGGGTGACCATGGGGACCCTTCCCCATCATCATAGTCCATATCTTCCATGAGGGACTCCTCTGGGGAGTCCATGTGTTTCCTCTTACACACCCGTTTCTGAGGGGGTTCTTCGGTGGGAGCATCTGAATAAGACTCAGAAAATGAAATACCCTGGACAGGGATTTCCTGGGCTTTGTGGTCTCAGAGTCCTGGGGGGGGGGTGGCCTTTGACAGCTGCGGCTCAGAAGGAACTGGGGGAATAACCAACGGAGGAGGATTGCAGCAAGCACCCTCTCCATCACCCGGAAAGCGGGCCTGCCCGAAGAGGAGTGGGAGCCCGGAACCAAAGACGACAAAATCGGAACTGGGGCCACACCCCGCTCCAGACGGTCCACCTCCGGAGATGGAGCCACAAACAGACTCGGAGCAGTATTCACCCTCTGATCTGAGGTTGGGACTGAAAACCGTTGGAACCGGAGGTTCCACCCCCCCAGCATGAGATTGAGGAAGGGTAGGTTCCGATGGAACCGACACCCAAAGGGGTCTCGGGGCATCAAACAGTGTCATTGTCGGCGCCGTGGAAGGGAGTCCTCTAGTAAAAGTTGGATAAATGGGCCTTGGAACCGAGGGATCCAAGGGAGGAGAGTAAGTAGGAGTTGCTGGAGAAATAGACCCAAAGCCTGGAGTGGGATAGGGTCTAGGCAGATTTGAAATTCCCCTGGCAGTTAGCAGCTGGTCAAAAAGGTGCACCACATCCAATTCGGAAAGGCTCCTGGTGGATCTCACCGATGCCCCTGAAGGGGAATCAGGCCAGTCCAAAAAGGGGCTGCAGGCTTGTCCGACAAACACGTCCACAGTAGAGTATCGGGTCCGTGGTGTATCACAGAATGGCACAGATTTCAATTTCGAAACTAGCAACAACGGTATGGTTGGAGCCATTAACGGGCTCGGTGCAGAGGTTACAATATGGGTGGATGTCAAAAACGGTTCCGAGTTAGTTGTCGGGATAGATATCAGAGCAGAAATGGGAGATGTCAGTGCCGAGACAGAAACCGATAAGCTGGTCGGAGCCAAGGCAGTAGACAGCACCGTAGTCATCGGTGCCGTGGTAGGTGCAGACAAGGCGACCTCTGTAAGCTTCGCTGGAGCCGATGTAGTAGTCGGCACAGAGGAGGCAGAACAGTGCTCTGATGAGGACTTATGGGCCTTGTGTTCATGACTTTTACCTCTGTCACCGGCCGGTGAAGAGGGGTCTGAGCGAGGACGTTTCTTGTCCATAGGAGGAGGGGATGAGACCTCTGTCGCAGAAATAGCTTCTGAAAATGGCGAAGCAAGTAGGCCCTTCAACATCAGTTTGTTACAACGTTCATTCAGCATCCGCTGACTGAAGCTAGCACAAATACCACATGGGGGTTTCGCCGACAAATGCGGAATACCCAAACAGTACACACACTGTTCATGGAGATCACTATTCGGTAGTTTACCACTGCAAGAAGAGCAGTGTTTAAACCCTGTAATTCCCCTTCTTTTCAGACATCCCAGAACACACACTCACGCAAAAGGGAAAGAGTGAGGAAAGTGAAAATGAAGAGAGAGGAAATACCAACAATGGTAACAAGATACCACAAGGGTAGAAAGTTAGAAAATACCAACAATGGTAAAAAATATACCTGTGGGTAGAGCTGAAACAATATAGATATCAAGAACAAATTATAAAGAGGAAAAAACTTTTACAAAAACTTGTAAATACATCAGAAAAATCACTTGGCTGGAGAGCTCGGTGAAACGCTGCTATATGGCTGCGCAGCAAATGAGATCTGGGGTAAGTGAGGAAAGGGTAGCAGCTTAGCTCGAGAGTTTTTTGGTGCACACAAGCTTGGTATAAGGCAGACTCTGTTCCGAGGGCTCGGAACCGAACCCATCAGTGATGAATAGGAAGAAGATTAACAACTTCAAATATTTTATTTGCCTAGCAGCAAGCCTGCTGACCACAAGAAAACAAGTTAAAGGTTGTGAAAAACCTGTCATAACAGGAGGAACTAAAGTAGGTTCTGGAAATGCCAGTTGTAATAAAACTTAGTATATTCTTCGGGACTAAGAAGCATTATTTCCCTACTAAATCAACTGATTCATTCTGGAAATAGTTTCACAGGAACAGAACCCTTCAAAGGGACTGGTCAAAGATGCATTCTCCTTCGAACTCATTGCTGGAGCCTTCCTGTGTCCTGAAAGAGTGCTCTTCAAACTATCTGGAGATATACAGAGCTGAGTATATTTTTCTGGCACTTTAGAGTTGTGTACTGGTAATTGTTGTTTGACTAATTTTATATCATTGCTGGCTGACTTCAGAGTTGTGCACTGTTATTTTTGCTTCACTGTATAGTTTTTCAGAAGGTGTTGGTTTTCCCATACCCATCCTCCCTATTCCTGTGTTGTTTAAATTTGGAGGTTTTTGCAGTTGCCCGCCCCCACTGTAGATTTGATCTGGGACACTCCCCCCAGTCCCATCTCATTCTACCCAACAGACTCCTTCTGCATTTTTTTAGTAATTTTTAATTTAATAGCATTTTTTAAACTGTTTGGTCTAACATTGCTACATACTCAAGTGTGCTAGCTTGCACTGCATTTGAATTGTTTTGACTGCTGTTTTAGCTACTTTTCTGTATATATAAAAAAAATACCGTTCCTGTAACTAGTGTAGTCCAGATTCAGACTTGCTGTATCCAGGACTGTATGTAAGCTTCTGAGCCCCCCAAGCTTTCTGTGTTGGAGGGAAGCCTTCTAGCTTATCAGTGGGAGTGGTAAGCACTAGGTAACCTATCTACCACATAAGGAGTGGTTCTGGCCCAGAAATTGTAGTTATTGGCCGTTTGGGCAGTTTTTCCATCTCTCTCAACTTTCTGATTTAAAAGCCCACATTTGCAAACGTTTCCCCCCTTTCCTGTAACTAGTTTAGTCCAGATACAGATTCTTACTTTTAGCACTTGAATTTGCTTATTCGTGATCAGCACTTGTTCAGAACTTGTAAGCACTAAATAACCTACTAATTACTACAGCACTCAACCTTCCTCATTACCTAGAGGAAAACAGTTTTGGTACTTACTTTCCTCACTTGCTTAGAGAAAAACAGCTCTTGTACTCACTTTCCTCACTTATCTAGAGGAAAATAGTTTTTTATTCAGGCATGTCCAAGGGTCAGCTCCCAGTGTTCTCTCCTGTCTATCTGATGAATCTGGGCATCTTAGGGCAATGTAGAAATTGCCTCATGTACAGACAAGCCTCGCCTCCTACCACCCAACACTACAACCTGTGAGAGATGCACTTATCTAGCCAAACTGGAGGTAAAGCTCTCTCCAATCAAGACTGAACTTGACAGTCAAGAGGAGAAGGTAAACACTTGCACCACACCACACTGATCACATAGTCTCACTAAATCTACACCACCAAAATCCACACATAGAAACACAAAAACATTCGCGGAGGCTCTCAATAATAATCTGCTCAAGCAACAGAGACTTCCAAAGCAGAAATGCAAGCAACCTCCACCCCCCCAACACAACCCAAATTACACATAGCCTGCAGACTCAGTGTGCCACTCAACCACGCCAATAAGGCAAAACAATGTACCCAACACACTAGTCATAGGCGACTCTACAGTCAGGCACACTGATGTCCCACTCACCATGCTAAACAAGGAGAAGGTTACTGTCAGCTGCCTGTCAGGTGCCAGGATCCACCATATAACCCACGAACTCAGGTCACTCCACAAGTATAAATATGACTCTGTCGTTGTCCATGTTGGTGTGAACGACCTGAGACATACCTCCCTGGACTACATGAAGAGAGACATGGAAGAGCTCTCCGATCTTGTAGCCCAGGCAGGTATGACCCTAGCCCTGAGTAGCATTCTGCCATCACCCAGAATGATGCCACAGTACAAGGACAAAATGATTGACTTCAACAATTGGCTAAGCTTCTGGTGCCATTCTAAAGGGATCCAGTATCTGTCTGCCTGGGATGACATGGTCGACAGACCACGATGCTTTGCCAGAGATGGCCTGCACCTGTCACTCCTGGGATTCCAGATACTGGCTAAGGTTCTTGCCACCCCTATAGTGCCTTTTTTAGGCAAGGTTCAAATGAAAATTCACCACCATAACAGGAACAGGTAAGCAAAAACTGAGGGTGATGCTACTCAATGCTAGAAGTCTAAATCTCAAAATGCACTCACTCAAGGCACTCTTTAAAATGGAGAACATCGATATCTGTGCAGTGACTGAGACCTGGTTCAAGGCTCCAGAGAGCACCCCTGCACTACCAGGCTATAACTCATACCACACTTTTCGGCCATGTAACCTGGACCGGACCACCAAAGACGGAGGAGTGTCCATATTCATTAAGGATATCCACACCTCCAGGCTAGTTGCTCAGCATAATGTAGCCAAGGTTATCAAAGTACAACTAACTCTGGGCAAAACTGCAATCCAAATTGTAGCTTGCTACAGATCACTCACCATGCCCCAGGATTCCCACTCCTCTCTTCCTGATGTACTGGAAAATATTAGGGTTCAACCAAACACCCTAATAATGGGCGATTTCAACTACCCCACCATTAACTGGGAAAGCTACTCATGTACCAACTCCTTCGCTCAACGCTTCTGGAATTCATAAACTCCAATGCCCTGGATCAACTTATCCACACCCCCACCAGGGGCAACAATATCCTAGATCTAGTCAATACCAATATGAGTGACCGGTGTTCCACACCTGAAGTCAACGCCTTATTGGTCCAATCTGGCCATAAGTAATTACCCTAGATATCCACATCCTGCCTCCACCCCCCATTAAGGAAACCATGGTAAAAAATTTCTCCAAAGCCAACTTCATGCTTCTTAAGACAGAAGTGGTGAACTTCATGACACCCATGCAGATGGACAATACAGTTACGACTACTGAATCCTACACAATTGCACTTTATAAGCACTTACATGAGTGCATGGATCGTGCTATCCTAAACATAACCAAGACGCTATCCTCCAAAAAAAGGAAGCCAATCGGTGGTCCCCTGCCATAAACAAACTGTACAACAGAAGGTAGAAACTCTTGCAAAAGAGAGTAAAATCCCACGAGTGGAGGAGCTCCCTGATCAGCCTCAGTAAGAAGCTGCGATCCCTGATAAAATCCTCCAAAGCTAGTTATGAAAACAAAATCACCAATGATTCTAAAGACAACCAAAAAGCATTGTATAGCTATGTCAAGAATCTCAATGGCAACACTCAGATCTGCACTGAGTTACAGCACAATGGCACTAAATATACAGACCCAACTGATATTGCCAACATCCTGGCAGATAGGTTCAGTGCTAACTTTACCCCCCTCTCACCCCCTACCTAAAGAGCCCATCTCTATACCGGAAGAATGCAAAGTTCCTGTAATCACGGCTGCACAAGTAAAAACCACACTCTCCAAAGCCAGAAACACAGCATCCATGGGACCAGACAACATCCCAGGCTGCATTCTACACGAACTACAGAACGAACTGGCACCCCACCTAAGTGCCATGTTCAATCATAGCCTCACCTCAGGCTTTGTGCCTGCTGAATGGCGCACAGCAACGGTTATCCCACTCCACAAAGAGGGAGCCACCACGGACCCCGGGAACTACGGCCCCATTAGCCTGACGAGCCTGGTCTGCAAGGCCATGGAACGTATCATCATGGAACTTATAAACAAAGACATTGGTAATCTCCAAACTCTGGATCCCACCCAGTTCGGGTTTGTAAAAGGCAGAGCATGTTTCCTAAACCTGATAGACTTCTTTGAAGCAGTCACCAAAGCCGTAGACAAGGGTAAGGTGGTTCACACAGCCTATCTAGATCTTGCCAAGGCTTTCGACACCATCCCCTACTCTGGAATTATAGATAAACTCACTAAACTAGGTATAAATCCCTATGTCACAAGATGGGTTGCCAACTGGCTCACTGACAGAACCCACACTGTGAAAGTAGCAGACTTCAAATCAGACTTCAGACCAGTGACAAGTGGAGTACCACAGGGTTCAGGCTTGGGTCATTCTCCTGTTTGGTATCTACTTCTCTGAAGTATAGGCTAACACAGAAGGTCTTCGGATAACTAAGTTCACAGATGACTGCAAACTAGGAGCCATAATCAAAACTCCTAACGATGTGGACATCCTACAAAAGGGCCTCACTGAGACAGATGCCTGGTGTCAAAGCCATGGCCTCCAGCTGAACGCCAAATAGTGCATCGTCATCCCCTTTGGTAAAAACTCTATACCCATGAACTACAACATAGGTGGTAGTATACTTAACACCGAAAGTGTGATAAGAGACCTTGGGACACAGGTGGACAGTAGTCTCTCCTTTGATAATCACATCGCCACAGTAGTCAGGAAATCCTTCTATGTGGCACACTTAATCACAAAAGGTTTCTCACCCAGAAAAAAAGAGGTCATTGTTCCCCTCTACTCATCACTCATTAGACCCATTATAAAGTATAACACCCGTTTTGGTATGTACCTCACAAGACATCTACAACAACTGGAAAGGCCGCAGAAATACCTCACAAAGAGAATTACTGGCCTCAAACAGATGCCCTACGCAGACCGTCTCAAAAAACTCCAGCTTTACTCCGTCGCATATCGCCTACTCAGGGGTGAACTCTGCCTAACATACAAAGCTATGTCAAACCCAGAGCTGTTGGACAAGCTCCACTTAAAGAAATCCCAATCCCTCCGAGCTACACGCTCTAGGGACCTAAACCTTGTCACCACAATAAACAGAACATGCCAGAGGGATAGATTCCTGTCCCAGAGACTTCCCATACTCTGGAATAAACTACCTAGCTATATCAAACAAAGCTCCTCATTAGCACTCTTCAAGAAAAATCTTGATGATTGGATGGGAAATAGGAAATTCACCCCGGGGATCACCTCTGTGGCTCTGCTCGACAGTGGCACTGGAAAATAATTTTCTTGGGTGGCAAAAGCCAGGGTACCTTTTTGGCTGGGCTTGTATAGGCCCCAGGGCCGATAGCCTAGTACCTACCTATGAACTGGAATCGGAAACCTGGGGAGATGAAACAATCTGTCCCTTCACAACCACTTTTAAGTTCAAAATATTACGGCGACAACTGGGAGGTATCAGGACAAGTTTCTTTCTTTCAAAATTTTAGACTCTAAAATAGTCCCTTTAAAGCAAACCCAAAAATGACTAAAGCTTTAGCGGTATGGATAAGACAGCAACAGGTAGAAAAGTGAATAAAAAGAGTGAAGATTGGAGAAATCCTGGAAGGATTCAGAGAATTCTATTAGTTAAATGGTGGAAGAGAAGGGGAAACCAAAGAAGAGGTAGGTGGAAAAAAAGGGATAGGAGGCTGGGGAAGAGAGATAAAGAAAAACAGGACTAGACGTTACCAAAGAAACTAGTTCATCAGTATAAGGAAGACTTAGAAGAAATAAAGTAAGATGAGGTAGCCTTAGCATGGAGAAGAATAGCAAAAGGGAAGTTACTGGAAGTGATGGTTTAGCGACAGAAGTGTGGGAACTGCAGAAAGGTGAGGTCATCAGAAAATGGGTTTGCATGTTTAATGGAATTCTTGAGTATGAGATCATACCCCAATCTTGGAAGGGAGTAGTGATACTGTTATTCTGAAAGGGAAGTATCTGAGATTTATAGCATCATACATGCAGTTATCGCTGCTGAACCACGACTACAAATGTTTCATGATGGCGCAGGCAGACAGAGTAGAAAAACTTTAACAAAAATTATACATGGGGATCAAAAAGGATTTGCTGATTGTAGGACAACAGATAATCTCATAAAAACCCTGCTGATAATGCACAGCATGCTAGAGGAGCAATGTGACTTAGCGCTATCACTTGATGCAGAAAATGTCTGACCATGTAGATTGGGAATACCTATTAACATTAACAGAAGGAATTGGTTTCCCATATAGATGGTGAGAAAGATATACAAGTGAGAAGGCAAGGGTGAATACTAAAGCATGGCTGTCAGATGATATACAGAGACTAAGAGGCACGAGGCAGGGCTGCCCGCTGTCTTTGCTCTTGTTTGTCTTAAACACAAAACCCTTGACAGAGGTGATTAGGAGATCAACTTTAAGTGAATAAGAGGGGACAGGTGAGAAAAAAAAAAAAGATTCCAATATATGCAGATGATGTGTTAGTGACATTAACACAAAATAAGTATGATGCAAGAAAGTTGTGGAACATTTTAGAGAAACCTGGACAAGAAAGCAGTTATAAGGTTAATCAGGATAAAAGGAAATACTACTGGTGGGTAATGAGAGACAGAAAGATGAGGAAAGCAAAGTAAAAAGAAGATGGGAAAGGAAATAAAATACCTGAGAGAATTACGCTAAGGAAGATGTAGACAAGAAAGTTAACATACGAAGGAGTATATGAAAAAGTTAAGGATCCACTGGAGTGATGGAAGATGCTCAGTTTCGAGACAAATCAAAAATTTCAAATTTTGCAGAACTGTGTTATACAACAATTTGTGCATCCAAGGCAAGCTTTTGAGGGGTGGGGGGGGCTGGTAGGGAATGATTTCCTAAAAATAAAATAAAGCGAAGTATTTAACTCTGGGAAGAATCCAAGGGTGGGATGAAAAACGGTGACAGAGACACAGGATGGGGGGGGGGTTTGGGGACTCCAGACTTATTTTTTAATCAAATTTATTTTTATTAAATATTTTTTTCACAAAACATGCAGAAGATAAGACATACACATGTGGTACAGTTAATGTTACAGAATGCATACCATAATCAAGTAACAACAGTTATTGCACACTTTACTAATTAACATTCAAATTAGGTAGAACTACAATTTTGTGTTACTACGAGGATATGCTTATGAGTTAGCCCAAGAACGTTTATCATATAGCAGCTCTCTGTACATTATTTTACAACTGCAAGCAATACTAGAGGTATAATATCAACTTACAGAATGATAACTTACTCAAAAGTCTTTCGGCTTTTCTTGGTTAGGGGTCGCCACAGCGGAACTCCGGTCCGCTCATGATTGGCAGTGGATTTTTGCGGTGCTGAGTTGCCAGCCCGATGCCCAACCTTCAAAGGTGGCACGCCCATTCACGTTTTCACCTACCTGCATGTCTTTAGCATCACTCAACCGCAGGGAGGACATGCAGACTCCAGACAGAAGGCGCTCCAGCCAAGAATTGAACGGGAGAACCTCTTGCTGTGAGGCAGTAACCACTGCACCACCGCGGCTTAATGATAATTTACTCTACTATACCTTATATACATATACACAAATATATCACCTTAATTATTGTGGTTACTAATCTCAACTAAGTGATGTGTTTACTATCCTTATATAATTAGCATTTAACTTACTGTTTATGATAGAATATCAATTAATGCTTTGCAGTAGGTTTGGTTCTTCTGACTTTTTGTATAAATCTTCTTGGCCAATATATGTTTTTTCGCCATACTTTTATATTCTGACCAGGTCAGTCTTGATATGTATCCAGTCTTTTGCTAAGTAAGCTTTTAATAGGGTGCATAGTGTTATTATAATGTGTTTAGAGAAATTATTTTTGCATTTGAATATATGCAGTACAGCTGTCTCCCATGACAATGTGAATTTTGAATAGCCTGATTTATCTAAAAGGAATCTTAGTGAGCACACTAGTTTATAAACTGTTTTGCAGCTCCAAAAGATGTGGAGGATATCAGACTCTTTATTAGGACAAAAGGAGCAATAGGTCGAGTTAGATGAGTTGAATTTGTTAAGATGAACAGGTGTATGATAAGCATTGTTGAAGATCATGATCTGTGTGTATATTAACTTTTTATATGGTGTTAGTTTCATAGCATTTCTAATAGCTAATTCCTTTTGATTGTCTGTTATGGTGTTCTTTTCTTTCCCAAAACTTTGAAAAAAGAATTGTATTTTGATATTTAATATTTGCTATTAATTTATATGTATTTGATATCATTTTCTTTTTACTTAAAAACAATTTTAGAACTTGTGCTAAATTAACATCTTGCTCAACTATATTGATATCTTTGGTTATAGTACTTACTAGGTAGAAGACTTGTTTAATTATCAGTTTATATTTATTGCTTGCTTTAAGTAGTTTCATGATATTTTCCATTGAAAGGTTATTTAATTGGTAAAAACCCCATACTGTATAATTTTTTATTAAACGGTATTTATCTAGGTTTACCATAGTGTTTTTGCTGTTGTTGTTTTATATCTGGGTTATGTATTGGTTGCAGAAGAGTAATCATGTTGTTTAAATTTATTGATATCAGTAGATTCTTGAATATTTCACAGCTGTTTAAGACTGGGTGAATTTTTGTCTTAAGAGTTGCTTGTTTTAAGAAGGGAATCGTTTTTGTATTAACTTTATATGTTACAATATTCTGGTGAAATAATTTAATCCGTAATGGGTACCTTTCATTACCTACTGGGTCATGATTTGCTATCGGCATGTTGCGACTTGCATTAATAATTCCATAGTACAATTGAAAATCAGGAAGGCTCAAGTCTCCTTTTTCTTTTGAGGGTATAAGCTTATTATAGCTAATTCTTGTACTTTTTGGGTACCATATGAATTTTGCAAGTCAAATTTTTATCTTGTTGAAGAAGGTAACTGGAATTTTCATGAAAGTGGCATTCAGATAGCATGAAATCTTAGGCAATATGTTCATTTTTACAACTGAAGCTTTTGATAAGGTAAATAATTTAAGCTTTTCCCATTTATTAATGTCACCCACTATATTTGACCAAGTTTTAACTATATTATTATTGAACATATCTGATTGTGTATGGCTAAAATTTATACCTAAATATTTCAAAGTATATTGCACTTCAACATTAGTCTCCAGAAGGTAAAATTCCTTATGTCCCAGCGGGTCAATTGGATAAATAAATGACTTCTTAGGATTAATTTCATAGTTGGATACTAGGGAAAACTTATCCAGGAACTATAGGATTTTATTTAAATCAGTATTGGGATATTGAAAGTAAATATTGCGATAGTATGCAAAAGCTGTGTATTTTATTTGAGTTTTTGATACTGAAATAAGGTAAGCTTTCTGGGTAATTTGCAGTAGTAATGTTTCTTTATAAAAATTCAACAGGTTTGGTGAAAGTGGGAATCCCTGTCTGGTTCCATTAACTATTTGTATTGGGTTAGAAGTTTTATTATTAATATAGAGAGTTGTAGTTGCTTTAGTATAAGTTTTAATACTTTTATGTATTCTTTTGGGAATCCAAATTGATAAAGTACAAAGAGGAGGAATTTTTGATTGCCTCTGTCAAAGGCTTTTGTTGCATCTACTGATAATGTGTATTTAGGGGATTTGTCCTTGGCACATAAGTGGGTTACGGCATCAATGGTTAATGTGTTGACCTTTACTTGTCTCTGACTCAAAGCCTAGCTGTTCAGGTGCAATTATAACTGGGGCTACTTTCTGTATCCTTTGTGCTAAAATTGTTGAAAATATCTTAATATCCATATTTATCAGAGATATGGGTCTACAGTTCGGATTTGTGGGATCTGTATTTGGTTTTGGGATAGTTACGGTTTTGAAGTTGTTCAGATAAAGGTCTGATATCCCAATTTTCATTATATATAGTTGTATAATTTTAAAAGTACTGGTGTTATTTGTTGCTTAAAATGTTTATAAAATTCTACTACATACCCATCAGGACCAGGAGCTTTCCCAGGTTTTAATTTATCAATAGCCTTATTTACTTTCTCTTCTGTTAATGGACTTTTGAGATTATTGCACTGAAAGTCATTAATCTGAGGGAATTCTAAGTTATCCACAAAGGTTTGGAATACATTGTCATTAATATGATCTTGTGGACCATAAATGGTTTGAAATATTTCTTCGAAAACCCCTATTTCAATATCGGAGTTATAAATTGTCTTTATATTTTATTTCTTGTATTTTATAAGTGGGGTTCCTTACATTGATAAGTCTTGCTAATGTTTTGGAAGGGGTTTGAGCCCACTCCACATATTTGTGTGGCATCCCAAGTTCTGTAAAGTATACTGTTGCGTTATAATCTCATATAACTGTTTCTGTAGACTGGCCATTTGTTTCTCAATAGTAGGAGCGTAGTTTCTTTGTAGTGCCAGTTCGAATTGTCTTAGCTTGCTTTCTATTTTACTTATATTTTCCCTTCTTTGCTTTTTGTAATTTGATGCTTTTTGGATGAGGGTACCCCTAGCCGTACCTTTAAAGGCTGCCCATTGAATATCCAAAGCGATATCACTGTTTGCAAAGTTTTCATTTAAGTGAATAAGAGTTTATAATCTCTTGTCCTACTACTATAATTTTCAACAGGTTTGAGTTTAATGTCCAGTTTGATGTAATGTGGGTAGTAAAACCAGTTTTATTTTGTGAAGTTAGATTTATTTTTGAATGGTCTGATAAATGATCTAGGTTTTGAGTTATATTGTACTTAATATTGAGCAAAGCTTTGAGACATTTGAAATATGTCAATTCTACACCAGGATTTGTGGTATGGGGAAAAATGTGTATCTGCTACCTAGACTGTCTGTGTTGTTAAGTTCCAAGGGATCTGTTAGGTTGAAATCTTCAATTAGTTCTGATAAAAATGTTGTGGCTTGGGGAGACTGAGTATAATTTTTATTCGATCTATCTTTGAATGGACTGTTATTTTCCAATCTCCGCCAATTATAATCAGATGATCTGGGTGCTTAATTAGTAAGTTATAATCCTGTACCTGAATTAACTGTGTGCGTTATTGGGGGGGGGGGTATTTGTCAAAGCATTGTGAGTAATTATTACCGTGTGTTGTGAAATAATAGCATGAGAGGAGAAGGTGACATAACTCTCTTTCAGAATTTCCTTAGTGCCTGACCACTTACCACTATCCCCTGAAGGAGAAAGGTTAATCCAGTAAACAAGTAACACGTACATCATTCCAGAATTGAAAAAACTAAACATATACACAATTTTAACTATCTTACAGTAAATATTTTGCATTCCAAAAAACATCACAACACTGCTAGGATAAATGCCACCCAGCCAGCAACTTAAATAAGATGACAAATATAGATGTTATTAATCCAATAAGGCAGTAGGGGTAAATTGTGGCTTGTAATGTCATATTTCAATACAAGAAATATAACCTTATAGATGTAACCATGCGGCTAGATATAATATTTTATCACAAAACCTTCTTTTGAGTGCTATACAGCTCAGACATTAGAACTTGTTTTAGTAGAATGGACTCTGTTACTACATAGTGTACTATGGAGATATACTACATAGTGTACTATGGAGATATATTATGAGCATATATTATAAGTACCCTTCTTGTGTTCTGCCTATATAAGCATATAGAAAATCAACATAAGATATAGCTCCGCTATATGCTTCATATTAAAATGCATCTAGTACACAAAATTGTTACTTTACTTTCTCTAATATTCCGACTAATACTAGTCCAATGAGAGAGAGAGAGAGAGAGAGAAAAACTGTTGAATGAGCAAAAAATCATTTTTATTTACAATAGGATTTTAGACAAGTCCAAGTTTGAAGTGCATCTTTTCTTCATAAGCCTTCTTATTCTGGCGTGATCACTTTAACCTTAGCTTTCTCATTCAGTTCTTGTTTAAAACTTGTTTTCTTCCTTTACATCATCTAGATTGACTGTTTATGTCTTTCGGCTTTTCCTGGTTAGGGGTCGCCACAGCGGAAATCCGGTCCGCTAATGATTGGTAGTTGATTTTTACGTGCCGAGTTACCAGCCCTGACGCACAACCTTCAATGAAGGTACGCCCATTCACGCATGTCTCTACGCAGAAGATGCTCTAGCTGAGAATCGAACCGGACAGCATCTTACTATGAGGTGACACTTGCTGAAAATGATCACACCAGTAAAAATGTTTAATATGCTTTTCTGGCATCCTTATATAAGGTCCAACTTCACACTTTTAGTCTGTCCAGATTAAGCCCCTGCCTCAATAAATAATTGGTTTTGCTTTAAATATATTTAATCTGCTTTATATATATTTCATCAGTCTAAACCTAGCTGTTAAAAGTATACAAATCAACAGAAAATTAAGCACATCTAGATTGCCAATAATTACATAAATATTCTTCAATAACTGCCTTTAAAAATTTACAGTTAGTGAATTAAGGAAGTTTTGCAGTACCCTGTGTGATTTTTGAGCCACAAATTGTTCTTTTTCATTAAGTATAGATGCCTCTTGATTTTCAGCTTTGTAATATTGCAGTTAACTTCCTGGATGGCAATCTGGTCGAGCTATTGATGTCTTAATGCATTCACATGGTTCTTGCTTCTTTCTGGGACTTCTTGGCTCCGTAGACTGGAACTGGCTCCGACATCACTGAATGAGATAATCAACATGTGCAACGTGAGGTCAAAGGTCACGGGACGTCTGCTGTGTCTCAGCTTCCTGGAAAAATGGCTTTAGAATGTTGCAACGGAAAAGCCAGCTCATGGAGACTTTTTCTTGTAATATAAAGGTAAAAAATCTTCAGAAACTTCAAAATAATGCATACAAATACTAGTGACGCCTGTATTTCGTCGGATTTAAGGTAGTTTACAGTTTAAATGCATTTTAAATGCTGATAAGAACAATATAAATGTTACATTTTCCTGGTTATTTTGGATGGATTTCATTGAATGCTTTTAAGAAAGCTGAGTTTGCTTCTTCTTTACTTTTTACTTGGTATGTAGACCCCTTGTACTGGAACTGTAGAGAAGCACGATACTTCATTTGGAGCTTTATTTTGTTTTTTATTAAGTTTGCACAGAAGGGCGACAGAATTTGTCTCCATTGGTTGACAGCGAAGGCCAAGTCCAGTGCAATTGCTATTTTACTGCCTTTCCAAATTATTTGTTTTTTAGTTTTGCTGGCTTGTAAAACCATGTTAGCATGAGCTGCATTCAGTAATCTCACGTAGACTTGCCTTGGGGCATCAAGAGTTTGAGATTTTCTTAATGCTCTATGAAATCTCTCTATTACAAAGTTTTGTACTGCAGCATTTTTGTCCAAAGGTATTTCAAAGATTTCTTTTATTGCAGTATGTAAAGAAGCTTGATCGTATTATTCAGGGATGCCCATGATAAGCACATTATTTATTCTTGATCTTGCTTCTAAATCTATTTTTTGTTGTAGTTCAGACACTTTTTCTGTGGCATTAGCACTACTACTGATTTTTTCTTAGTTTCATTTTCTACAGTTTTCTCTTCATTTTCTCTAATCTAGATAATTGATTTAAAGTACTTCCAAAAGCATTTAGTTTTGTAGAAAAGGAGAGTATTTTTTCCTGGAAGAGTAATAGAGCTGCTTTGAGTTCTTTCATAAAAAAGGTTGTTCTGTCTTCATTTTGGCAGTCTGCTTCTGTAGATCTGTTTGCTGTTTTGCAGTTTTTTGTCTCTCTGTACAGACTTCTTTCTCCGGTGAAGTTAACTGTGAAAGTCTTGTTTTTGATGTTTGAGCTTCCATTGAGTCCATGTTTCTGTATTTTTCAAAGGTTTTTAGTGTCTATGTAGCTTCCTGTAGTTTATCGGTGAGGCCTGAACTGCTTGCAGAAATTCCTGTCAGCACATGTGGTTTTGAAGATAAGTATATAAATTCTGTATATTTTACAAAATCTTCTAAAAAGATGCTTTAGTATCCATTATAGTACAGTATTTCTTGATTTTGATGAGTTAGTAGAGGTGCTGGAGCCCAGACTGGGTTACATTATAATCTTTTGTCAGGAGCTGACTGAGAAGTGTGCTTTTTAGTTGGTGGCCATCTTGGAATCCCTGGGGACTCCAGACTTGAAGGAGAATTTATCATGTCTAACAGAAGTACTGAGATTGGTGGATGTGGAGTATGAAGCAGAATGGAAAAAAAAAAGTTATATAATCACAATAACATTCCACCAGTGTTGTCCATTTTCATTCTTTCTCAACATGTAGGTTTGGATCAGGTCCTCAGATCTGACTCGGTCGCTTTTTTACAGCTCATGGACACTGCAAACGCTTGAGCTCCTCCCCTTACTCATAATGCTCTAGTCCCTTCCATACCTCAGATCTTGTTTGTTGCCCTTTATTGCTTAATAACGCAAGAAATAATGGTTGCAGGAGAAACCACTACCTGGAGCTCAAAAAACTGAACTTTGGTTCACATTGTATCTTCTCATACTTCCAGAAGTCAAACAAAAAGTTAAGGGGATGGAGGAAGGGTAGCTGAAAAATGAAAATGGACAACACAGATGGAATGTTATGGTGGGTATATAACTTCTTTATCTGATGTCAATTTTCATTTGTTCCTCAACATGTGGGACAGAGTCCCCAGTTACCTGAATTCCAGGTGCACTCTAAGGATATTCCTGAGTGCTGCTGAGCCAAAGGCTGCTCTTTCCCTAGAGACCAGATCAACTTTGTAATGAGTAATAAAAGTATGAGGATTAGCCTAACTAGCTGCAGCACAGATATAGTCTATGGAAGATGAGAACAGAAATACTGAAGAGGTTGCCATGATCTGGCTAGATGAGCCCTCAAGGTTTAGGGCAAGGATAAAACCAATTTGCTGTAGACAAAGGTAATGCAATCAGTTAACTATTTAGCTAAAGTTCCTTTGGTAACAGCCTTTCCCAATTTTGATTCTGAAAAGCAGCCAAATTGCTCTGACTTTCTGAATTTAAAACGGTCAATGTCCAACAAATGTAAAATGTATTCCCCTTTGTTCGAGAAATTTAGGAAGAAAACTGGGAGATTGAAAGACTGATTAATGTTGGATCCTGACACCACCTTAGGAAGAAAAGATGGATTGGTTCATAAAAACACCCCATCTTTATGACAAATTAAATAAGGAGGTTTAGAAAAATAAGGATTGCAGTTCTGAAACTCTCTTAGCCAATTTACGGCTACCAAAATAAGAAGTTATGTACTCACCATAACGTTCCATCTGAGTAGGTAAACTTCATTTGTCAGCAACCTATGGGTTATCGGATCCTCATCGGACCCGAGCCGGCAGTTTCCAACAGCTAAGATCCGAGCTCCAAGCTCTTCCCCCTTACCCATAACTCCCTGCCATCCCTTCCTGACCTCAGATCGAGTTTGCCTAAAAGCAAGGCTTGCAATCACCACCTGTCTAGGGTAAATTGGGTGCAATCTACCATGAAGCAGGAATATCAAGAACATCCGAAGAGGACAGGGGGACGGAGGGAGGGGCGGTTGCTGACAAATGAAGTTTACCTACTCAGATGGAATGTTATGGTGAGTACATAATTTCTTAATCTGAAGTAGTTAACTTCATTTGTGCATCAACCTATGGGACAGAGTCCCCAGCTACCTGAATCTTGTGAGGCCCTTAAGGAAGGATGTTCCGGAGCACTGCGGAGCCAAAGGATGCTCTCCCTCTGGAAACCAGATCTAACTTATAGTGGTTTATAAATGTGAGAGAAGAGGCCCACGTGGCAGCCGAGCAAATGTCATCCAACAAAACTCTAGGTCGAAAAGCAGCAGAGGTAGAAACAGACAGAGTTGATTGGGCATGGACTCCCTGAGGAGCAGGCCTGCCAGAACTCTCATAAGCCAAGAGAATACACTGAGAAATCCACCTGGATAGTGTGACTTTAGAAACAGCTTTCCCCAAACTGGATTTAGCAAAGAACACAAAGAGCTGATCTGAACGTCTATAACTGGCTGTCCTGTGCAAATAAAATCTCAACTGTCTGTGTACATCCAAAGAGTGTAACTTGTATTGGCCTTTATTTTGGTAATTGGGAAAGAAGACTGGCAAATTAATAGACTGGTTAATGTTAGCCTCGGAAGCAATTTTGGGAAGAAAAGAGGGATTGGTCCTGAGGAATACCCTATCCTTGTGAAAAAGTCAAGTATGGAGGCTTGGCACAAAGGGCTTGAAGCTCCGAAACCCTTTTCACCGAAGTAATAGCGACTAGAAAAGCCGTTTTCCAGGATAAGAATTTGAGATCTACTGAGGCAGCAGGCTCAAAGGGAGAAGCTGGTAAGGCCTGGAGTACCAGCGATATTCCAAGGAGGGATCACAACCTTCACCGGAGGCCTTAATAGGAAGGTGCCTTTTAAGAAGGCCTTACACAATCTGGATGAGGTCAAAGGGCCAAGATCACATCCAACATGGTAATGAGCGATTGCCGCCAACTGTACTTTGACTGTGGAAGAGCTAGCACCTTTATCAAACAGTCCCGATAGAAATTCCAGCACAGCTGGTAACGGAGCTGTGAAAGGATCCAGATTCTGAAGTTCTGCCGAAATAGAAAAACGTTTCCATTTGCTACGATAAACTTTCCTAGTAGACGGCTTCTGAGCCACCACTAGGATCGCTTTGACCAGGGAAGAGATACCGGGAGTCCGAACTAACAGTGGAACTGGATCAACCAAGCTGTGAGCTTGAGGTTGTCCAGGTTCGGGGTTGGTAGACCCAAGGGGTGAGATATCATATCCGGGGCAGGATCTAGAATCCAGGGAGGATTCACTAGATGAGACCACAGATAAGGGAACCATGCCTGACGAGGCCAGAATGGGGTAATGAGGATTATCGTACTCCCCAACCGTCTGGCTTTCTGCAGAAATTTCAGCATCAGGAGAAGAGGCAGGTAAGCATAAAGTAGACCGGGAGGCCAAGCATGCACCAGAGCATCTCTTGGTGATTCCCCTGGTGGGGGAATTAGAGCAAAGTAGGTGTTGCACTTCGTGTTTGAAGGAGAGGCGAAAAGATCGCAACAAGGCTGACCCCATTTGGAGAAGATCTGCTTCGCTACTTTAGGATTCGGAGACCACTCGTACAGCGAGAGGATGGTGCGACTCAATTTGTCCGCTAGGATGTTGGACCGGCCCGGAATGTGCATCGCTACGGGAAAGCAGTTGGTGGAAATCGCCCATTCTCAAACTCTCATGGCCTCTCGACAAAGTGGATAGGACCTTGTTTGTTGATATACCAAACGACAGACATGTCCATTTGGTTCGCAATAGTCCTGACGGTAAGAAGGCTCTGAAGTGCTTGCAACGCTAACAGCACCGCCCTCATCTCCAGGACACTGATATGCAGTGAGGTCTCCGTCTGGTTCCACGTGCCTTGGATGGTCCTGCCGCAACAATGCCCCCCCCCAAGGCGAGAGGCGTCCGTGGTCACCGTGGCTAGGGGAGTGGACATAGAGAAGGGGTGCCCCTTTTGGAGGTCCAGAGACTGGAGCCACCATAAGAGGGCTCTCCTGCAAACCCTGCTGAGAGAGACAGGATGGCTCAGGGGATAACGCATGAAGGACCATTGGACTTGGAGGGTCCATTGCAGAATTCTCATATTTAGGCGCGCCATGGGAAGGAGACTGATGGTAGTCGCCATCGAGCCTAGGGCCCTCAGGACCAGTTCTGCCTGAGGGGTTGGACAATGAAGAATGGCTTGCACATGGAGTCTTAGGGATCGCATCCGGTCCGGAGTTAAGAAGGCTAAGAGCTGGTTTGTGTCCAAACTGGCTCCGATAAAATCTATGACCTGAGTCGGGAGTAGGGAGGATTTTCCAGCGTGGATCGTGATTCCCAGCCGGGGAGCTAGGCGAAGAAAGAAATTCCTGGCTGTGCAGAGTAGATGCCGTGTGGGGGCGGTCAGGAGCCAGTCATCCAGGTATGGAAAGACCTGAATTCCCTAGAGTCTCAGGTGGGCCGCTAACACCTTGAACACCCTGGGGGCCGTGGTGAGACCAAAGGGGAGGACCCTGAATTGGTAATGGCTGGCTCCTAGCCTGAAGCGGAGAAACCTCCTGGATCGTCTGTCTATTAAGATGTGGTAGTATGCATCCTTGAGGTCTATGAAGCACATCCAGTCGTTCTCCTGCAAGAGGGGAAGAATGGATTGAAGAGTGACCATCCGGAACTTTTCTTTGGCTATTGCCAGGTTCAAGAGGGTAAGTCGAGGATCGGTCTTAAGTCCCCCGTCTTTTTTGGCACCAAGAAGAACCTTGAGTAAAAGCCCGATCCGTACTGGTCTGGGGGGACGTGCTGGATCACTCCTTTTTCTAGCAGCTGCCAAATTTCTGTGGCTGCGGCCTCCCTCTGATCGGGTGGGACATCGGGGAGGCACCTGGGTCTGAGAGAGGGATGGAGAAACAGAATCTCGTAGCCTCTGGATATGATCCGAAGTACCCAGCGGTCTGTCGTGATGGACTCCCAAGCTGCTAGGTGCTTTGAGAAACGCCCCCAGACTGCCTCCAGAGTGGAGCAGTCAGGTAACCCCTCAGGGTTGCTGCATGGGCCGATCAAAGAAAGGTTCTCTGGACTCAAAGTTCTTCGGGCCCCCTCTGCCTCTAGGGCGGCGTCCACCCTGTCCCCCTCTGCCTCTGAAGGACAGGGAGTCCGGAGCAAAACGGGATTACTGAGACTTTCGGAACCACATCTTCTTCTGTCCCTTTTGGTTCTTAGAGAAGGACCTCTGGGGAGCAGAGAAGCGGACTCCGACGACAGACAATGTCTTCCCGTCTTTCTCGTTCTGGACCAAGGTGTCGCGTATGGCCTTGCCAAAGAGGGCAGAACCATCAAACGGGGCATTAGCGAATGACGCCTTGAAGTGTTCTGCAAAATCACAGTGGCGGAGCCAGGCCTGTCGCCTTAGTATGACGCCCGCAGCGCTAGTTCTAGCTGCCCCTTCCGTAGCATGGGACAGTAGCCACATAGAGGTATTGGAAATCGACCTGAGAGTGGCCATTCGGGTAGAGTACACCTGTTTGTCCTCTGCCGACATGGACACTGGGGGCGACCCAGCGTATTCTTTAATAAGATCCCGCTGGAGCCGTATGACGTGTGCCATGTAGTTCAGCGACCTTATGGAGAAGGTGGCTGAAACAAACATCCACTTCCCCAAACGGTCCATCGCCCGAGACTCCTTGTCAGGGGGATGGACCAAGGGACTCTCTTGGGCCAGTTCCCTTTTGGTGGCCGCCGCCACCAACATGGCATCTACAGGGGTTCCCTTGCTCCAATGAGACCTGTCCGAAGGGGGACTGAGAATTCTGTCGGGCCTCTTAGGGACGGGCTCCACAGTGTCCGGCTCCTTCCATGCCCTGGTAGTGATCAAATCTACAAGGGGATCGGCCGGAGGGGACACCCAAGAGGTAGACGGGCCTGCTTCAAATGCCTCCTGGAACACGGACTCGTCCGAGGTAGGCTTTGGGGCAGACCCCCCCCCCCCGATCCTGAGCATCTTCATGATGTCTCCAAATGAGACATCTTCGGGGGGTGATCTTGGGGAACCTTCCCCTCCTCTAAATCCGTGTCCTCTGTTAAGGACTCAGGGGAGTCCAAGTGCCTCCTTTTGCACTTGCGTTTGTGATGAACCTCCTCGGGGGGGCTGTCCGAGGAGGCCTCACCAACCACATCCTGTTCCAACAAGGGAACGATCTGGGACATCTGAGCAGGCTGTCCCTGGGGCCGGGTGATGGAAGTCGGACCAGTTTGCGAGGGAGTGCCAGGTGGAGCGGTAGCTAAGGCCGGGGGCCTGGAATTCCTCGACAGAACCTCTCCACCACGTCGAATGCCGAAGGAGAGCCACTCTCTCTTCGATCCAAGAGCAGACCCTCCCTCGGATCAGACGAGCAGATCGGGGCCGGAGCCGAAACGATCTGATCCGAAGGGCCAGTATGCTCTGACCTACCCGGAGCCGAAGGCATACTGACCACCTCGGATCCAAAGCTCAACTCTCGGCTCCGAGAGCCTGGACCCGAAGAAAAGGGACCCGACAGGCTCGAGGGAGCTGTCGGCACCGAAGTACCCGACTCCATCGGCGCCAACATTCCCCCAGCTCCAACGCTACTCGGCTCCGTAGACCCCGAACCCGGAAAACGGGTCTGGGAAGGAGCAATCGGGGCGAAAAAAGGGGTCGAGCTCCCCCCCGGAGTGGGGGGGGGGCAGGAGCACTCCCATCTGCAACTGGGCCTGGAGGAATCTCTTCTCATCATCCGGTCCAAGTCTGCATCTGTTAGGCTTCTAGTGGATCTGGAAGAGGCCACAGAGGCAGGACTGGCGTGCCGCCTCGATGACCTCGAAGGAGATCGGGCCTCATCCTCCTCCGGCCCCGGCGAATAGCTGGGAGAACGGAGCCAGGAAGAAGGTCCGGACGTCCCAGGGGGAGAAGCTCGCTTGGCTGGGGGGCCGAAGCGAAGGCCTCGGCCCGCCGCTTGTGTTTTTCTCGGCGCTTCTCCCTCCTGGCTTCCCTTATCCTCCTAGCCCAAGGTGGGAGGTTGAGTCCCGGCCAGAGATAGGGAAGCATCCGTCGGCGGTGCGGCAGGAGCCGCGGAGGGACCGGAGGACGGAGTCGAGTCCGGGGGCAGGAGTCCCGCCAGAATCAGCTTTGACCTCCGCTCCCTGATAGCCCTGGGGTTGAACGCTGCACAAATAGAGCAGCCAGAAGACAGGTGTTCAACCCCAAGGCATATCACGCACAGAGTGTGGCCATCAGCCGAGGAAAGCTTATGGCCACACTCTGTACACTTGGAAAAGAAAGTTTTGGCGGCCTCAGACATCCAAACTAAAAAACACATACGCTAGGCCCCAAAACCACACACACACACCTTAATGCTGACGAGAAACGGGGGAGGAAAGGCTAACAATTACACTAAAACTAAGGATAGGTAACAACACAAACTCAGTCAAAAATATTAACTATTTTACAAAGAAAGATTTTTCTCACAGAAAACCAACTGGGGAAGGCCTGGAAGCTCGAGATAAAGCTGCTGGTAGCAACAGCGGCAAACTAGATCTGAGGTCAGGAAGGGATGGCAGGGAGTTATGGATAAGGGGGAGGAGCTTGGAGCTCGGATCTTAGCTGTTGGAAACTGCCGGCTCGGATCCGATAACCCATAGGTTGATGCACAAATTAAGTTAACTACTTCAGATATATAGTTTTCCAAATTAAAAACTTTAATTCACACCTTGCAGCCAGCTCAAATGGTGAACGAGTCAGGGCTTGTAACACTAAACTCAAATCCCATGATGGAGTACGATCTTTAAAGAGGGGTCTCAGTAAAAAGATGGCTTTTATAAATGCCTTACAGAGTCACAAAGAAGCTAAGGTAGAACTGTCAACTCCAAAATGAAAATTAGAAATGGCAGCTACTTATGCTTTAACCATTGAGGAAAGTACAGTTGTGTACTCCTACCATAAATGTAGATGTTCGAGGGACTTCACTGTTGCAGTCATGACTGTAGGGTTCTCCCCTGCCGGCAGGCAGCCCTCGGTCGGCCAGAATCCCAAAGTCTGGGTCCGGCGTCGGCTGTTCAACCATGCTCCCTGACGTCAGAGCGCCAGGAGTACAAAGCTGACAGCTGAAGCCATCTTCTCCAGTTTTTCTTGCCCCATATGTCAGGAGTCCCAAAATGAAAAAGGTCCCATAACCTTTGCAAATACACCTCAGAAGAAAGGTGAAAAAAGAAAATACACAAAAGTAAAAATAAGAGGGGACAGGAGGGAGGGAAACACAGACTGCAACAGTGAAGACACTCGAACATCTACATTTATGGTAGGTGTACACAACTGTACTATGTTCATTGTGTTTCACTATTGCAGTCATGACTGTAGGGTAGAATCCCAAAGCTGAAAGAAAGGGAGGTGGTCATAAAGAGGAAGGGGCGGCTAAAAGGCCCTGCAAGACTGCACAGGCAAAGCCTGCCCTAGACTTAGAGTAGAGAGGTAGATTGTAGTGCTTAGAAAATGTATGCACTGAACTCCAATTTGCAGCTTCCAAAATGCCCTTGGTAGGAACTCCCCTGAGGAAGGCCGCAGAAGTGGCAGCAACTCTGGTGGAATGAGTCCGTATACTCCCTGGGATTTGCTTTCCATGGTGAGAATAACAAAATCTGATTCCATGAGCAATCCATTTAGAAATGGTCTGTTTTGAAATGGCTTTACCTTGGGAACTTGAAGCATAAGAAACAAAATTGTTCTGATTTTCTGATGTCCTTGGTTCTGTTCAGGTAAAAACATAGCTGTCTGTGTACATCCAAGGAATGTAAGATCCTTTCCCCTTTATTTTGAGGAATGGGGAAAAAGGTTGGCAAGTGTATAGTTTGATTTAAAGCCACTTTGGAAACCACCTTAGGCATGAAGGTAGGATTAGTCCTCAAAGATACCCTGTCTTGATGAAAAATAATATAAGGTTCCACAGCCATAAGAGCTTGTAACTCTGAAACCCTCCTGGCAGAGGTTAGGGTTAACATGATGGCTGTCTTCCAAGATAAAAACTTGATGTCAGAAGAGGCAGCAGGCTCAAAAGGAGGCAAGGTTAGTTTTTCCAAAACATAGTTGAGATCCCAAGCAGGAATAGGAGGAGATCTAGGAGGTCTTAAGTTCTTAGCTCCTCTGAGAAACTGTCGCATGAGCTGGTGGGAAAAGATGGGAGGGTCTGTATTATAATGAGCAGAAATAGCAGAGGCATGTATCTTAATGGAAGAGAAAGAAAGACCCTTATGTAAGAGATCTGTCAAGTAAAGTAAAATTAAAGCAATGTTGGGAAGAAGAGGATCAGAATCCTGAGCCTGCATCCAGGAACAAAATCTTTTCCATTTTCCTACATAAGATTTTCTAGTGCTAGGACGTCTGCCTTCTAAAATGACATCCATAACCTGCTTGGGCAGTAAAGAAGAAATCAAAGGCCCTGGATTAACCAGGCCGCCAGGCTGAGAGTTCTGACATGAGAGTGTAGAACCTGACCCTGATGTTGGGACAGAAGGTTCGGAGACTGAGGTAAAACCCAAGGGGGCTCCAGGCATAGGTTTTTTAGAGTTGGATACCAAAACTGCAGAGGCCAATTTGGAGCCAGCAAGATGATCATCTTGGGCTTGTCCTGTTTTATCTTCAATAAAACCTGTGGAAGAAGAGGAAGAGGCGAAAAGGCATATCCCGAGAGGTTCCTCCAACTGAATGACAGGGCGTCCACTTTCCAAGCTTCTGTGTGGAAAATCCTGGTGCAAAAAGTCTGTAGCTGATGATTGAGATGGGATGCAAAGAGGTCTATGTGAGGACATCCCCAGACTGCTGTTATCATCCTGAATATTTTGGTGTCCAGCATCCACTCATGTGGATCCGAAAGATTTCTGCTCAGACTGTCTGCCAGGAAGTTTTGTTTCCCTGGTAGAAACTGAGCTTGAAGATCCAGATTGCAAGATAGAGCTGTGTCCCATAGATCCATGGCTAGTCTGCAAAGGGGGTAGGAATGAGATCCCCCTTGCTTGTTTATGTACCACATAACTGTGGTGTTGTCTGTCCGTATTAACAGTTGTCCTGGTTGTATAAGATTCCTGAAGGCCAATAGAGCTTTCTGAACGGCTAACATTTCCTTTAAATTGATATGCAGGTGCTTCTGATCCTTTGTCCAAAGGCCCTGCAAACAATTGCCCTGAAAATGGGCTCCCCAAGCATAATCCGAGGCATCCGTGGTTAGAATCGGAGAGGCAGGAGGCAGACGGAAGGGCTTCCCTTTGTTTAGAGCACATGCCCTGGACCACCAAAGAAATTCCTTTTGAAGGCAAGGAAGAACAGAGATCAGTATGTCTAAACTGCGGCAATGCTGAGACCATACACTTTTTAGGTACCACTGTATTTTCCTCATGTGTAGTCTTGCATATGGTACGAGAAGGATGCAGGAGGCCATGTAACCCCAAAGCCTGCAGGAATTTCCTTGCAGATAGAGGAGTTAAAGTTGCCAAGGTTCTGAAAGGTGAAGCCAGCTGTAACTGTTTTTCGGATGTCAGAAATGCCATCTGGGTTGTGGTGTTTAGAAGTGCACCCAGAAAAGTTATCTGTTGTGATGGTGTCAAATTTGACTTTTTTATGTTTACAGAGAATCCCAGGAACTTGAGGAGGTTCTGTACAAATTCTAGATGCTGGAGTAAGACATCCTTGCTGTCTGCCTGAATTAGACAATTGTCCAGATAAGGGTAAATTTGAATTCCCTTGAGTCTGCAGTAAGCTACTACTGGAGCCAGGCATTTTGTGAAGATCCTGGTCGCAGCAGATAATCCAAAGGGCAGCGCAGAGAATTGAAAGTGCCTCGATCCGGCTGTGAACCTGAGGTATTTTCTGCGATCCTGCCTGATGGGAATGTGTAAATATGCCTCCTTTAAATCCAAAGTTACCATCCATGCATTTTTGGACAGCATTGGAAGTAGCTGCTGTAGAGTAAGCATCTTGAATTTTGGAATCTCTAGAAAGGTGTTCAAGACTGACAGATCCAGAATGGGTCTCCATGAGTTTTGCTTCCTTGGGACTAGAAAGAGCCTTGAATAAAAACCTTTTCCCATCTCTGAAAGAGGAACCAGTTCTATGGCATTCATAGCCAAGAGAGCTTCCACCTGGTTTAAGGCCTCCGTCCATTGATGTTTTGGAAGGTCTGGCCATCCGCTTGGCCTTGGCAAGGTATGAAAATGGAATCTGTAACCTCTTAAAACCACATCCAAAACCCATTTGTCTTGGGTTATTTGAGTCCAATTTTGATAAAAAAGAGAGAGTTTTCCTCCGAGAGGGGCTTCCAGGCAAGAAGTTCCTGTAGCCCCACAGAGGGAGTCATTGAGTTTGTTTCCTTTGAGATTGTGACCTGTCCTCTCCTCCCCTAGGGGTGGAAGCAGTCCACTGTCTTGGTCTATAAGCAGCTTGTGATTGAGGCCTCCCCCTCTGGGACATCTGTATCTACCCCTCTGAGGCCTGTCTGTGGTGGGAAAGGACCAATTTTTTGAAGGCCAATTCCTGCTAAATCTAGGAGGCTGTACTTGTAAGAAATCTTTAACTGTTTGCATGGATTTCGCCTTATCCTCCATCTTTTTAATCACCTCTTCAGCTTTTGATCCAAACAAAACATTATGCTGAACAGGAGCATCCAATAATTTTGCCTTTACCTGTTCAGGTAAATTTTGTTCCTTTAGCCATGCATGCCTTCTAATGACTGTGCCAGAGGCCGCAGCCCTACAAGAAGCTTCCAAGGCATCAAATCCACAGTGTAAACCATGCTTCCCAACCTGTTCAGTGGCATGCAATAAGTCATGTAATTCCTTATCTGCACAGGCAGAAATGGAAGTAAGCTTTTGTTTTAAGACAGACAATAGAAATTGCTGGTATTTAAACATATGAAACTGACCGTTTAAAGCCCTAATGGACAAAGTAGGAGAAGTGTACACCTTTTTGCCCCATCTTTCTAAGGATCGAGAATCCTTTTCAGTAGGAATAGGATTTTTGGCAGAAGCGGCCTTAACTCCCTTAGGACCCTGAGAAATGGTTTCAGGGTCAGCAGAAGGGTTCTTGTATAAAAACTGATGGGAATCAGGAACCCTGTAATATCTATCAGGCTTAACAGGAGCAGGAGGAAAAGAGTCAGGGGTTAAGTTAGCCTCTGAAAAGGCATCATCCACAATATCCAAAACAGGAGGAATAGCCAGGGGTCTATGTTGGGGAAGAAGAAGAAATTCCCTCAGTCTTTTCTTGGATTCCGAATACTCCTGTCCTTCCCAGTGGAAATGTTCCCTCATTTCATGCAAAGTTTCCCCAAAAGAGAAATCCTCCGGGGGAGAAGCTGAAGGAATGGATTCTTCAGCATCAGAATCCTCATAAGGAGGGAAATAATATTCCTGATCAGAAGAAGAAACTGAGGAAACAGAAGCCTGATTAGAGGAATCATAAGAAACATCCTGCCTTGGCCTTTTGTCTGGAGGGGGATGAGAACCCCTAACCATAGTAAGTAAATCCTCCGCCATCTTGAGTAACTGTTTCTGTGACTTGGGAGCCGGTTCAGAAGAGGCCTGTGTAAAAGTCTTTGATTTTGAAGGAGTCTTTGCCTTTGGCTTTGCCTTTATTAGAAGCTGAGTAGGCCTGAAAACCCCTTCGGAAGCCGGTACCTGCACAGCAGCTCCGGACCCATCTGAAGGAGCATTGTCCGAAGGTCCTGCAACAGAAATATTTAAAGGCCTGGTTGGCTCCTCATGAGAGTCCGTTTCGGCCGTCGGTTCTGAAATGGCCGACGACAGGGTCTGCAAAAGCGCCTCACTGACGACGGCCGAACCTGAAGCTGGCTCCGCTTGTGCGCTATCATCAGATTTGGACCTCGGAGGCCTGTCTTTATCCTTGCGACGTTTGTGAACTCCGGTAGCCAGGACCGTATCCTACATTTTGTAGTTAAAGCGCCTACCGAAGTAATGAAAAGCAAAATCATACCTTTGCTTAATTGTACGTTGATTGAATCTAGCACAAAACCGACAACTAGCTACAGGGCCCAAGCAAGGAATACAGTAAGAATGAAAATCCTTATGAGGTATTTGCTTCCCACATGAAATACAATTATTAATTTTTTCTGACATCAAGTGGAGCAAGAAAAAAAGTTTCCCCAACGGGGTACTTGGCTTTGAGTGGAGAAGAAAGTCTTCGGACCTAAGTATATCAGTAAAATTCGTCAGGAGTCAGCCGACCAGCACTTGCCAACTGCTATCACCGCACGGCAAGAAAGACTGGAGAAGATGGCGTCGGCTGTCAGCTTTGTACTCCTGGCGCTCTGACGTCAGGGAGCATGGTTGAACAGCCGACGCCGGACCCAGACTTTGGGATTCTGACCGACCGAGGGCTGCCTGCTGGCAGGGGAGAACCCTACAGTCATGACTGCAACAGTAAAACATGATGAACTTCTGGCCTCTTCATTTAAAAACAGTAGCCAAAAATTCAAGAACTCTAGGTACTGGCACCGAAAAGGGGTCAATGTCTTTCTGTTGTGCCCATAAAACAAATCTTTTCCATTTACTTTTGCAAACTTTCCTAATGGAAGATTTGTAGGAAGACAAAAGAATGTGATGGACGGGGAGGACAACCAGGGTTGTTTAGCTCTCAATGAAACTGGAGAAACCATGCAGTCAATTTTAGGCCCAAAATGCCTGGGTGAATCATGTCCATTAGGTGAGACAGACTGTCTGGAAATGGATCCAGGATCCAAGGAGGGTGAAATAGACTAAACCAAAATAAGGGGAACAAAATCTGACAAGGCCTAAAAAGGGCAATGAGGATGACTGCGCTCTTCAATCGAGATGCTTTCCTGGGGATTTCAGGAGTTGTGGGGCAAGCACAGAGGAGACCAAGGGGCCAGTCGTGGAGGACAGCGTCTCGGTGACTTCCCCCAGTGGGTGGCATTAGGGCAAAGAACCTGCTGCACTTGTTGCTGAGGGAGATGCATAGAGGTCGCAGCATGGCTGGCCCCATCGGCAGAACACCTTCTCTGAAATTTTCTTGTTGAGAGACCAGTCGTGAGGCAATAAGGTGGACCTGCTCAACTTGTATGCTATCACACTGGATTTCCCTGCAATATGTGTTGCTATCAGAAACCAACTGGATGAGATCATCCATTGTCACTCAGAACTTCTCAACAAAAGTGGTAAGATCTGGTTCCACCTTGTTTGTTGATGCACCAGACTACTGACATATTTTCCGTCTGAATTGCAATAGTCCCTAAAGGGAGAGGGTCTTCGAAGGCCTGTAAGTCTAGGAGAACTGCTGCCATTTCTAGAACATTAAGTGTGTTGGCCTCTTCTGGGGCCAGTTGTCTTGGACAGTCTTTCCCAACAAGTGCCCCCCCACCCAATCAGGGATGCATCTGTGGTGACTATGGCCTTAAGCTGTGGAAGCACGATCTGTTCGGAGCAAATCCACCACTAGAGGTACCTTTTGCATGCCAGAGTTATTTTGATCTGGGTGGACAAAGGCTGGTTCACTAAGTCACCAGGGTCCACTGAGGAATTCTTATATGGTATCTTGTCAGTGGAGCCAAAATTATAGCAGCAGACATTAAACCTAAACCCTGTAGAACCAGTCAGGCTGACAATGAGGAATTCTGAATTAACTTTTTGACTTGAAATCAAACAGTTCATTCCTTGGCAAGGGAAGAGAGACTGCCACTGATACAGTACTGAACAAGGCTCTTATGAATTCTAGCACTTGAGTTGGTTCTCGCTGAGAAATGTTGAGATTGACTGTAATGTCTAATTGAGAACACAAGTGGAGTGCAAAATCACTCGCTTTGAACAACAGATGTCTGGTCGGAGAGATTATGAGCCAATCATCCAGGTAAGGAAACACAATCTATGCAGTAGCAACACAGCTAATGCTACTGCCATGCATTTGAACATGCTGGGGGCTTGTGATGAGGCCAAAGGGGCAGTGATCTGAATTGGTAATAACTAGCTCCCACATGGAAGCGTATGCATCTCCTGGATTGCCTGTTCATTTTTATGTGATAGTATGCATCCTGAAGATCTATACAGCACATCCAGACATCCTTGTGCAGGAAAGGCAACATGGCTTGAAATGTGACCATCCAGGACTTTGTATACTGAACCAGTTTGTTCAGACTGCTGAGATCCAAAATTGATCTCCAGCCCCCTGTTTTTTTTGGCACTAAAAAGAAACTTCAGTAAGTTCCGGATTCTTTCTAGTCTGGGAGGGACCTCTTGGGTGACTACTTTTCTAGCAGCTTTTTTATATCTAGAGCTGCTGCTTTCCTCTGACTGGGTGGAACATCAAGAATTTTGCTTACTGTTGTAGAATGGGGTAGAGAAAAGCATATTACATAACCTCTAAAAATAATCCTCTGCACCCATGTATGTTTTGTAATGTCCAGCTAGGCTCACTAGTGCAGGGACAGATGACCCCCCCCCCCGAATACCTTCAGAGGTGGACAATCGGGTCTCCTTTCAAGAGCGCTGGTAAGAGTCGGTCAGAGAAGGAATCTCTTGACCCCTGGTTCTACATGTATCGTCTGACAAGCGAATGGTGTCTTCAATTAGACCCCTCTGGCCCTGGGGGAAATATCTCCACATGGATCATGGAAAGGACCCCAGGACTTTCTGAGCCATACTTTCCCACCATCTCATTGATTCCAAGAGACGGTTCTTGTAAAAATTCAAAAAACGTATACTCACTGCAGACAAGGTCTTATCACCTTGTTTACACCCGGAGAGTGTGTCTAACTTTAGGGCCAAACAAAGAACTTCCGTCACAGTGTGCATTGCTGAAGGAGGACTAGAAGGGTTCCACAAAATCACACAGGTGCATCCAGGCATGTCTCCTAATGGGAATGCCTGAACCCACTGCACTTGAGGTACCTTCAGCTGCATGTGAAATGAGCCTCATGGAAGAATTTGCAATGGATGGTAGGGTAGCCAACTGAGTCAACAGTAAGTCTGCACCTCAGCAGTTGCTCCTGAGAGGGATTTGGAGAGTTCTTTAGTCAAATCCCTCTGAAGTCTGGTGAAGTGCGCCAAATAAGTCAACGATCTAACCATAAGTCACTGAAATGCAAACACCCTTCCCAAATCTGTCCAACGCAATGAACTCCCTGTTAGGGGGGGGGAGTGAATAGATTAACTCTGCTATGCAAGTTTTCTCTGTGGCCACCGCTATGACCATGCCATCTACTGGCACTTCTTAGCTCCAAAACTCTCTTCCCTTTGGTGGTGCCAAGATCCTACCTGATCTCTTAGGGATTGGCTCATCAGAATCGGGTTCCTTCCATGCCAGAGACACCAAATCAATATGATTATGGGCGGAGTCACCCAGGAAGTAGACGGGCCAGAACCAAAGGCCTCCAAGAAAACCAATTCTTATCATGAAGGGTTATTGGTAGAAAACCCACCCCTTTTTGTTTAAGGGATCTCCATCGTCACATGGTGATCCTGGGGACCCTTCCCTTTCAATGAAATCCTAACGGGAGTCTAAGTACCCCCTCTTACACTCTCTCGCTCTCTTCCTATGGACTTCTTAAGTGGGATGTTCCAGTGACGTATCAGATGACACGTATATCCTTGCTGGATAGCCTGGAGACTCTGTGCTGGCTGTCTCTGTGCAGTAGAGTGCTGAGACTCAAGGCAAAAAGACATACGAGATCCAGAAGGAAGATCCGAGGGGGGATAGTTTGTACTCTAGAAGAGAACACACACTCTACCACCTCAAAACCACAATGCCCTGGGGAGGACACTGATGGAGCTGAGAGACATGATTACAGACCGTCGACTGCCTCTGACACAAAGGCCATCCATCTGAGGCAGAAGTCTGAGCTGAGTTGTCTTAAGCTGAGGCTCTGAGGGCAGAGGTGGCTCAAACAGTTCTGGAGTCAACTCTACCATTTTGGATCTGACACAACGATGCTTCAGCTCCAAAAGTCATCTGGCTCCAACACTCTGAGTCAGTCTACTCAGAGAAGGTATCGGAACTGAGGATACAACAATCCTCGGATCTAATACAGATGGCCCCAGAAAACTCAGATCCAAGGGTTCTGAAGCCAAAGGACGGATAGCAGAAGGAGCCAAGTTGGGTAGAGTAACACTAGTAAAGGTCTCGGACACGAAGGGTTCACAGCCGGGAGAACTCCCATCTGAATCTGTGCTGAGGGAAACTTTATCATTCTCTCCACATCATCTTCTGCCAGACTCCTGGCAGAATGGGAAAAAGAGGCCAATGAAGGGGTCCTAGAATGATAGCATCTCTCTAAAAATGGGGATGGTAGCCAACAGGCGACAGGGTCAAGAGAGGAGGAATACCAGAGCCAGGGAATCTGTTTCGGCTCTGAAAGAACTGGATCCAATGAGGCAGACCTTGTATCCGAAGCTGTCAGATCCAAGGATTAGGTCTTCAGATGCAACCATTTCAAGGTTTTCTGGGCTGGCTCTGTGGTCAGATCAGGAGGAGGAATAATAGAGGATACAGAAGGCTCCTTTTGGCATCTTCTGGACTCCTTCTTGTCTACTTTCTTTTCTACCTTGGATGGTTGAGCTCCAGTCAGTTACTCAGAAAAAGAAGTCCTTTCAAAATCCATTTGTTCTTCCTACTGATCAAAGCACTGGGGTTAAAGACTTTGCAGATGTCAAATGTTGCCTTTTAAGTCCTTAGGACCTAAACATTATACATGAGCTGTGGACAGACAGAGGGATCTTATGCCCTCACTCTCAATTTCTTGAAACTCAAGGTTTTTCAGCAATTCTAAACAGTACTGCAAAATAAAGGGCAGAAAGTTTTTTTTTTCAAGTTAGAAAAATCACAAACAATTGTAACTAACAGGTACCATAAGTTACAGGAGAAAGAACATGAAAAAAAAATACTAACAGTGGTAAGCAAGTTACCCTAAACAGGCACAGGCTCAGGGAGGCAAAATAAAATTAGACACAAATTTAAAGATAGCCAAAAACAATGCAAAAAATTATTTAATCTATTTCTTATTACAACACCAACGTCGACAGCTGACAGCAACCACATCCGTAAGCCAAGGCGGTAAAAAAGATCTGAAGTGTGGAGGGGGACTAGAGAATTATGGGCAAGGGAGGAGCTCAAGAGTTTGCAGTATCCACAAGCAGTAAAAAGTGTCCATGTCGGCTCTCAGGAATGCATCATAACCCACACATTGAGGAATGAATGAAAACTGATATCAGATCAAATGATACTATAGTGGAATAAGGAGATGTAACTCGCGTACTAGAGTTAATTTTAGAAATGGAAGGAAGAACACAAGGAGAAAATATCAGGACTACTTAAAATAGGAAGAGGAATAAGACATGGGCAGAGGGAGAGACACTTACACTAGAAAGAAACATGAAAGGAGAAGTTAGCTGCAAGTACAGAGGCAGAAGAATACAGTCCCCAAAGTATACAGTGAAAGCACTAAAGTGGTGTTGGAGATACAAGGAGAAGAAAAGCATGAAACTGGCTGGAATTACCTCACCAGCTTCTACTCTCTCAACTACAAATAATTCACTCTATACTATACCTGAAATCCTTCTGCCCTAGCCCTATCTCCCCCCTCCTCTCAATATTCCCCCAGTAGTTCCCTACGTAGCTCTGACCTTAACCTATTACAAATATATAAACCCAAGACTAAAATCGGCTGCAAACCTCTACAGCTACAATCGTACCATATCACGGAACAAATTACCACTAGAAATCAGGGCCCTCAAACATCCAAATCAATTTACAACTGCCACTAGAGAGCATCTCCAAACTCACTGGTCCTGCCTCTGCACCCATACTCCCTAATCTAGCCCATTAATTCTTATGTAATCACCAACATTTCAAACTGTTTTAGTCTGTAAACCTCTTCAAAGAATCACTCTTCTTCTCCAACTCTTATGTCCATTTCTAATGTAACATATCTCACGAAATAACTACATACACTATGAACTCTTCTCACTGTTTATTGAAAATGTTTGTATCAAATAATTTCTCTTATGTATGCTTATGTTTTTTTCCACTATTTTTTATTCTGATAAAAATGTATTCCGTTGTATGTATACACTGTAACCCACAGACACTGTTGATACAAATTGTAAAACTGTGGAGCTTTTCTCCCCGGGCCATCGTTGAAAAAGGGCTACTTAGCTCTGTCAGGATAACCCGGTCAACAAATGTAAAATAAAATAATAAAGAAAATGTAGAGCCATATATGTTGGGAGTGCAGACTGCCAATTAATTCTAAGGAGGAGTTACTATCAATAATAGAAGATAAAAGATATGGAGCATTGAGCTTAAGAAATTACTCATCCTAAGCCAAACCAAAAGGGTGCCACAGAGTGGCTAGACAAGAATTTATTTATTAATGGCAAATGCTACAAAAATAGCGTAAAAATAAACAAATAAATAAATAAATAAAACAGAAGTGAAGAGTCCCGGATGTGGGGAGATGATGACAAGGTCGATGGAAGAGGAAAGACCAAACTTGAGGATAAGAATGTATCAAAACTTGAGAAAATGGGAAGGATGAGTGAAATTTGTGGAAAAGTGAACAGGGAATTACAGCGAAAAAAACAGGACACTCTTGGAAATGTGAATAATCAGGGGTAGGATGAGAACTGTAAATTATTCTTCTTTTGACTTTTCCTGGTTAGGGGTCGTCACAGCAGATCACCTGTCCGCTCATGATTGGCAGTGGAGTTTTACAGTGTTGAGTTGCCAGCCCAGAGCCCAACCTTCCACAGAAGGCACACACATGCACACACTCACACCTAGGGCCAGTTTAGAGTGTCCAGTCCACATACAGCATGTCTTTGGGATGTGGGAGGAAACTGGAGCACCCGGAGGAAACCCATGCAACCACAGGAAGGACATGCAGACTCCGCACAGAAGGCACCCCAGCAGAGGATCGAACCGGAGAACCTCTTGCTGTGAGGCAGCAACACTAACTACTGCACCACCGTGGCCGACCTAGGATGGGAACTGGAAATAGTTCAGCAAATGGGGGGGGGGGGTAATTTGGGTGGTTTGTTTTGCAATTAAATGTTTGTGCAACAGAATAAAGAAACCATTCAAAATAAGATTACTAGTAACACATGAAGAAATGTTGCTAGAAATGTTATCCCTTGAAATGGGTTGTGCCTGAGATGATAACGACAAAGAAGAATATGGTATGGGGACTGGGAGTAAAGCCAGATGCTAGGGAATTTGAAACTGCACTATCCATGTAAAATGCACATGGATGTATTAAAATTGTCACAATAAAGTTTTTATTCTCATAAAAAAGATGTACAAAAACTGTGGTGTGACCAGTAGTGCTGTATAGTACACAAACTTTTGCAGTGAAGGCAGAGTAAATGAGAGAGCTTGATATGATGGAGATGCACACTGAGGACAACAGTGCAGAAGCCAATGCATCTCAAACTGCACAGAAAAACAAAGAGAATAAATTACGGAGGTACAGGGCAAGTGCAGGAAAGCAAAAGATGATTTGTAAGAGACAGGGAGAAGGCAAGAGAAAACGAGGGGACCTTCCAGAGAGGTATGGATTGTGTCAGAGAAGACCTGCAACACTCAGGCATGACTACTTAACACAACAGGAGTGGGGCAATGAACTGATAAAGATGGTGACAGCTGAAGCAACACCCCAACTCAATGTATAAAATGGGGAAAGGTGGGAAGGGGGCTATATCATGACTATCAAGATAAAAAAAACAAACACACAAAAATGGAAATGTTAATGAGCAGCAAAACGTACCTACAATGACCATACTCAAAACCTTTAACATTATACTTAAGACTTTTTTTTTTTTTTTAGAATGGGCCAGAAGCCTTAACATGTGGCGGGAATGCTCCAAATGGCCAGAGTATGTCAGAAATTTCAGCTAACCTCTTTATACAAAGAGTATTTCTGTAATGTGAATTACAGAGGAAAAGTTAAGGGAAAGCACCTCAAGTTGTAAATTAGAGCTTACTGCTGCAACTGCAATCAATTGAATCTCATCTGATGTAAATGCGGGCAAACATGATAAGAGATAAAAGGGGAGGAGGATAGTATTGTGGGAGATAGGGGAGGACCTCAAGGAGTAGAAGAGAGTTGTTTGCCATATCGTCACTTAGCTGTGACCAGTCATCGATGAAGTATATATATTTATATGTACCTACGTGTGTGTACACACACATATATATATATATATATATATAAATATCAATTTATAACAGTGCAGTCAAATGTAGACAAGCAGAGATTACTGACTAGTGAGCTTTAACAGAGGAATATGTCAAGCCAGCATGGAGCAGTTTAGCCAAGTGAGAGACCCAAAGGGACCCCCTACTGAGAAGGGATCTTGGTGAAGTTTAACAGAAAATCCCCTCCATTTGATTATATACGATTTTCTGGTATTGGGTTTCCTGGCCTGCTGCAGGACCCTTAAACACATTCACAGAAAAATGGTGTCAAAAGGGGATTAAAACCCCATCACCCAAAGCGTCAACTGAACAGTACACATATGAGGGTAAAGGAGAAACCCTTGTGTTGTGTAAGACCCTTCCAAGACCCATACTTGAAGTGTGTGCGTTCCTTTGATGCTGATATGATCCAGACACTGGACAGGAGGCCACAGGCCCTGAACCATCGTACTGCTTGAAGTAGCCCACCACTCCTGATCTGAAGCATTCAAAGAGCTTCTGAGATGGAGTAGGTGGCTGGAAAGGAACACCTGGATTGAGAGATGTGTACAACCCACCACTGAAGCTTGAATTTCAGATAATGAAATAAGGGAATTGGAAACTCCACTAGGGGGCAAAGCTGAAGTCACACCAATCACAGGTACCAATGAAACTTTCTTACATGAAGTTTGGCAAAAGAACCCTCAGAAATTCCCTGGCAGATATAAAAGACAGAGGAAGAAAGGACTGGAATTAAGTTGATAAAGACAATACCCTGGGAGCAAGCAGAGATACCAGCATTGAAACAGTTTTACTCCTGCACCCCAGGAAAATGTGATCATGAGAGGAGGACAGGAAATACTTTGAGAGACTAATGGCAAACCCCAGACTGCACAGAGGTGTCTGGTAAAGTATGGTTTTGCAGGATCCTGACAGAGGAAGCCTGAAGAAGCAGATCATCCAGATAAGGAAATATCTGCACTCCTTGAAGCCTGTAGACAGCTATGACTGGAGCCAGGTATTTGAATACTCTAGGTGCTATGGAAAGACTGAATAGCAAAGCAGACAACTGAAAATGAGATGAAGAAAATGTAAAAAACTTCCTGAATAGAGGATGAATGGGAATATGAAGGTAAGCATCCTTCAGATATCAAGAAAAAAGGAATGCTTGAGGAAGCAAAAGGGGAGACAAGGTCTGAAGGGAAAGCACCCTCTAAAGGTGGGTACCTTGAGGAAAGTATTCAAAAAGGAAAGGTCTAGCACAGGCCACCAGGACCCATCCTTTCTGGGAACCAGAAACATCATGGAATACAACCCTGTGCACTTTAGGACATCTGGGACAGTTTGAATCATGCCCTGATCTAGTAAACCTTGCAACATACCCCCTGAAAAATGGTACATTTGATCTGATAGGGACTGAGAAATGCCCAAAAAGTGGGAAGAGACTTCCATACCACAAAGTAGCCTTGATGGAAGATTGAAACCCAATTATAATCTGTTGCCAAACAGAGAGAGATACATAAGGGAACCTTACTAAGAGGAAGAGGAAGAGAAGGCAGAATGTCAGATGGAGGCAGATTTGTCCTGAAAGGAAGGTTTCTGAGGTCTAGGCATCTGAGTTGGTTTGTCAGAAAAAAACACATCTACAGACTTTCTTACCTTCAGAGGATTGACGAGGCTGCCTAAAAACAAAGACAGTTTTAACAGGATAATTCCTCTGAAACTTAGGAAAAGGAGAGACATCTACTTAAGGTCATTCATGACCTTACCTTGGTCCTTTAAAGTCTTATCTGCCACCGGAGTACCAAAGAGATTTTAATTATCTATGGCAGGATCAAGAAGCTTACCCTTAATGTCATCAGGCAAAGCTTAAAGATGAAACTAGGAATATTATAGGTTCATAGGTGTGTACTAGGTTAATGGCCCTGGAGCCTTTACAAGCTTAGCCCATAGAAGTGCTCTGGCATCGTGCCGCCTGACTTTGGTTCCCAGTGCCTTTATCAAGTAGAGCCAATGGAGTGATCCCCGCGGTGAACTTGCTATTACCCATCCACTCATCAAGATTCTTCTTGAAGAGGGTCAGTGATGTGCTCTGCTTGACATGTATGAGAAGTCTATTCCAGAGCATGGGCAGTCTCTGGGAGAGGAACCTGTCCCTCCAGCATGTTCTGTTGATTGTGGTAATGAGGTTGAGGTATCTGTAGCATGTGGTGCGGAGGGATTGGGCTTTCTTTAGATGTAGCATTTCTAACAGAGCTGGGTCAGACATGGCTTTGTAAGTCATGCAGAGATCACCTCTAAGTAGGCGATACGAGACAGAGAATAGCTGGAGTCTTCGGAGTCTGTCCATGTAGGGCATGTAATTAATGCCTATGACCCTCTTCGTGAGGTACTTCTGTGGCCTCTCCAGCTGTTGCAGCTGTCTAGTGAGGTACATGCCAAATGGGGCATTACACTCTATGATTGGTCTAATGAGGGAAGAGTAGAGAGAGACAATGACCTCTTTCTTCCTGGATGCAAAACCCTTGGTAATGAGATGCACCACACAGGACTTTCTGACCACAGTGGCAATGTGGTGGTCAAAGGAGAGGTTGCTGTCAACCTGCATCCCCAGATCTCTTATAACGCCTTCAGTGTTCAGTGGGCTCCCATCGATGTGGTAATTAGTGGGAACTGAGTTTTTACCAAAGGGGATGACGACGCATTTTTGGTGTTCAGTTTAAGGCCATGGTTTCGACACCAGTCATTGGTCTCAGTGAGGCCTTTCTGTGGGATGTCTGCATCACTTGGGGAGTTATTAATGGTACCCAGCTTGCAGTTGTCTGCAAAATTGGTCAGCCAGAGTCCCTTTGTGTTGGCCTGGACTTCTGAGAAGCAGATGCCAAACAGCAGAGGACCCAGGACCAATTCCTGTGGGACTCCACTTATGACTGGCTGGCAGTCTGACTTGGAGTCCGCTACTTTCACACTGTATGTTCCATCTGTGAGCCAATCTGCAACCCACCTAATGATATAGGGGCTGATACCTAGTTTGGTGAGTTTATCAATAATTTGAGTGAGGAATGGTATCAAAGGCCTTGGCCAGATTGAGGTAGGCTGTATGTACTCTGTCTTACCTTCATCCACAGCCCTGGTGACGGACTCAAAGATGTCAACCAGGTTGATCAGGCATGATCTTCCTTTCAAAAAGCCAAATTGTGTGGTGTCTAGAGTTTGGAGATTTCCTATAGCTTTGTTAATCAGGTCCATGATGATGCGCTCCACAGCTTTACATATCAGATTCATCAGGCTAATGGGGCGATAATTCCCAGGGTCTGTAGTTACTCCCCCTTTATGGAGAGGGATGACTGTAGCAGTGCACCATTCAGTAGGGACAAAGCCTGAGGTGAGGCTGTGACTGAACAGGGCACACAGATGTGGTGCCAGTTCACTTTGTAATTCATGTAGAACACAGCCAGGGGTCCCATGGAAGCTGTATTCTTGGCCTTGGACAATGCAGCTTTAACCTGTGCTGCAGTAATGCTGGGTGCCTGGCATCCTTCCGGTATTGTGATTGGTCCTTTAGGAGGGGAGAGAGGGATAAAGTTGGCACTGAATCTGTCGGCCAGTATGTTGGCAATATCTGTTAGCTAAGTATAGGAGGTACCATTGTGCAATATATCTCAGAGCAAATCTGGCTATTACCATGGAGGTTCATGATATAGCTATAGAAGGCTTTGTGATTGTTTTTAGTGTCTGCCGCAATTCTGCCTTCATAGCTAGCTTTAGAGGATTTGATGAGGGATCTCAACTTTTTGTTGAGGCTAATAAGGGAGTTTTTCCAGTCTTGGGACTTCACCTTTTTCTGCAACATCTTCCTTCTGTTGCAGAGTTTATTAATGGCAGGGGACCATCAGATTGGCTTCCTTTGTTTGGAGGAGAGCGTCTTGGTTCTGTTGGGTATGGCTAGTTCCATGTATTTGTGTACATGTTCGCACAGTGCATTGGTGTATGATTCGGCACTTATGCAACTATTTTCCATTGTATGGTTGCCGTGAAGTTAGCCACCTCTGTTTTTAAGAGTCCAAAGTCAGCTTTGGAGAAGTTTTTCAAGGTGGTTACTTTTGCAGGGGGTGTGGATTTCCATGGTGATTAGTTTATGGTCAGGTATGATCAGGGAGGGACTGATTGGTGTAGAACAATGGTTGCCCATGTTAGTAACAACCAGGTCAAGGATGTTGCTTCCTCTACTGGGGGGTCAGAATGAGCTGATCCAGGGCACTGGAACTGATTCATTCCAGGAAGGGTTGGGCCAGTGTATTGGTGCTTGAGTAGTTTCCCAGTTGATGGAGGGGGAGTTGAAGTCTCCTAGTAAGAGAGTGTTGGGTTGGACCTTGATAGATTCCAGGGTGCTTAGGAACATGGAGTGAGAGTCTAGGGACATAGTTGGGGACGTATAGCAGGCTATGACCTGGATCGCCATCTTACCCAATATTAGTTATATCTGAAGTATCTCAGATGTGTTATGCTGGGCCACTAGTCTGGGAGGTGTGCATACCCTTTATGAATATGGAGATGCCACCGACTTTGGAGCTTAAGTCCATGTTTGGGGTCCGAAATGTGTGGAATGAGTTATAGCCTGGTAGCGCAGGGGTGCTATTGCCACTTAAAACCAGATCTCCATTACACTACAAATGTCGATGCTCTCCATTTTGAGGAGTGCTTCGAGCAAGTGCATCTTGAGATTTAGACTTCTAGCGTTGAGCAGCACGACCCTCAGACCATTTTATAGCTGTTACAGTGGTAATTTGGTCTGTGGAACAATGCCTAAAAAAGGCACTATAGGAGTGGCAAGAGCCTTAGCCAGTACCCAGAAACCCAAGGGTGACAGATGCAGGCCATTTGTGGCAAAGCTCAAGGTCTGTCAATCATGTCATCCTAAGCAGACAGATACTGGATCCCCTTTGAATGACACCAGAAACTTAGCCAATTGTTGAAGTCCATCATTTTTTGTTTGCACTGCGGTATCATTCTGTGTGACAGTAGGATACTGCTCAGGGCTTTTGTCATACCTGCCTGGACCAAATAATCCGAGAGCTCCACCATGTCTCTTCTCATGTAGTCCAGGGAGGTGCATCACAGTCATTCACACCCACATGGACAATGAAAGTCATACTTGTTGTGGAGTGACCTGAGTACGTGTTATGCGTCAGATTCTGGCAACTGATGCTGTTACCCTCTCCTTATTCAACCTAGTGAGTGGGACATCTGTGTGCCTCACTACTGAGTCACCTATGATTAGTGTACTGGGCAAAGTGTTTAGGTTGAGGGGCACAATGTGGAGTTGAGCTATGTGTCCTGTGGTTTGTGCTGTGTTGTGGTGGTCGAGTGTGTTTCGGTCTTGGAGGTCTCTGCTGTTTGGGTAAACTTCTATTGAGAGCCTCCGTGAAGGTGGGTGTGTGGTTTGTGTTTTTATGTGAGAGCTGTGATAGTGGGTGTTCCGGAGGGCAATGTATTCCATGTGGTGTGGTGCAGGTGTTGACCTTCTCTTGATCAGCTAGTCCAATCTTGGCTGGAGAGTGCATAGCTTCCAATTTGGTGATATAAGTGCATCCCTCATAAATCTGAGTGTTGGGAGGTAAGAGGAGAGGGTTGTCTGTGTACATGAGGCAGATACTGCACTGTCTCAGAATGCCCAAATGCACCAGGTTAATAGAAGAAAGCACAAGGAACTGCCCTTTAATCATGCCAGGAGGGGTGGTCATAACTACTAAGTACTGCAACTATTTCTGTGAAGTACGAATAGTGCTGGTGGCACTTAGGTGTGCTACAATAATTGCTACAAAGAAACCTATTGAAGTGCAAAGTGATTAGGCTATTTGAAGTGCAAGAGTGAAAGTAGCAGCAAGATCTAAGGGGAAAACTGAAGAGTAGACTTCCTGACACCAGTAATAGTTTGCCTCAGCTTGGCACCACAGTGCGGAGCTTAAAGTGCAAACCAGCATAAACACTGGCTTTACACCAGAAAGTTGAAAGGGATGGAAAAACTGCTCAAACGGCCAATAAACTACAATTTCTGGGTCAGAAACCACCATACTTGTGGTAGATTGACTACCTTTAGTGCTTACCACTCCCACTGATAAGCTACAAGGCTTCCCTCTAACATAAAGGCTTGGGGGGGCTCAGAAGCTTACAAACAGTCCTGGATACAGCAAATCTGTATTGGGACTAGACTAGTTACTGGAAAGGCAGGAAACAAGCACAAACATGAGCTTTTAAACCAGAAAGTTGAAAGGGATGGAAAAACTACCCAAACGGCTAATAAACTACAATTTCTGGGCCAGAAATCACTCCTCTTGTGGTAGATAGGCTACCCAAATGCTTACCCACTGCCACTGATAAGCTATAAGGCTTCCCTCCAACACAGAAAGGCTTGGGGGGGGGGGCTCAAAAGATTACAAACAGTCCTGGATACAGCAAATATGTATCTGGACTAGACTAGCTACAGGAAAGGCAGGAAACAAGCTCAGAACTTTTTTTTTTTTTTTTAACAGAAAAGCAGCTAAAACAGCCGTAAAAACAACTCAAATGCAGTGCAAGCTACCACACGTGAGAATGTAGCAATATTAAGGCAAATACAGTTTAAATAAATGCAATTAAATAAAAAAAATGGCTAAAAAGTGCAGAAGGCAGTAAATTAAGAAAAAATCAAGATGGAGCCACTTAGAGTATCAGAAAACAATTGAAACAAGAAAGAGCACTAATGTTGTGAGTCCTCAAAATATAATTTATTCCAGGTTTAAAAATTAAGAGCTTTCGTCAATGCCAGTTGACTTCATCAGAACAACATAGTAGTCATAAAAAATGTGTTTTAATAATAAGAGCTTAACAATGGTTGGCTCTTGTACCCCCCAAGTATATTTTGAGGACTCGCAACATTAGTGCTCTTTCTTGTTTCAATTGTTGTGGTTGAGCACTATTGCACCACTTTTTTGGTTTATCAGAAAACAATGCCAGAAAATATATAAATAATTCAGTCAAGTAAAAATTAAGACATCGCAGAACTCTCAAGAGTCAAAAAGTGCCAAAAAATATACGTTATCACCTCTATATTTCCGGATTGTTTGAGAAGCATACTCAAATCAGAACACAAGGAGATTCTAGCAATGGTAGATTCTAGCAAAGTTTTTGTTTGCAAAGTGGAAAGGAAGAAAGGAGGAACAGAAGATAATTCAAGGTAAGAAACTAAGTGGTTTGGCCTTCTCAAATGTTCTCTCTGTATTAGGTAGAATGAGCTAATGACACTAGATAGGGGGGAGTGTCCCAGATCAAATTTACAGTAGCGGCAGGCAACTGCAAAGCCACCATCTAGAAGCTGCGAGGGTGGGAAACTATTTTAGGCAGAAGACACTTCAGAAATGTTTATCACAGCTGAAAAACAGCAGTGAGCCACTAAATTAAAGTTTTAAACTGATAAAGAAGCATGGAGATGCTAGAGAATGCTTTTAACTGCAAACAAATCAGTTATATGATACACTCCTTGGCAGGAAATCAGAACAAACATATGCTCAACAAATAGAGAACATTTCCAGTTAATACCTTTCACACAGTGAAACTAGCTAAAAAAGCTTTACAAACAGTGTGACAGTAAAAACCTTATTTATCAGGCCCTGTAAAGCAGACAATTTTAGGACAACCATGCAGATTAGTTTGTAGCAATAAAATACAGTAAAAGGTATGAAAAAGGCAATAAGTGCTTTAAATGGCTAGAATAAGCAATAACTAGTAAAAACAAACAAAAAAAATAAGACACGTATCGTTGTACATCACAAATCAGAGTTGTGGTCAGGGACCCTCTTTCACTCAGCTCAGTGTGTATATCATGACAGAGCCTGAAGAAGCAGCTCTACAGGAGGCATCAGCAACATCGTAACCTCATTTAATGAAGTCACAAGCCACCGGAGATGTGGACCCCACCAAAGAAACAGCAGTGGACCTGGGCTCAGAATCAAGCAGATCACACAAAACACTTTCCAGCTGAGCAAAAAGGGATAAAATGTACCTGGTCATGCGAGTTTGACAGTTAATGGAATGAACCTTTGTCTGAGAGAAAAAAAAAGGCAAAAGCCAAGGTGGCTCATCAGCAAAGATGGAAATCAAAGTAGGGCCAGGAAGAGGATGCATGCACAGAAATTTGAAAGCCTCAGGGACTTTATAAAAACAGTACAACTTCTTAGGGGCAGGAGGTTGGGAATCAGCAACCAAAGAAGCAGCTGACAAAATACATAACAGAGCAGACAACACTTCTGCAGCAACTTGTATCACCTTTTCTGGAAGTCAGAAACTAGAGAGCAGTCCCACTTAAATGCTTCATCATGCGAACCCACTGTAACCCAAAGGACAATTCTTTCAGAGAGTCACGACTTAAAAACTCCTCCTCAGAGCCATACTCCAAGAGTGATGGCAATTGGAGGAGTAAGCCAAGGAATCCTCATCGAAGTCCGATTCCTCAGTAGAGCAATCAGGCTACCTAGACCTTTTAGGAAAAGAAGATGAGGGAGGGGCAGGAACCGTAACTCCCTGAGATGATCTCAAAGCCATCAGGGCATTAAACAAACCCTGAGTAAAACCCTGCCACTCCTGAGGATCTTTAGGAATGGAAGAAATGTGCTTAGCCTGTCTTTTCCTAAGTGGGACATCGGCTTTAACAAACCTCAGTAGCTCAGAACTTTACTGTGACTCAAACAGGATATCAGGCACCTCCTCTCTAACCAAAACCTGTGGAATCTGCCTAAGCTCCTCAGTTACGGTCAGCCATGGTTCTCTCCATATCCACTGCAGACATATGCAAAGCCATGGAGGACATGCAAGAAGCTGGCTCCATGCTGGCCTCCAACAGGGTCGCGGCAGAGGGAACTGATGTCAGCACCAGCTGGCCCTCAAGAGCATCATTCACCTCAAGAGAGATGTTTGGCAGAACCTGGACAGCTGCAGTGTCAGACATCAACTTTTTAGCCTTTTTCTCAACAGGCAGCTATACCTCTGGGTGGGAAAATTTGACCATGGTACCCTGGGCCAAAAATCTGAGATGTTGGTTCCCAACATAAATTGAAAGAGAATATAGAGGTATGCAAATGATCTTCGGCACAAATCCCTGACAGAGCAGAGTGTGACCATGAATAGGGCCTAGAGAGAAAAAAAAAACACTTGCCATAACTACCTTTATGGGGAATCTGCCTCACACACTGATGATTCCCTTTCTTGGATGACAAGAACTCACAAAATACACTATAAAAGAAAAAGGAACCTCAATGGGGTACTTACCTGTAAAAAGGCCTGGTATAACCAGCACAGTGAAGGACATTCAGACAGACATACATCTGTGGCATTCAGAATGGTGGCAAGGTAGTTCAGAATATGGAGCATCCATATGTCAACCTTTATGCTCTATGCGGACACAAGAAGCATATGGCTGACATACAGTGCTGGCAAGACTTAAAGGCTGGTATACTGACCAGATGTTGCATCCTTGGAAGAGATCCCATAGTTATGAATTCTGCAACAGTGATAAAGTACATCTAAAAATCCTTCTTCAGCTATGTTAGTTATGTACTTACCATAACTCTAGATCCATTCATCAAAGTCCATTGGATATGACTGATGGGTCCTTCAGCCATTTGTCAGATCCAAGCTGGCAAAACTAGTGCTCCTCAAGCCCCTTTAAAATTTGTCTTCTCATAATGTCCTAGGTGTACAAAGGTATCTTAGATAGAGCTTTTTCTTAAGGAATAAAAGGGCAAATTCCATAGCAGTTATCATAAATAAACTGAAATCTCTTTCAGGTTCTACAAAGTGGCAAAATGGATGGGGAAAGGAGGGAAGGCTGTCAGGTCAGATGGATGTGGATGAAAGGATCCAGTGCTTTGGTAAATACACAACTACTGTATCCTATTCATTATGTCCCTCTGATTGGACTAATGTGTCAATTTGAAAGTTATGTATTTACCATAATGACAGATCTATGTTGTCGGCTTTAGTCATAGGTTCATAGGATGATACTAGGCTATTGGCCCTTATAAGCCTAGCCAAGAATTTTGCCCATGTTCCCTCAAAGTCATCACCTGTTTCCTCTGTCCAGCAGGGACACAGGTGGGATCCCAGGGGTATACTTTCTGTTTACCATCCAGGTTCCTCTTAAAGAAGGCTAGAGAGGTACTCTGCTTGACTTGGAAAGGGAGTCTATTCCACAGACGGGGGGGGGGGGGGTCTTTGGGACTCAACTCTATCCCGCCAACAAGTTCTATTAATGTCACAGACCAGGTTAAGGCCTTGAATGCAAGTTGTGTGAGTGGAGTTTATCTTACGGATATGCAGCGACTCCATCAAGGCTGGGTCTTAAATGGCCTTGTATGCCAGACAGGTCACCTCTGAGCAGCCTGTATGAGACTAAGTAGAGGGACAGGGCTTTTAGCCTATTTGTGTAAGATAGGTGTGTGAGATGCTGGATTTTCCTGGTCAGGAACCTCTGTGGTCTCTCCAACTGCTCCTTGTGCTTGGCAAGGTACATGCCAAAGGGGGCACTGTACTCAATAATGGGTCTGGTAAGGGAGGAGTATAGGGATGTTATGACCTCCTTGTTCCTGGATGAAATACCCTTATTTATGAGGTGGGCCATGTAGAAAGCCTTCTGTACAACAGAGGCAAAATAGTGGTCAAAAGTCAGGTTGCTATCAACTAGGGTGCCCAAGTCCCTCACAACTGACTGCACTGCTTAGTACGTTATTTGGGGATGACATTTTCCCCAAAGGGGATAACGATGCATTTCTTGGCATTCAGTCTGAGGCCATGCTTCTGGCACCAGTCATTAGCTTGGGTAAGGCCCTCTTGGAGGATGTCATTCCTCAACTGATAGGCCTTCAGACTGCAACTTGGATCAGTCTTCTGCCACTCAAGACTTTGGATCCCAAACTCAGGCTCTTTCCCTTACCCATATAACCTCATGCAAAGCCTAACATTACCTCAGATCGAGTTTGTCCAAGAATACAGACAGCTTCCTGCTATAAAAGATTATCAAATGTAATAAGAATGCTTGTAAGCTGATATGGAGCTTTAAAGTGTACTAGAAAGGCCTTCAGAATAGGTTAGTCTGGCAAAGCCAGGGCTAAGGAATAATGAATTCCATCATCAGGCAGGGGGATAGGTGGGAGGGGAGTTGAGGAAGAACAGAAGCAGTCACAGAGCTATAATGATGCTAAGTACATAATTTTTGTATCTTACACAGTCTCTTTCATGCATTCCTCAATGGATGGGATGGAGTCTCCAGCTAATATAATGCTTGGATGGGCTCATAGAAGGATATTTCAGTGAACCGCCAGACCAAAAGCTGCTCTGCCTCTTAAGAGTAGTTTATAAAGGGGTATGAACGTTTGACTAAGTGGCAGCTGCACAAATGTGAACAATAGATGCTCTGGAAAAGAAAGCAGTTGAAGTTGCAACAGATCTTGTAGAGTGAGCTTTGACAGGTCTAGGTGAGGCTAAGCCTTCTTGTATATATGTTTGAAGCAAGCAGAACACTATCTCGATAACATGACTTTAGAAAATCAAGGACCCACTCTGTCGAAGAGGACATAAAAAGCTGATCAGACTTTCTGATTGTTTTCTCACAATGACTGTAAAAACAGAGCTGCCCAAGAACATCCAACAAATGTAGCATGCAGTATGTCAACCTTACTGGAAAAATTTGGGAAGAAGACTAGAAGATTGATGTTCTCATTTAAATTGGTCTCAGTAGCTACCTGTGGTAAAAAGGAGGGACTGGTTCAAAAGGAATCTCTGTCCTCATAAAAAAAATGTTTGGAGGTTTATATGAAAAAGCTTGGAGTTCTGCTACCTTCCTTGCCACCAAGAATAAAGTTTTACAAGTTAGGAACTAGAGATCCACCTTGGCTGCAGGTTCAAACAGTGGTTTCGTCAGTGAACTAAAACAGTAACATCCCAAGGAGGGGAAGGATCTCTTCGAAGAGGTCTGAGAAGAAAGGTATCCCTCAATAAGATCTTGATAACCTGAGAGGGGCAATAACAGGATTGATCTACTCTCCAATGTGGAAACTAGAAATAGCTGACAAATGGATTTTGATATTAGAGTAGCTAGCACCATTATAAAATAAGACAGGCTAGAAAGTCTAAGACCGCTGGAAGGGATGCCGATTAAGGGTCTAAATTCCTTTGAGTAGCCCAAACAGACAACGTTTTCCATTTGCTTTTGCAAATCTTCCTAGCAGATAGTTTCTGAGATGAAGAATCTGGATCACTTTTGAAGAAACAATGGACTGACTGAAAATGGGGAAACCAAGTGCTTAATCTGAGGGCTCAAATGTCTTGGACAAGCAGGCTGGATGTGTGAGAAATGAGATTGGGGTTGGAATACAACACCCATAGAGGGCACAGATAGGGAACCAAACCAGACAAAACCAAAAGGGTACTGCAGTGACATTCCTTCTCTGATACTTTCTGAAGAAATTTTGAGATGAGAAGAGTTGGGAGGTGTGTGTAAATGAGATCAGGGGGACAAGTGTGGAATCAGTGTGTCCCTACGTAAATCACCCACCAGGGGGGAGGGCAAACAATCTGCTACATTTACTGTTGTGGGCAGAAGCAAAAAGATCTTAGCACAGTTGGCCCCAGCAGCAAAAAAAGCTGTACTGCCACCTTTTGACTGAGGGGGCCACTTGTGAGGCAGGAGGACTGATTTTGCTTAAACTGCCCAACTAGAACACTGGACTTCCTTGGAATGTGTATTACTAGATGAAAGCAACTGGAAGACATCACCTATTGCCAAAGCCTCATGGCTTCTCAGCATAACAGGTAAGGGAAGATTCCTTCTTGCTTGTTGATGCTCCAGACTACTGACATTTTGTCGGTTTGGGCAGACATCAGTCCTTGAAGGATGGTGTCCTGGAAGGCATGCAATGCTAAGAGAACTGTTGTCATTAGAATGCTGACATGGATATTGGCCTTGGAGAGGACCATGTGCTTTGGAAGGTCTTTCCCCCACTCCAAGTGGAAAGAATCTTTGGTCACAGTGGCTTTGGGCTGGTGAAAGACAAATGAGTGACCTTGATTCACCACAGGGGATTCTAGCCACCAGCGAATGTAAGCCCTGCAAACGTTCATCATACTTACTTGGAAAGGCATGGAATAGCACCTGACGGACCACTGCACTGCTAGTGTCCACTGGAGTACTCTGTTCTGGTACTCCAGCAAGAGGGACCAAAGTGATAGATGCAGACACTAAACCCAATAAAAAATTCTCGCCACTGGTTTCTGACAGGAAAGAATTACTTGAGCATGACTGTGAATTGTACCAAGGTATGCTTCTACAAACTATTATTCGTACCCGTTGGAATTTGGACTTGTCCAGGTTTACTGTGAGGCCTAACATCAAGCAAATGCAGGGTAAGGAGTCTTTCTTCGATAAGTAGATTCTTGGAAAGGACAGCCATCCAGATAGGGGAAGACCCAGGACTCTTGCAGCCCGAAAAACACTGCAACTACTGCCATGCATTAGGTTAATAGCCAGGGGGCCGAGATGAGGCTCTGAATTTGAAGTGACTGGCTCCCAACAGAAAATGGAAAAACTTTCTGGATCCTGTCCATCTTGATATGGTAGTACACATCCTGTATGTCTACAAAGCACATCCACTCATTCTCTCTCAGCAATGGGAGAATAGATGGAACCATGACCCTCTGGCACCTGGACTGCTTGACATATTGCCTGAGGTCCAAAACTGGCCTAAGGTCCTGGTCTTTTTTGACACTAAAAAGACTCTCAGGTTTTGGATCTAAATTGGTCTGGTGGAACCTCTTGGATGACTCACTTCTTTAGCAGCTTTTGTATTCCCTCAAGTGCTGCTGGTCTTTGGAGAGGGTGGAACACTTGGTAACTTTTTTGAGTCTGAAGGAAGGCACAAAAAGGGGAAGTAACAGCCTCTGGTTATTATCCTCTGCATCCATTTGTTAATCATGATAGGCTTTGGGGTACAGGCATAGGTGCCATCCAACCAGAATGCATCCAAAAAACACCAATCAAGCAATCCTTTAGGAATGCTGATAAGGCCTCTCAGTGAAGGGACCTCTATAGCCTTCGTTTTGTGGTCCACCACTGTCCCATGGGTGACATCCATTATTAAAACTTCCTTCCTCCCTTGGGTCTGTCTCCAGAAGTGTCACGACAGATACTTGGGATTTCCAGACCCACAGCTTCTTACCTCCTTTCTGACTCCTAAAAAAAGACCTCTTGGGGTAGAGAACTGTATTTCAATCGCAGAAAGGTTCTTTCCATTGTTGTTTACATCTGGTCACTGTCTCTTTCACTTTAGGCCCAAAGAGTGCTGAGCCATCCAACAGGGAATTAATTGCTCTGCAAAGTCGTACAAGTGCATCCAGACATGAATCCTTATGGTAATGCCCATACATACAGCTCTCAAATTTCCTTCAATAATACTGGAAATAAGATGCACTGAGACACTGGACAGTGACTGTAGGGTGGCTGACAGCCCATGGTTTTCTTGTCTTCTAGAGCTATAGACCCCAGACAGGGACTTGCAAAACCCTTTGGTCAAATCCCTCTAAAATATTTTGATGTGTGCCAAGTAATTCAGTGCTCTCAGAATGAAGATAGCTGAAGCACAAGTCCATTTCACAAATATGACCGGCACCCTCCACTCCCTGTTAGGGAGATGGACAGAACAGCTTTCACCTGCAAGCTCTTTTTCAGTGGCTGCCATCACTGCAACAGAATCCATGGCTGGCCCTATGCTCTAATGCTGGCGATCTTTCAGGGAGACCAAGTATTTGTTTGGTTTACAGGGAACTGGTTCAGCTACTTCCAAGCTCAATTAGAGAGGAGATGCACCATCTCATCAGAGGGGGGAGGAACCACACAAGATGTAGCTGAGCCAGAAGGCCTTCAAGGAACACTGACCACTCTTTTGAGGGGGTGTCAGTGGACCACCCACCTTTCTGTCTCAGGACTTTGAAAATTTCCCTAAATGAGACATCTTCAAAGGGGGGCTCTGGGGACCCCTCCCATCAGAGATCCAGATCCTCAGAGAGACTCGGGGAGTCAGGGGGTGCAGTCTACATGCTTTATTTTGCATGCATACTTCCAAGCTACCTCCCAGGTACGCTCCTGGTTGACCAAATTGACCACAGGGAAGAAGCAGTTGAAGGAGACCATGATGACCAATCCTTTCCTGAAGAAAATGCGATTGGAGCAGATGAGAAACTTCCTCCAAAAAAAGAAAATGTTGCTCCAGGAGAGAAGAAATCTTGGATCCAATTAGGATCACTCAGAAAAAAGCAAAAAATACAAAGACTTGGACGATTTAGGAGCCAGAGCCAATGAATCAAGAGAGAAAGACCACCACCTGGAGAGTTTTCTCAACTCTTTAGTCTACTCCTTAGGGCAAGTGACATTCTCCCATTCAGACCTGTCCAAATACTTTTTTGAAGAAGGGAAGATCCCGAATCAGCACGCTGAGATTTGGACAACTCTCCCATAGAGGCAGGGAGAAGTCCTTTAGAAGTAAGCCTGTTTTTCTCTTTTTTTTTCACCAAAAAAATCTTTACTAAATTTACACATGACGAAGGCAACCTTACACTTATATAAAAGAAAAACATACAAAATATCACTTTAGTTGCAAACCATTTACATCACAGACACCATTGAAACAACTGTATTTGTAATCATTATACATCACTTATAAACCATCCATTGTCAGTTAAGCATTATATAGCTCATTCAAATCCTGCCAGTTAAGCATTACAGGGGCTCATTCAAATCCTGCCTCTTAAACCTCGTTCCTGCTCTGCATATATTTGTTCCCACAATTTCCATTTTTTCCTATGTAGTTTGCTCCTTCCCTTTTCTAAAGATCCCAGTTCCACTTGTTTTATCTCTATTATATTCACTATTTCTAGTAAAGTTGGTCTAGACTTGGATTTCCATTTTCTATTAACTGCTCTTTTGGTAGCCACCATAATTAGACGCAGCAAGGCTTTACTATGTCTAGGCAACTCTAATGCTGTAGCATAACTCAAAAAAACATCTCCCCAGTCAGTCCAACCTGCTCATCCAGCATCTCGGACACAGCAGTCTGCAGGGAATCCCAAACGTCTGCCAGCTCATTACACTCCCAAAAACCATGTTCCCAGCTACCTCTTTCTTGCCCGTCACACCTCCATGTGCTATCCACCTGAGAAAAAATATTTGGAGTTTACTTGGGGCATAAAAATACCTATGTAAACACTTCCGGCAAAGATCCTAAATTTTCTAGAGTTTGTTGCATATTTGGGAGATATACATACACCCCCCCCCCACTGTCTCTGTGAATTGCTTATCCAATTCTCTCTTCCCAATCCTTTCTCAGCTCCTCTGATTGATTCTTATAATTATCATGCAATAATTCATACGCTTTAGTAAGCATTCCTTTTTTAAGGACAGCTTCTATTCTAGATTCTATTAAAAACTCTACCAGTGCTGGTCTTTCATTTAGGAGCTCCCTATTTCTCTTTGCCTATACTCTGATACCAATATTTGACAGGGAAAGCAATCTCTAATCTGCAGTCCAAATAAATTATTGGCCTCTTCCCATTCTACTTTTCTCTTTCTAGTTATTTGCTCCCAATACCTTAATTCCTTTGCCAGTTTTCTCCAATAAATTCCATCCCCCTCTTGCCTATTATCTGTATCCCTGACCACAGTCAACCCTATCAGCAAAATCTCTTCTCCATTCTCGTGCTGGTTTGGTTCTTAGAATACTCCCTACTATTTTACGAATATAATACTCTGTATGATTTTGTTTGTTCCCCTTAAGAGTCTGCATCCAAAAACCCAATCTCTCCTTATTTCTTGAGCTTCCTCCTTGTGTCAGCATCATTCCTTTCCACTTTGAATTATAGTTTTCTGTTTGTGCTACGTACAAGAGCCTCAACTGTGTTGCTCTAAAATACCCCATTAAATTAGGTAAACCTAGTCCACCTTGTTCTGTTGGAAGACTCATCTTATCCCACTTGACCCTTTGCTGTCTTCCCTTCCCAGATGAAATCTTTCAACTCTAATTGCTATCCACAACTTCTCCTCCGGTTGATAAAAGTATGCCTGACCTGTGTACAAGACTAAAGGGACTAAAAACATTTTAATGGCTTGTATCCATACAACAAAAGGTATTGTGTAAAAACTTCATAACTTCAGATGTCCTTCTCTTCTATATGCTGCTGTATCCATAACACAAGGGAGTTTGCCTCTGGTGAACTCTCGTACATCCAGATATTATGCAAAAGTTAGATGCGACCGCTAAGGTGCATGGGACGTCCCAAGAACCTCCCTGTGGACGTTGGTTATAAACAGCCATTGGGTATAAAGCGGATGTCAGCACGCACCCTCCTCAGGACTGACTGCCACTGGAATCAGCAACTACGGAATAAGTACTCCACAAGTCAGGCAAGTGTGAGGGGGAAGGCTGGGTGGGAAAGTATACAGTGGCATACAGAAGAGAAGGGCATCTAAAATTATGGTAAGTTTTTACACAATACTATGTCCTTCTATTCATATGCTGCTGTATCCATAACACAAGGAAGAGTGCAAAAGCTCCTATCCTAAGAAAAGGATGGAGGACCAGAAGCACTTAACACAAACCCATGAAGGAGAGCGCTGGCAAATACTGCACTGGCTCTTGAAACGATGTTCAATTTGCAGTGCTTAATGAATGTGTGGACAGAGGATCATGTAGCTGCTTCGAGAATAGCAGCCGAGTCCAAACCTTTAAAAAATTCCCCTGAGGAGGACACTGCCCTAGTGGACTGTGCCTTTACTGGAGATTGGAGAGTTCTGCCATGGGTTGTGTAACAGGAGATGGTTTTAGATATCCAAGAGAATATGGTTTGCTTGGAAACAGGGTGTCCCAGGCCTCTTGGGTGGTACGAAATTAAGTCTGTCTGATTTGCAGATGGGTTTGGTCTTAGCTAAATAATATTAGAGTTGTCTGTGTACATCTAAGGGAGTGAAGAATTCTTTCTGCCAGGTTTTGTAGACAGGGGAAAAAGGTTGGTAGGTAGATGGCTTGGTTCAAGGACAGTTCATTGACTACTTTAGGCATGAAGGTTGGGGTGGTAGGTAAACATACCCTGTCCTTGTGGAAGACAGTAAAAGGGGGAGAGGCCATAAGGGCTTGAAGTTCTGAAACCCTTCTGGCTGAAGTGATGGCTACCAAGAGTATAGTTTGCCAAACGCAGTGTTGGAGGAAGCAGTCTTGGCTGGTTCAAAGGGTGGAAGAGTCAATTTTTCCATAAGAAAATTTAGATCACAAGGAGGCAAAATGGGCATCCTTGGGGGCCTGAGATGTAGTGTCCCTTTCAGGAAAAGTTTAACTTCTAACCTGGTACCAGTGGCAGGCATGCGGCGATGGCAGATAATTGTGTTTTAATGGAAGAGTAGGATAGTCCACACTTCATCAAACCTCACAGGTAGGACACCACCCACTGGGGGTTCTGCCGTCAGTGGTTGTAAGTTGTTTTTCTGACACCAGACAGAAAATCTCTTCCACTTAGACAAGTAAGATTTCCTGGTAGTTGGTTTCATGGCCTCCTGCAAAACCTGAAGCATGTCCTCTGTCTGAAGGGAATCATTGCCCTATCACCCACAGTGTAAGGTTCATTATGGACAGTTGGGGGTGTAAGAGTGTTCCCTTCTCCTATGTGAGCAGGTCCATCTGGTGGAGTAACTTGTGGTAATTCCCCTTGGCTAGATGTAGTAATAGGGGAAACCAATGCTGCCTTGGCCACTAAGGAGTCAGCAAGCACGATTTGAGGCTGTTCCTTCTGAATTTTCAGTAGGACTCTCTGTATGAGAGGGAAAGGGGAAATGCATAAGTGTACATCGCCTTCTGGGGAAATGAGTCAGCATCCACCCTCCATGCTTATGGATGTGGTGCCCTGGAGTAGAAGATTGGAAGCCGTTTGTTCATGGGGGAAGTAGAGAGATCCACATCTGGAATACACCATTGATGGACCAGGTCTAGAAACACGTCTCTGTTCAGCATCCACTCATGAAACAGGGTCATGTTCCTGCTTAATGAATCTGCTTTGACATTTGTCTGCAGAAGGGATGTATACTGCTTGGAGGATGATTTGTCTTTCCAGGATGATTTGCCTTTCACCTTGGAAAGGCAAATAATCCTCTATGCGGTATTCGTCCCTTCTGCCATGACATTGTCTGCAGAAGGGATGTATACTGGTTGGAGGATGATTTGTCTTTCCAGGATGATTTGCCTTTCACCCTGGAAAGACTAATCATCCTCTATGCGGTATACATCCCTTCTGCCATGACATTGTCTGCAGAAGGGATGTATACTGCTTGGAGGATGATTTGTCTTTCCAGGGTGATTTCCCAAGCCTGCAGGGCCAGTCTGCACAGGAGGTAGGACCTTGTCTCCCCTGTTTGTTGATGTATCATAGCAGAGTGGTATTGTCTGTTTACCACCTCAGAGTGCCTGGAAGAAGCTGATCTTTGAAGATTAGTAAGGCTAAGATAAAGGCTCTCATTTCCTCGATATTGATGTGGTCTTTCTGCTGAGTGAGTGTCCATGAGTTCCTCACTCTCCAGTCTCCTAAGGCTGCACCCCAATCCCGTGTCTGATGCATCTGTGAAGAGGTCTTGGTTGGGGGGCAGGGATTGTAAGCGCAGGCCTGGGTTTGCCTGAATCTGTGTTATCCACCAATTCAGTTCCCTGGCAAAGCATGGTAGCATGGGGACCATGAATTCTAGGAGACCTAGATGCTGTTCCAGATTGTTTACAAGCATCATTGGAATTATATGTGAAACCTTGCCAGACGTACCATGGGGATGGTCAAGGCCATGAGGCCATGAATCCCAAGATTGAGAAATTCCCTGACTGAAATGGTTTTGAGAGGAAGTATTTCCCTGAAGTAAGAAGTGAGTAACTTTTTTCTGGAGGAAGTTGGGCCATCATCTTCCCTGTCAGAATCAGACATCCCAGGAACACCTGATCCTGTATGGTAAGTAAGGATGATTTTTTTTAAGATTTATGGTAAATCCCAGATCTGTCAATATGGAGATGGTGAAATCAAGGTATTGTAGGGCCATGGTACTTGACATAGCCTGAATGAGGATATCGTCCAGGTAGGAAAAAGTTGTATTCCCTTTGTCCTGGCAAAGGCCATGACTGGAGCCAGATATTTTGTAAATACGCTTGGGGCCGTAGAGAGACAGAACAGTTGTGTAAGAACTTCCCACAACCTTAGATATCCCTCTCTTCCATGTTGGAATATTCATCACAGTAAGGAGGGTGCTGCCTGAAGCACCGAACATCCGGCCAGTATACCAAAATCTTTGTAGCAGGGGGGTACGTGCGATGTCTTAGGTCAGAGCCATAAACCGACGTAGGCTATAAAAGTGGCATCTGGACATGCCCCCTTCAGAATGGACTGCCACATACAGTAGTACCCCTGAAGGTGGGAAGGAAAAATAAAAGGAAGTCCCTTCAGACTCACATGAAGACCAGACCACAGGCTACGTGTTAGCCTGTATCCGCTGCTGAGATTAGCTGGATGAAAGGACCATGTCCCCACTGGTAATCAACAGGTGAAGAAGGTAAGGTGAGTAACAAAAGATGGGGTAGGAGGGAGAGACTGAATACTGCAACATGTAAGAGAAGGACATCTAAGGTTATGGTAAGTTCTTACAAAACTGCTCTATGTCCTATTCTCATGTTCAATATTCATCACAGCAGGGCGAGTACCAAAGCTTTTAGGTATGAGCCTGGGTGGAGGTATGTGGCCCCAGCTCTGGAGAATAAATCTAGTTTGTAATGCTTGGTAAGGGTATGAACTGAAGCCCAAGTAGCAGTTTCTAAGCTAGAGGCATAATCTACCCCTTGAAAAAGGCAGCTGAGGAGGTAGCTGCTCTGGTGGAATGGGCTTTAACATGTCCAGGTAAAGTTTTGCCATGACTGGAGTAGCATGTACAAATGGCCTTAGAGATCCAAGAAGAAATGGTCTGTTTAAAGACTGCCCTCCCTAAAGTCCTTGGGTGGAAGGAAATGAACAGCTGGTCAGACATTCTAATAGGTCTGGATTTATCAAAGTAATAGCCAAGCTGTCTGCAGAAGTCTAAGGAATGAAGAGTAATTTATGAGGAATTTTGAGGTTGAGGGTAGAAAACAGAAAGGTTAATGGTCTGATTTAGTGAGAACTCATTAACCACTTTAGGCATGAATGAAGGGTTAGTCCTTAGAGACTCTTTCCTTATGGAAGATGAGGTAAGGAGGGATGGCTATCAGGGCTTGTAGTTTTGATGCCCTCCTGGCAGATGCGAGGGCCACTAGCAGAACTGTTTTCAAGGTACATAGCTTCAGGGATGCTGAGTGTGCTGGCTCAAAAGGTGGCATGGTAAGTTTTTCAAGTACAAAATTTAAGTCCCAAGTTGGAGGCATTGGTTTGCGGGGGGGGGGGGGGGGGTTCTGATATGAAGTGCCCCTTTCAGGGAACAGCTTGACCTCCAACCTTGACGCCAAGGAGGGACCAAAGGCAGAAAAGCAGAAATGGCAGACAAATGGACCTTAACTGAAGAATACATTAGTCCTGAATGAAGGAGATCACACAAGAAAGGAAGGACCATGGGTACAGGAATGGTTAAAGGGTGCTGTTTTTTTTTTTTTTTTTGACACCACCTGGAAAATCTTTTCCATTTTTGACACAAAATTTCTCCTGGTACTAGGCTTTCTGGTCTCCTACAGAACATGGAGTACATCCTCTCTCTATAGGTGTCTGAAGGGGATTAGACAGTACAGTTGTAAAGAGAAGTCGGGGTTAGAGGGAGGGTAACCAGGACTGCAACAGTGAATAGACTCGAACATCTACATTTATGGTAAGTGTACACAACTATACTATGTTCTTCGCGTTTCACTGCTGCAGTCATCACATTTGGGTTGATTCCCAAAGCTGAGGATGGGTGGAGGTAGTTAAAAAGCATAAGGGCTGGCAAACAAGCCCTGTATGACTGCTGTGGCAAATGCAGCTCTGGATTTAGAACACATAGGTAAGTGGTAATGCTTGGTGAAAGTGTGTACAGAGCTCCAGGTTGCAGCTTCCAGGATGTCCCTGGTAGGGACTCCCCTGACAAATGCTGTAGAGGTTGATGTTGCCCTAGTGGAATGTGTTCTTATCCCCTGTGGGGTATGTTTCCCATGGTGTTTGTAGCAGAAATGGATGCAGTGTGCTATCCATTTAGAAATGGTTTGCTTTGAAATGGCCATGCCCTCTGCCCCTGCAGCAAAGCTGACTAGCAGCTGGTCAGATTTTCTAAAAGGCTTAGTCCTGTCCAGATAGAACCTAAGCTGCCTGTGCACGTCCAGGGAGTGCAGGATCCTTTCCCCTTTATTCTGAGGTTTAGGGAAAAAAGTTGGCAAATGAATGGATTGGTTTAAAGCTACATCAGATACCACCTTGAGCATAAATGATGGGTAACCCTGATGGAAACCCTGTCTGCATGGAAGATAATGAAGGGGTCCACTGCCATGAGGGCCTGTAATTCAGGCACTCTTCTTGCTGAAGTGATGGCTAGAAGGAAGGCTGTTTTCCAAGAAAGGAATTTCAACTCTGCAGTTGCAGCTGGTTCAAATGGACGGAGAGTGAGCTTTTCCAATACAAAGTTAAGGTCCCAGGCTGGAGTAGGGGCTCCCCTGGGGGGGGGGTCCTTACATTTTTAGCCCCTCTGAGGAACTGCTTTAAGCAGGGGGTGAGAGAAGAGGGGTGGTTCAGTATTATAATGTGCTGAAATGGCAGAGGCATGAATTTCAATTGACGAGAAGGATAGGCCCTTGTGGAGCATTTCTGTTAAGTACTGAAGAATATGAGGTAAGCTGGACACTGTTGTGCCCATCCCCCTGAGTGTAGCTCCAGGAACAGTATATTTTCCACTTTTCAGCATAAGATTTTCTAGTGCTAATCCCCCTTGCTTCCAGAATAACATCCAACACCTGCTTACTGAGGGATGCTATTGGAGAGCTCAAGGGATTAGCCAGGCTGCAAGGTTCAGGGATTGAAGCGGAGGGTGCAGAATCTGGCCCTCCTGCTGGGACAGCAGGGAAGGTGTCGGAGATAAGTGCCATGGCTCCAGCAGTATTATACTGCGCAAGAGGGGGTACCAATGCTGGTGTGGCCAGTCTGGTGCAATCAGCATTGTCCTTGATTTGTCCTGTTTGATCTTTAGCAGAACCTTCGAGAGGAGAGGCAGAGGGGGAAAGGCATAAACCAAGAGGCTTTCCCCAGCTAAAGAACAGGGCATCCACTCCAAGCTTGACTGTGGGGGAGTCCTTGTGCAGAATTTGTCCAATTGGTAGTTCTGGGGGGAGGCAAACAGGTCTATTTCTGGAGTCCCCCATTTGTTCAAGAGGTTGAATATTTTTGGTTCCAGTTTCCATTCGTGTGGGTCCATGAGATTTCTGCTTAGGTCGTCTGCCAGTGAATTTAACTTGCCTGGCAGGAACTGAGCTTGTAGGTGCACTTGGTAGCTCAAGGCTGTGTTCCACAGAGCCATGGCTAGTCTGCAGATGGTACAAGTGGGTTCCCCCCTGCTTGTTTATATACCACACAACTGTGGTATTGTCTGTGTTTACCAGCAATTGTCCTGGAAGGATGCGGTCCTTGAAGGCTGTCAGGGAATTCTGTACAGCTAACATTTCTTTTTGGTTGATAAGCAGGTGCATCTGACTCTGGTTCCATTTGCCTTGAATGCACTGCCCTGCCAAGTGAGCCCCCCCATGCATAGTCTGATGTGTCTGTTAGGGTTTGGGCGGCAGGGGGGAAATTGAAAGGGAGCCCCTTGTTGAGGTGGCAGGCCTCTGCCCACCAAAGGAACTCTGTCTTTATACAAGCAATGATAGGAATCATTGTTTCCAGGCCCTAAGAATGTTGGCACCATAGGGTTTTTAGATACCACTGTAGTTTCCTCATATGCAGTCTTGCATATGGAATTAGTAGAGTGCAAGAGGCCATGAACCCCCAGGGCTTGCAGATAGCTGGGTCTTTGTGGCCAGTAGTTTGAAGTAGGCTGTCAAACTTGTTTCTCTGGCGTGAGGAAAACCATCTGGGAAGTTTTCAAGCTTTCTCCCAGGAACGCAATCTGTTGGCAGGGTACCAGATGAGATTTCTTTTCGTTTATGGTGTATCCCAGCGAGGTTAGAAGTTTCTTTACAAATGCCAGATGTTTTAATAGCATGTCCTGGCTTTCTGCCATTAGACAATCGTCCAGGTAAGGGTATATTTCAATATTTCTCTGCCTGCAAAATGCAATAGCTGGAGCTAGGCACTTTGTGAATACCCTGGGAGCAGTAGATAAGCCAAAGGGAAGTGCAGAGAACTGATAGTGCATGGAACCTGCTCTGAAGCGTAGGTATTTCCTGCAAGATTCCCTTATTGGAATGTGCAGGTAAGCTTCCTTCAAGTCTAAGGTTGCCAACCAGGCATCTTTGCCTAGCATAGGAAGCAGCTGTTTAAGTGTTAGCATTTTGAATTTTGAGATTACCAAAAAAGTGTTTAGAATAGAGAGGTCCAGGATAGGACGCCAGGAGCTGTCTTTTCTGGGTACCAGAAAAAGTCTTGAGTAAAAACCTTGCCCCCTTTCTTCTGCTGAGACATGTTGAATTGCTCTGATATTTAGGAGAGAGAGAGAACCTGCTGTTGAGCCTCTGCCCACTGATTTGAGGATAGGTCTGGCCAACTGCTTGGGGTTGGGTAAGGTGTGGAAGTGGAATCTGTACCCTTGGAAAACTATACTTAAAACCAATTTGTCCTGGGTAATGTGTTTGCAGTTTTTTGCATGCAGGGCGATCTTTCCTCCTGAGGGAGCAGGCAGCTGAGCAGGGCTTGGAAGGGTTAAGGTTAAGTCACTGTGACATTTTTCCATAGGGGTGTCTTACTACTTCCAGCTTTAGAAGTGGGAGCCCCCCACTGCTTAGGCCTGTGTGCAGCCTGAGACTGCAACCTAGGTGGTCTGCTGTTACTGAGTTTGGACTGAGAAGGCCTGGAAGAGACTGGAAAGTACCAATTCTTAGAAGGCCATTGCCTACTAAATCTGGGAGGCTGTACTTGCAGAAAATCTTTAACAGTTTGCATAGATTTAGCTTTTTCCTCCATCTTTTTAAGAACAACTTCTGCTTTGTTGCCAAACAGGCGGTATTGGTTTAAGGGAACATCCAGTAATTTAGCTTCAACATGATCTGGCAAGTTTTGCTTCTTAAGCCAAGCATGCCTTCTAAGTACAGACCCAGTGACAGCAGCCCTGCAAGATGCTTCTAGAGTCAAAAACCACATTGCAAAGTATATTTACCAACTTGTTCAGCAGAATGCATTAAATCCTGTAACTATGTTCAGCACAGTCAGGAATCAACATCATTTTCTGTTTAAGTAGTCCCATAATATGCTGCTGATACTTTAACATATGGAAATGGCAATTTAAGGCCCTAATGGCCAAAGTAGCAGACGTGTATACCTTCTTACACCATCTGTCCAAGGCCCTGGAATCTCTATCAGAGAGGGTAGGATTTTTGGCAGCAGAAGCCTTAATGCCCTTTGGTCCTTGGGAAATGGTCTCTGGATCCGCAGTAGGATTCTTGAAGAGGTACTTGAGAGTCAGGTGCTCTGTAATACCTGTCAGGTTTTCTGGGAGCTGGAGTTAAAGTGTCTGGGGCCAGGCTAGATTCAAGGCATCATCTACAATGTCCAGAACAGGAGGGATAGCTAAAGGCCTGTGTTGAGGGAAGAGTAAGAATTCCCTAAGCCTCTTTTTGGAGTCAGAGTAATCCTGGCTTTCCCAGCGGAAATGCTCCCTAAGTGTGTGCAAGGTTTCACCAAAAGAAAAATCTTCTGTAGGGGAATCAGAGGGATTAGAATCCTCTGCATCAGAATCCTCACAGGTAGATAAAGGCAAATCCTGGTAACCAGAAGAAACAGAAATTTCAGAATCCTGATCAGAAGAATCAGAAGGAAAATCAGTTCTAGGTCTCTTAGAGGGGGAAGGCTGGCTTCCCCTAATTAAAGTAAGAAGGTCTTCTGCCATTCTAAGCATTTGTTTTTTAGGCATATGGGCCTGACCATGCAGTTTGGATGTCAGTTTTATAGGCATGGGTCGAGTTTTAGGCCTTGATGAACAAGATGGCATTGGTTTAAAATGCAAACCTCTAGGCCTGAATACACCCTCAGAAGCTGGCGCCTGCACAGCAGCTCCGGATCCATCCAAGGTAGAGACATCCGCAGGGTCCATAGTCGAAGAAGCATCTCACGGCATACCGGACTCCGAATGGGTCTCAGTAGAGGCCTACGAATCTGAAGTAGCGGGTATCAGGGGGCTGCGAAAGCGCCTCATTGAGTACCGGCGAACTGGCGACTAGCTTAACAGAAGCACTGTCAGCAGTTTTGGACCTATGCGGTCTATCTCTGTCTTTATCTTTACGTTTTTTCAGAATATCGGTAGTCGGATGGCTTATCGAAGCCATTTCGGAATATAGAGATCGAGAGCGAAAGTATTCAGCGACAAATAGTCCCACGACGAATAGTTCAGCGTTGAACAAGGCACAAAACCGACAGTGAGGGACGTCGTGGTCTGGGCCTAGACAGCTGACGCAGTAAGAATGAAAATCTCTGAGGTAGTTGCTTTCCACAGGCAAGACCATTATTAATTTTTTCTGACACTGGTTAGAGCAAGAATAAAGGATCCCCAACGGGCTACTTATCTTTCTGAAGACTTCAGGTCTGAAACTCGAAAAACAAAAATTTCAGGAGACTGCCAACCAGCACTTGCGAACTACTTCTGCTTTGGGCACCGCACAGCAAGAAAGACTAATGTAATGGTGTCGGCTGCATGTTTTATACCCCTGACGACCTGATGTCATGGAAGAAGCAACAGCATCCGACGCAGAAATCCCAAGACTCTGGTATTCAGGCCGACTGAGGGCTACCTGCAGGCAGATAACCCAAATGTGATGACTGCAACACTGAAACACGAAGAACATCCCTTATCACCCATAAGGTCACTTTGAGATTGGCCACCTGAGGGTGTACTAAGGATCCCCTGTCTTGTGTGAGTAGGTCTAATTGGCGGGGTAAACCTGTGATGATTGCCCTTGGTTAACAGGTGGAGAAGGGGAAACCAATGTTGTCTTGGCCAAAAGGGGGTCACCAGCAGGATTTTTGGTTTGTCTCTGAATTTTCAGAAGGACCTTATGAATCAGTGTGAAGGAGGGGGGAGGCATAGAGATACATCCCCACCGAAGAAAAAGGGAAGGTGTCCACTTTCCAAGCTTGCAGATGTGGATCCCTTGTGCAAAACAGAGGCATATGTCTGTGCTGGGAGGAGGCAAACAGATCTGCTTGCAGAATACCCCACTTTTGAATAAGATCCAGGAACACCTCTCTGTGAAGCAATCATTCGTGAGAGGGTGCTGAAGTTCTGCTGAGTGTGTCTGCCATAACATTCTCTTTTGAATGAAATCTACACTTCTAGCAGGTGAATAAGAAGTGCTGATACTAAGGTCCAGATGTGTGGCTATACTGCAAAGAAGGCAAAATCTCATCCCCAGGTTTATGTACCACAAGACAGTCATTGTCTGTGATTACTTTCAGTGTGCCAGGGAGCAGGGCTATTCTGTAGGTCTGTTGAGGTTTTAAGTCACAGTGGAGGTGGTCTGGCTTGGTCAGGCTGACTCCGAAAGGTAGTGGAAGACAGTGTGGAAGAATCTAGGAGTTGAATTTTTCCTAGCTTGCCTTTGTCCCTTTGCTTGTGGTGGGGCAGAATGGGAAGACTGTCTCCTAACAAAGGAAGTCCTTTGTGGATAATACCTGGGGATAAGTGGCAGCAGTAAATGCTTCAGATTTTGTAATTCCTTTCCCTTCTCTTGAAGGGATTTGAGGAGTTCTGATGAAGCCTTTATAAAGAGAGCCTTGTTATCAAGAGGTGCATCTAACAGTTTGGTTTGCACATCCATAGGTAGGGGCTGTAGTCTCACCCAGGAGTATCTCCTCAGAGCAGAGCCCAAAGCTGCAGATTTTGAGGAAGCTTCCACAGCATCATAGCTGCACTTGGACTGCCTAGTCACTTGAGATGCTGTGGAAAGGAGGGTGTTAATTTGTGTCTTAGCTGGTGAATCTGGTACATCAGAAACAAGAGTTGAGGCTTTTGGAGAGGGTGTCCAAGACATACCTAGCCATGTTGATTTGATAATTAAGGGCTTTAGTAGCAAGGATGGAGAAGTTATAGACCTTCTTGCCTAGGCTATCCATGAATTTACTGTCCTTGCCAGTTGGGTAAAGAGCAGATGAAGGTAGCTGTCTGGAGGATTTAGCAGCTGAAACTGTTATAACTGCTGGATCTGCGTGGGTGGGGGTAAACAGGAAACAAGTGTCCTGAGGTACTTTATAGAACTGGTCTGGATGTTTTGAAGCTGGGTATTGGTAATCAGAAGCCTGTGAAGCAGCCAGAAAGACATCTTGAAAGGTTGGAAGTAAAGGTGGTACAGCAGAAGGGGAGGGCTGTTCCATTTGTAATAAATCAAAGTACCTCCTCTTTGTGTCAGAAACATCTGAGGCCTGCCATTTATAATGTTCCCTCATGAGGGAAATAGTACCTCCAAAGGTAAATTCTTCTCCTGGAGACTCAGGAGTGATAAAATCTTTAGGGGAATCAATTTGTGAGCAGTAGGTCAAGGATTCCTCAGAGGAGGAATGTTCTTCCTCTGATACCTCGAAGGTCTGTTGTGGAGGAGTACCAGGTTGTGGTAACTGAGTCTGCAGGGCCTGGGAATACCCTAAAAAGGTTCAGGGAGAAAACTTCTCATCCAGGAACAGGTTACTGTTCTGAATGTTTTAAATAGAAGTTATGTTCTTACCATAACGTTCCATGTTAGTTGTCTTCTTCTCGCCTTCTTCTTGCTGGATGGGTTCGGAGCCGACCTCGCCCGACTGCCACTCTAAAAGCTCGAGAGTTGGTTCCACCGGCTCGAGGCTCCCCTTATATCCCACAATGCTAGGCGTGAGTTACCTCAGATCTCGTTTGTAAGCTAACCCCAGCTTATAATAGTATGAGAATAACTATAAACAAAGTCCACCTCTAACCAGGGAGAAAGAAGGGTGACCTATATCCTCATCCAGGAAATATGCACAACAGCATATGCCTAATAAAAGAGGTGGTAGAAAGAGAGGTCACAATCACAACTCCTCTAGGTCTGTCCAGGCCAGGGGCAGGAGGGTGGGAAGAAGAAGGCGAGAAGAAGACAACTAACATGGAACGTTATGGTAAGAACATAACTTCTATATGTTAAGTTGTCTATCTCGCCTTCATTCTTGCTGGATGGGACCGCGTCCCTAGCACCTTGTCCCGGGTGGCCTAACGGAACAGACTCCTGAGAACAGTGGAACCAAAGTTAGCTCTATGCCTAGAAGCTAAATCCAACTTATAATGAGAAATGAAAGTGTGAGGAGTAGCCCAAGTAGCCGCTGCACAAATGGTGTCAATAGGCAGTTTGTCTTGGAAGGCTAAAGAAGTAGCCAAAGCTCTGGTGGAATGGGCCTTAGGTTTATTAGGCAGCTTTTGGTGTCTAATTTCATAAACAAGGGAAATCAGAGATGTTAGCCATCTAGATAATGATACCTTTGAAACTGAAAGTCCCTTTCTGCCTTCTGCATAGGAGACAAACAGCTGGTCAGATTTTCTGAATTGTTTTGTTCTATCCAAATAGTATCTCAACTGACAATGAACATCTAGCCAGTGTAATTTTTGTTCAGACCTATTGGAATATTCTGGAAAAAAGACAGGGAGGTCAATGCTTTGATTTAGATTTGACGTCGAGACTACCTTAGGCAAAAAGGACGGGTTCGTTCGTAAGGATACCCTGTCCTTATGGAACAATAGATAAGGAGGTCGACAGCTGAGTGCTTGAAGTTCTGAAACTCTTCTAGCTGAAGTAATAGCTACCAGAAAGAGAGTCTTCCATGATAGCAATTTCAAAGAACAGGAGGCTGCAGGTTCGAAAGGGGGAAGAATCAAAGTAGTAAGAACTAAATTTAGGTCCCAAGGAGAAGGAGGATTTCTTATAGGAGGTCTGAGAAGAAAAACTCCTTTCAAAAAGGCTTTGCAAAGCTTGTGGGACATTAAGGCAGACTCAGAAATACCCACATGAAAGTTAGAAATAGCTGCCAATTGAACTTTAAGAGTAGAAGGAGATGAACCTGCATGGAAGAGTTCAGCTAGAAAATCAAGGACTATTTGGATGGAAGCAGTGAAAGGATCTATGTCCCTTCCTTGAGCCCAATATGTGAAGCGTTTCCACTTACTCAAATAAATCTTCCGAGTAGAAGATTTATGGGAAGCTATCAAAATATCTCGAACGGAGTGAGATAATTGAGGAAGCCTGGCTAAGGTTGGAACTGGAGGAACCAAGCAGTGAGGTTCAGAGAGGGGAGGGAGCGATGTAACTGACCCGACTGATGGATCAAAAGATCTGGAACTAGGTCCAGATGCCAAGGTCGCTCAATAGAAATTGATGTAGAAAGGGGAACCACACCTGTCGAGGCCAGTAAGGAGCAATGAGGATCAACGAGGCCTTCTGAGCGATAGCTTTCTGTATCACTTGAGAGATTAGTGGGAAGGGGGAAATGCATACAGAAGTCCCGGGCCAAACTTGGACTAGAGCGTCTCTGCTGGGTTGGCCTGGTAAAGGGAATAGAGTGAAATAATCTCTGCACTTGCTGTTTTGGGGAGTAGCAAAAAGATCGCAGCAAGGCTGACCCCACTTGAGGAAAATTTCTCTCAAAACAGAGTCTTTCAGAGACCACTCGTGAGGCATGAGGATAGCTCTGCTCAACTTGTCCGCGATTTGATTGGACTTCCCGGGGATGTGCATTGCTATCAGAAATCGCTGAGAAGAAATCGCCCATTGCCACAGTCTGAGTTCTTCTCGACACAGGGGGTAGGACCTGGTTCCGCCTTGTTTGTTGATGTACCACACTACAGACATATTGTCTGTCTGGACTGCAATCGTTCCCAAAGGAAGAGAGTCTTGAAGGGCTTGCAACGCTAAAAGCACTGCTCTCATCTCCAGAACATTTATGTGCAAGTGGCATTCGTCTGGTTGCCATGTGCCCTGGACCGTCCTGCCCTGATAATGCCCCCCCCACCCGATCAGGGAGGCGTCCGTTGTCAGAGTAGCAACCGGAGGGGGAGGAACAAAGGGTCTTCCCAACAAGAGCTGAGGGGAAGACATCCACCACATGAGATGATTTCTGCACGCCTGCGTGATCATAATGGTGTGGGACATTGGAAGTTGCTGGTATGACCATTGTGTAAAGAGCATCCATTGAAGGATTCGCATGTGGAATCTGGCTAATGGAAGCAGAGGTATGGCCGCCGCCATGATTCCCAACACTTTCAGAACTAACCTGGCTTTGATTCTGTTGTTGTTGAAAAGGAGTGAGACCAGTTTGTGTATGTCTGTTATTCTCTGATCTGTTAGTCTCGCAGACATGTCTACTGTGTCTAAATTTGCGCCTATGAAGGTAATAGTACGACAAGGCGACAAAACAGACTTTTCGCAATTTATTGAAATGCCTAACTTTTGACAAATGCGAAAAGTGTAATCCCTGGCCATCAGAAGGAGATGCTTGGTGGGAGCTGTGAGGAGCCAGTCGTCCAAATATGGAAACACCTGGAATCCTTGTCGTCTCAGGTGAGAAGCTACCACTGCCATGCATTTGGTAAACACCCGGGGGGGCAGTGGTGAGACCAAAGGGCAGGGCCCTGAATTGAAAATGACTGGTTCCCAGCCTGAAGCGGAGGAATCTTCTGGAGCGTCTGTTCATTTTTATGTGATAGTACGCATCCTGAAGGTCTATAGAGCACATCCAGTTTCCTTTTCCCAAAAGGGGAAGGATGGACTGCAGCGTGACCATCCGAAATCTTGTTTTCTTGACTGATTTGTTCAAGATACTGAGATCCAAAATTGGTCTCCAGTCCCCTGTTTTCTTTGGAACTAAAAAGAACCTTGATTAGATTCCGGATCCTTGCTGGTCTGCTGGAACTGGCTGAATTGCTCTTTTCGCAAGCAGCTTTGAAATTTCCAAAACCGCTAGATCCCTTTGAGCGGGTGGAGCATCTGGAAGGGATTTTTTTGATTGGTTTGGAATGCGAAGAAAGGGGACAGAATAGCCTTCGGAAATGACGGACTGTACCCATTTGTCTTGAGTCAGGGATAGCCAGGCTTCTGGGAACAGTGACAAACTTCCCCCGACTGCCTCCGAAGGTGGGCAGTCGGACAACACCTCAGGGATGCTGAAAGGGCTTATCAGAGAAGGCTTCTCGATTGCCCTGGTTCTGCAGAGCCCCCCTGCCACGAGGGCGTCTACCATTGTTATTCCCGCCTCTGCCTCTGGCGGGGAAACGACTTTGTGCGTCAGGCGAAGTCCCTTGAGATTGTTTATGGAACCACATTTTCCCACTTTTCTGGCCTTTGGGGTAAGGCCTAGAAGGAGTAGAAAAACGGACTCCGACGGCAGAAAGAGTCTTGCCATCAGTCTCGCACCTAGTCAAGGTTTCTTTCACTTGAGGACCAAAGAGAGATGATCCATCGAACGGGAATTAGTGAAAGACGCTTTTGAAGGGTCCGCAAAATTGCATAGCCGCATCCAGGCATGCCTACGTAAGGCCACACCTGTCCCTGCGGCCCTGCTCGCTCCATCAGCCGCATAAGAAAGGAGGCGCATGGAGGAGTTGGCTATGGAGTTCAGGGTAGCCAGCTGAGTGTTCATCTTATCTTGAAAACCCGCAGCTGTAGGGTCCTTCAACATGTCACTCGCTTCTTTGATCAAGTCCCTTTGAAGACGAGTAAAATGGCACAGGTAGTTCAGCTTAACGCATAGCAAACGTCGCTGACGAGAACATCCGCTTCCGTACCTGTCCATGGACCTAGATTCCTTGTTAGGTGGATGGACAGGTACTGAAGGATCAGCTAGTTCCTTCTTAGTGGCAGCAGCAACCACCATAGCATCCACAGAAACTCCTTTTGTCAAGAACTGTTTGTCTGCTGGTGCCCTTATGAATTTTGAGGGTCTCCTGGGAGTGGGGTCCACTGAATCAGGAGCCGTCCATGCCTTTTTAGCTACCACCTGCATGAGGGGTCAAGGGGAGACACCCAGGAGGTGGAAGGACGAGCCAAACGCCTCAAGGTACACAGATTCATCCTCCGAAGGGTTGAGGGCTGGCCAATTCCCCCTCTGTTTGAGGATTTCGAGAATGTCTGCAAAAGAGACATCTTCAGAAGGGGAACGGGGGGAACCCTCGGAATCCTCTAAATCTGTGTCAGATGTGATGGACTCAGGTGAGTCAATGTGTTTCCTCTTACACTTCCTCTTCCGAGGGGCTCTTCTGCCAAATCAGGAGAGGCCTCGAAGAGGATGAGATCCCACAGGGGTTCCTGAGGAGCTGGCTCTCTGCGGTCCGGGATGAGGGAGTGAGTCGACTTGACCTGAGGCACCATAGAGGGAGGGGCGGACGGAGCAGACTGTGGAGTAGAGCCAGGCTCTAACACACTCCGCATGACCTCGAACGCACCCCTGTCAGGCAGAGCCAGAGGTCCCCGCTCCGAGAAGCTGAGAACCTCCCTCGGCAGTGACAGTGATGGCTCCGAGGCCGATGTCGGAGCCGAACTCACCAGCGCCGAAGCTCCGAGAGGAAGAGCGGGGTCGGACAAGGGTCCGATGCCACTCACCCCCTCGGAGCCGACGAGGGAAGTCCGGCACCGAGATTCTTCGAAAGAAGAAATCGGAGCCGACGACGGAGCCGAAGACATCTGTATCGGGTCCGACGCTACCACAGTCTCGGTTCAACGCCCGGCTCCGAGCTCAACGGAGTCGGAGGAGGAACATATTGATGGACAGGGCAGGCATCGACTGATGAGTCGGGCTCTGAAGCATTTGGGCCAGTGCCTCGGACTTAAGAAGTCGACTCACTACCCTCTGAAGGTCATGATCCGACAGCCTCGATGACCTAGAGGAGTGAGATTTATGGCTCCGTTCAGACAGCAGAGGAGATGCTGGAGCCGAATGAACGGAGCCAAGGGATGGTGACCTAGATCTCTTCCTAGATGTCGGCTCCAAAGGTCTGGTCGGAGCCGACAAGGGAATTTCTAATACCTCGGCTCCAGCCGGAGCCGAGGGAACCACAGAAGCTGTAGACTCATCGGCTCCAGCCAGAGCCGATGCAGACATAGGTTTAGTAGCTTTAGGTCTCGGCTCAGTAGCTGGAGCCGAGGACCTAGAAGCCTTGGAGGGCTTCCCAGAGACAGAAAGGGAATCCTCAGGCTTAAGCAGACCCCTTAGGATCAACTTGTTCTTTCTTTCCTGCAGGACCCTGGGGCTGAAGCCGTGGCATACAGCACAGGAGTCCTGCAGGTGCAAAGGCCCCAGGCAGTAGACACAAGAAGTGTGACCGTCTGTCAGAGACATTTTCTGACAGCACGCATCACACTTCTTGAAGCCTGAGACCTTTGTGTCTTTAGACATCCTAGAACAAGAAAGTGTAACCACACACACTCAGTCAGACACACTGATTACACTTTATGTTATTTTTAAAACTCAAAAATAAAACAACTATCAAAAGGTTTTAATTAAGAGAAACAACACACACACACCACTAGGGAATGGGGAAAAGGCCTGAAGGCCCGAGGGAGAACTTTTAAGTTCTTGTGGGAAAGAAATGGGATTTTATGAAAAAAAGGGTTAGAATTCCACTAAACTAAGGGAAAATGTAGTTAAAATTAAAAATAAAGGGGTTTAAGTATCCTAACTTTACTGAAAGTTTACTTACCAAGAAGCCGGTAGAAAACCAACACCTCGATCGCTGTAGCGGCAAACGAGATCTGGGGTAACTCACGCCTAGCATTGTGGGATATAAGGGGAGCCTCGAGCCGGTGGAACCAACTCTCGAGCTTTTAGAGTGGCCGAGTCGGAGCCGAGGTCGGCTCCGAACCCATCCAGCAAGAATGAAGGCGAGATAGACAACTTAACATCTTTTGTTTTCTCTTCAGAGAAGTGGAGGGCTGTGTGTGTTTAGATGCTGACGTCTTGGAGGATAGAAGTAGGCCCCTCTGACTCCACAAGCCGTGGTTCCCCTCCACCATCAGGAGTTGATGGCTGGTCTACCTCAGCGGACATACTCATTGTTTCTGCCAACCCAGCTTCCACAGTGGTTCCCGGGATAGGTTGAGAAATGGAGGTCGGAAGCGATCCTGGGCTTTCATCTGTGCCTACCCCACCCTCCATGTCTAACCCAAGATGCCAAAGTCTTTGATTTTGCAAATATAATTTCAGTGTGGCCAGACAGTCAGGCACAAAAGATTTAAAAATAGCACAGGACATATTGTCGTGGGCCCTAACTAAACAAAAAACACACTGATCATGCTTGTCCTTGTGAGGAATTTGACTCCCACAAGCACACTTCCCCTTTCTAGTGGACATGTACATCTGAGAAAAAAGCAAAATAATAAGAAAATCCAACAGGGTTACTTATCTGTAGCGGTCTGGAAAAACTAGCAATCTGCTTCCCGAACTGGCGAACAGGAGTCCGACTTTCACTGTGGCAGAAAACTTCTGAAGAGGGTATGTGCAGACGTCATGTTTATAGCCTACGTCAGTTTATGGCTCTGACCTAAGATGTCACACGTACCCCCCTGCTTTAAAGACTTTGGTATACTGTCCAGATGTCCGGTGCTGCAAGAAGCAACCTATCTACTGTGATGAATACTGCAACATGAGAATTGAAGGACATCAAATGGTAAAGCACAGAACTGAAAATGTGCAGAATCTACCGAGAAGCGGAGGAATTTTCTGAAGAGGGGACGGATTGGAATGTTTAAGTAGGCACCTTTATATCCAAGGACACTAAGAAGACCTGGGAAGGATCAGGGGCAGAAGGGTAGGGAGAGAGCACATCCAAAATGAGGGAACCTGGAGGAATATGTTGAGGTGTGACAGATCCAGGATTGGCCTTCAGGGACCTTATTTTCTGAGTACCAGGAAAATTCTTGAATAAAACTCCTTTCCTCTTGCATGTGAAGGGACTTCATGAATTATTCCCTGAGCGAGAAGTTCCTGCAGGACTGGTGGGAAGAAGGGTAGTTGGTCTCGAGGGGGTTGAGGGATGCTTTTGGGAGTAGGTTTGGCCTAGTCATGAAGTATCCCTGTTTTATTACAGATAGGATCCAAGAGTCCTGGGTAATCTGATTCCAAGCGGGGAGGGATAGGGAGAAACGCATGGAGAGAGGGGTGTCTGGGTGAAGTGCCTGGTAGTCACAGGCTTACCATGAAAGGGCTATTTGGAAGTAGGAATGGAGGGAACAGATCTGAAAGGGGGCTGTTTCCTGTGGTCCTTTTTGGTTTTAGCTAGCATCTTCCTAGCTGAGGTTCTCAAGGGAGGTTTTGGCAAGGTAGTTCCTTTGAAAACTTGGAACCGGGGAGACAAAAATAAGTCTCAAATCCTGCAATTCCTTGCCTTTTGTCTGGAGGGCCTTGAAGAGGTCAGCAGCAACTGTATCAAACAAGTCTTTACTGTCTAGGGGTGCGTCCAGGAGTTTAGACTTGATGTCATCAGAGATGGGCTGCAATCTAAGCCAAGAGCATCTCCTGATGACAGGTCCATTGGCAGCAGCCCTAAATGTGGCTTCTACAGCATCATAACTGCACTTGATAGAATGTTTGGTTACTTGAGTGCAGGAATTCAAAGGTTTGGACATTTTGGCCTTGGCTGGGGAGTCAGGGAGCTCCCCAATTGTTTGACCACATCTGCCATCACACCCAAAGAGTATTTGGCCAAGTGCATCTGGTAGTTGATGGCTCTTACTGCTAAAGTGGCAGAGGTGTATACTTTTTTCCCCAGACGCTCCATCAGTCTGCTCTCTTTATCTGAGAGCAGTAGAAAGGTGGAGGGAAGTAACTCTGAAGTTGTGTCAGCAGCCACAGTGATAACGGAGGATGAGCAATATGTTTTGTCTTTTGATTTCTCTCTTTATGTGACTTTGATGCAGAAGAATCAGAGATACCGTGAAGGGTAGGAGGGCCAGATGCTGTCCAGTACCCCACAATATCTGATGCTATATCTTCTCGCACTACAATCTGAGATAACCCACACGGACCCTCGGAAATTATAAGCCTAAGTTCCCCCTCGGCGACCAAATCGGATACCTACGATTACCTCCAGAACATGACCTCAGCTACTTTAATGGCTTCCTCCAGGCTATCTTCCAAAGCACGATCCAAGAACTCTGGCTTGGACTCCGGGCCTTCACCGGCCTCGAGAGGTACAACTGGAGTGGAGGGCGCAGCAGTCAGTTCAGGCCTATACTTTTTCATCTTTTTCACTGGTGGCTCATCCGAGGAACCGGATGTCAGATCCATAGCAGAAGCTAACCGTTTAAGTCTGATTTTCTAGGTGCAGTTTAACGCTTAGCGACTTCTAAGGGTTTTGGAGACGAAGGTCTGACATACTACAGGTGTTGTGGTCGTGTTCTTGGCCTAAGCAAAACAAGCAGAGCTCAGGCAAATCCTTCCACACCTACACTTGCCCTTTCTACCCGACATGAACCCAAAGCAGTAGCAAGCAGATGATAAAAAAACACTATGGGGTACTTATCTTAAGTTGGACAGCGCAAAATCACTTTTACGAAGGATCGACGACCGGACCTGGCAGTCACACAGGCAGCAGAAAAGTTCTGAGGAGGGTGCATGCTGATGTCTGCTTTATACCAGACACCCGTTTACGACCACCATCCACAGGGCGAGATGAGAGACGTTGTGCGCACCCTAGCGGTAGCATCTAACTTTTGTATAATGGCCAGATGTACGAGAGTTCACCAGAGGCAAACTCCCTTGTGTTATGGATACAGCAGCAAATTAATAGGACATCTTTCAGTTTCTTAATTTTTGTACCATCTTCTGTTTAGTCTCTTCCCACATATCTTTTCGCTGCCACCAGAGTCGTTTCTAATCCATACTCCTAAATACTTCATTTTATCATGTCCTCATAAATATGGATATTGTTGGACCAATTCATTTGTGGATACATAATTTACTGCTATTGCCTTTGTTTTAGCTTCATTAATTTTGTATCCCAAGAAAATGTGAGACTGTCTTAAAATGTTCCACAACACTGTAATGTCCCTTTCTGGTTTTGTCATGTATAAAATATCATCTGTAAATAGAGCCAGCTTTTCCTATCATACCAATTATATCCTTGTACTTCTGAGTCCCTTATTTTCTTTGCTAATGGTTCTAAATATAACGCAAACAACAAAGGGGAAAGCAGACGACCCTGCCCTGCTTCCTCTACTCAAGCAGAAATTATCGGAGAGGACCCCACCCACTTTAATTTGCACCTCCAATCCCTCATATATTCTTCTAATCAACCTTATAACTGTATCAGGGAAAGTAAATAATTCCATTGCCCTGCTCATGAAGTCCCAGTCTACTGTCAAATGCTTTCGCTGCATCAAGACCCACTAATAAAAGTGGCACTTTCTTACATTCTGCTTCCCTCTGGATCATCAATGTTCTGTTAATATTGTCAAATGTTTGCCTCCCCTCCACAAAACCACACTGATCCATATCTATCAATTTTGGTATCACTTTTGCCATTCTTTTAGCTAGTATAAACAAATGCTTTATAATCATGGTTTAGTACTGAAATGGGCCTGTATGAAGCTGGATCTGATGGATCTTTGCCCTTTTTAGGTATTACCGTTACCACCTCCTCCTTCCAGGATGCTGGTACTTCTCTTAAAATACTGTTACACAAAACCTTCTAGATCTTTATCAGTTTTTTCTCTCCTAACTTCCACAGGAATACCATCTATTCCTGGAGCCTTTCCTGTAGATTGCTTATATGCAGCCATTTTTATCTCATCCATTCCTATCCTGTTAGTAACTGAGGCACATCTACCTCTAACTTTGGCATATTTAATTCTTCCATAAACATTTCCATTTGTACCTTTTCTTGATTTTCATATTTCTCTGCTTTATACAAATTTTCATAAAATTTCCGAAATATTTCTAATACTTATACAGGGTCTACTGTTACCTTCCTTGTTACAGGCTCCCTAAACTTGGTGACTGCCCTTTCCATATTTGTTGCCCGAGTTGTTGTGCTGGAAGTTTTTATGATCTAGAATTATCAAAAAAACAGTTGCTTAACAGCACTCTTTCTAAACTCATGTATATTATTGAGGTAAACCCCTTATTTTCTGTTTAGCATTCTGCAGTTGCTCCTTTTCTTGTTCTGAGAGATTCCCACGTTTTTTCAATACTTTAACATTTGTCAATCCCTTTAAATAATTTGTTACTGTTTAACCATACCTCACATTCTTTTATTTCCAACCTAGTTTTAACCTCCACTTAAATTTTATCCCACTCCTTAGCTATGTTTTCAGAAGATAAATCTATCTTCTCTAGTAGCTCCTGAATTAATTCCACAATCCAGTCCTTAAATTCCTCTCTTTTCAGCCAGTAGGTAGGAAAGCGCCAGGGTCTCATTTTCATTTCATAATTTTGTGTTTTTACTTTAGTTATTAGTGGTGCATGACCTGAAATATTTATTGGGTGCATTTCAACACCTTCAATTGTGTGCACGTTCCTGTGAGATATAAAATCTACCTAGCCTAGCCCAGTTTTTGCATCTCTCTGAGTAATATGTAAATTCACTCTGAACTCCTAGTACTGAATTCACATCTTCCATGCCAAACATTTTCATAAAGATCTTCAAAAAACTCCCCTCCCTTGTTATATTTTCCATTCTAGGCCCCCCAGACATCTTCACTGTTGCAAACCAAATTCCAGTTTCCACCTATAAGTAATATTCCTTGCTGAAAGCTGACTATCTCCTAGAATTTTCTTTAGCTCCATTATAGCAGTTGTAGGGGGAATGTAAATGCATGCCAGTGCAATCCTCCTCTCTAGTCAGTAGCCCCTTAGTAATATGCATCTTCCACTATTATCTTTCTTTTCTTCTTCTATCACTATTGGAGCTCCTCTTGCAATACAAGTACTCCTTTTTTTGCCCCAAATATTCCACTGAATAACCACCCTGAAAACCTTTCTTTATCAAATTCACATGTTCGGTTCTTTCCAGGTATGTCTCCTGCAGCATAGCTATTTGCACTCTACGTTTTTTTTAATAAAGTTCACTATTCTTTCTTTTTTATATACATCTGCAAGACCATTCAGAGTGAAAGACATTACAGAAAGCATCATTTTCTTATATAGTTATTACCTTTTAACTGCTCTTTTGCTAAATGTCTAGTTCCAGCTTTTATGTTACATGTATTAACTCGTTCAGCTGGTTGGTCTTTTATAAAGTTGTTTCATGTCGTATCCTCTTGCACCTATGTTGCATCTTACATAACTTTTTGTTTTTTGAAAGCCCTCAAACAGAACCCCCCCCCAAAAAAAAACCCTCTTAAAACCTATGAACTTTACAATAACACACAACTATGTACATCTTCAAATATTGAAGTTTTTGGATCCTAATAAGAACACAAGTTCTAAGTTGATAGATACACAGACAGGCTAAAGTTAACCAAAAAGAAAGGTTAGTCATGGTAAGACTCATAAGTACAGCCTGTTCTATTAGTAAGTACTATTTGGCTTTTTATATCTATGTAACTCTCCCAGTTGAGAAAACACTTGAATGCTTTCAGTAAACACTTTCTCCAAGCTATTTCTCATTATCAAATTGTCTACTAGTGACATGCAAGCCAAAAACAAAACTGCCAAGGGTACCTTATTGGAAAAAAAAAGCCTTGCAATATTCAGTATTCTTTTTCAATTTGCAGTGGATATAAAAAGTGTAAACACCCCTGTTAAAATGCCAGGTTTTTTGTGATATATTAAAAAAAACAGACCACAATAAAGCATTTCTTTCCCCACCTTTAATGTGACCTATAACCTGTACAATTCAATTGAAAACACAAATCTGTTAGGGGAAAAATATAACAAATAAAAAGCATGCAATAAGCTGGTTGCATAAATGTGCACACCCTTAAACTAATACTTTGCTTAAGCACCTTCTGATTTAATTACAGCATTCAGTCTCCTTTGGTAGGAGTCTATCAGCATGGCACATCTTGATTTGGCAATATTTGCCCATTCTTCCTTGCAAAAGCATGCCATATGTGTCAGATTGCAAGCAAGGGCATCTCCTGTGCACAGCCCTCTTCAGGTCACCCCACAGATATTCTATAAGATTTAGGTCTCGGCACTGGCTGGGCCATTCCAAAACTTGAAATTTCTTCTGGTGAAGCCATTCTTTTGTTGGTTTGGATGTATGCTTGGGGTCCATTGTCATGTTGAAAGGTGAAATTTCTTTTCATCTTCATCTTTCTAGCAGATGCCTGAAGGTTTTGGGCCAAAAGTGACTGGTATTTGGAACTGTTCATAATTCCCTCCACCTTGACTAAAGCCCCAGTTCCAGCTGAAGAAAAGCAACCCCAAAGCATGATACTGCCACCACCATGCTTCACAGTGGGGATGGTGTTCTTTTGGTAATACAAGGTGTTGTTTTTGCGCCAAACGTACCTTTTGAAATTGTGGCCCAAAAGTTCAACCTTAGTCTCATCAGACCATAACACATTTTCCCACATGCTTTTGGGAGACTTGATGTATTGTTTTGCAAATTTTAGCTGGGTCTGGATGTTTTTGTGTGTAAGAAAAGGCAATCCTATCCCACAGCCAGACATACAGAAAATATGGGAGATTGTTGTCAAATGTAGTACACAACCAGTACTTGCCAGAAATTCCTGCAGCTCCTTCAGTGTTGCTGTAGGTCTCTTGGCAGCCTCCCTGACCAGTTTTTGTCTACCTTTTCATCAATTTTGGAGGCATGTCCAGTTCTTTGCAATGTCACTGCTGTCCCATATTTTCTCCACTTTGAGACTGTCTTCATTGTGTTCCATGGTATATCCAATGCTGTGGAAATTTTTTGTACCCTTCTCTTGACTGATACCTTTCAACAATGAGATTCCTTTGATGCTTTGTAAGCCCTCTCTAAAACATGGCTTTTGCTGTAGCAAGCAAATGAGTAAATGTCAGGAAAATCCTACTAGGACATCTGAACTTTATTTGGGGTTAGACTCTTTAATTGAGGTCAGGTGTGTACCCAAGAAGACTGAATGTTGTACTTAAATCAAAAGGTGCTTCAACAAAGTATTAGTTTAAGGGTGCACACACACTACAAAGTATTAGTTTAAGGGTGTGGACACTTATGCAACCAGCATACTCTACATTTTTTTTTTTATATTTTTTCCTCTAACAGATTTGCTTTTCATTTGAATTGTAGAGGTTATAGGTCACATTAAAGGTGGGAAAAGTTTTGAAATGATTTATTGTGGACTCATTTTTTTATATCACAAAAACCTGGCATTTTAACAGGGGTGTGTAAACTTTTTATATCCACTGTACATGCTTTGTAATAAACTTGTTACTGGATAATGCCTAGGGGTTTTTACCCAGTCATTTCCCTTTGCAAGCATGGGAAAAAGCACACCGATTTTTCTTTTGTCATACTCTGTTGACCAGACCCTTCCACTCTCCCCCATCTCCCCCCCCCTTTTTTTTTTTACTGCAGTGCCTACATTTCTCAAAACTGAGCAAAGAAAAAAACAAAAGCACCTGTTTACATTAGTATCCCCACTGCATTTAAAAAAACCTGAGTGAACTTTACTTCAAATCTAATCCAACTGTCCCAAGCATACAGTTGCTCCAAGAACTGTTTGTTATCTCTCAGTACAGTCTCTACAGTGTTCAATACATGTCTAAGCTGTTTCTCCACATATATAGACATAGGCTCAGTGAGCCATCCTCTGCCCAATACAATAGGTCAGAGTGGGGGATTCAAGGGATCTTTACGAACCTTGGGTACGCCATAAAAGACTGGTACAGTGGGACGCTCTACAGAAAAATACATATACAGTGAATAGTCAATTTGATCAGTCATCAATAAATCATACGCATAGAAATTCAACCTGTCTATAATACCATTCACCTGAAATTTTTGTAGTACAGCATACTCTTTGTCATCATACATCTTGTGCAGTTTCTTAAAATAATCCATGGTGTCAAAGACAACTACCCCACCACCCTTGTCAGCAGGCCTAATGACCAAAGAAGGGACAGCAACCGACGCAGGACACAACACTTTGTTAATCAGGGAGACTGAGGGCAACCTGCCAGCAGATTAAAATCAGTCAATGAGAGGTCCAAGAACTGTTTTTACAATCTTACCATGAAGGAAAGTGAGGCGCTAGGGACATTAACCAGGGCTGAACATTTGGTCATTAGGCCTGCTGACAAGGGTGGTGGGATAGCTGTCTGACACCATGGATTACTTTAAGAAACTGCACAAGATGTATGATGACAACGTGTATGCTGTACTACAGAAATTTCAGGTGAATGGTATTATAGACAGGTTGAAATTCTATGCGTATTATTTACTAATGACTGATCAAATTGACTATTCACTGTATATGTATTTTTCTGTAGAGCATCGCACTATACCAGTCATTTATGGCCTACCCAAGGTTCATAAAGATCCCTTGAATCCCCCAATCCGACCTATTGTATCAGGCAGAAGATGGCTCACTGAGCCTATGTCTATATATGTGGAGAAACAGCTTAGACATGTATTGAACACTGTACAGACTGTACTGAGAGATAGCAAACAGTTCTTGGAGCAACTGTATGCTTGGGCCAGTCATAGGCATAATACTATCAGCAATGTATTCTTTGTAACGCTAGATATCAACTTGTTATTCACAGTGATCCCCAATGATGAGGGCATTGAAAATGCAAGGCACTTCTTAATTAAGGAAAGTAACTTTTCTAACACCAAGGTCAATATGATCTGTGCCCTACTGGACTTGATCTTGGAAAACAATATATTTTTGTTTGAGAAAGAGTTTATCCTCCAGAAAATGGGGGTCGCTATGGGTACAGCGTGTGCGAATACATATGCTAATATTAAGATGGCCCAATGGGAGAAAGAGATGGTTTTTCGTTGTGACATGTTTAAGCAATATGTCACTTTTTATAAACATTTTGTCGATGATATCTTTTTTATATGGCATGGTAATGAGTTACAGCTAGAACGTTTTGTGAATTTTCTAGGGAGTACCACCTCATATCTCTCTTTTTCTCTACAGTACTCTCAGACTAAGACTGATTTCTTGGACATTAATGTGAACAAAAACATGTTTGGCAGCATTTCAACTAGGTTACACAGAAAAAGCTGTAGGAAGAATAATATTCTTCATCGTTCGAGTATGCACCTCAGACACACAACTAGGAATATAGTCAAAAATCAAGTATTGCGTTGTAAGAGGCTATATACTGATGGGGGAGACCTTGTAGAGGCATTAGATGGTTTGCGTGTAGATCTTATGAATAGGGGCTACAAAGCCTATGAGATTGATAAGACTATGAAAGAAGTGAGCTCTCTTGATAGCAATATGACCAAACCCTATTTTTCTGAAGAACTCCCTGCAAATGCACATGATGAAGGAAGAAAATGTGCTGAGGTGGTGAATAGGCTGTGTTTAACTTTTTCCAGTGATGTTAACAGGACCTGTGAGATAGTCAAAAAGAACTGGCCTATTTTACTCACAGACCCTCATATTAGTAGAGTTGTAGGGTCCACTCCTAGCTTCAGTTTTAAAAATAGTAAGAATTTAAAGCAACGACTATGTTACAAGCACAACAGATCTAGTGAAAGGTTTATTTCACAGCGTAAAGGAACATATGCATGTAGGGCTTGCAAAATCTGTTGTAACGTATGGTCAACCGGCATGGATATGCATCAGATACATTTGAAACCAGTAGAATTTTCTTTCTATGTAGACTGTTGCACTAAGAACATAGTCTATCTAGCCAAGTGTAATTCATGCAGTGCATTTTATATAGGCAAAACGAATCTTATGTTGAAGGAGAGGGTCATGGAACATCTGAATGACATACATAATAATAAATCCACAAATGCACTGGCTAAACATGTATCAGATTATGGTACACAGCATAACTTTAAATTCTTGGTTTTACATAAAATTAATGAGAGCTTAACAGATGGAGATCTACGTAATGAAACTGAATATACAGAGCGGAGATGGATTGTTGATTTTAAGGCTGGCCTGAACAGTGCTCTCTCTTTAAAACCTCTTTTAAGAAAAAGAGGTTTGCCACATCAACTTTGATTATGTGTTTTTATTGGCTGTCACTTGTATTTAAACTGTATGTTTGTAGAAGTTTTTATTAAGGTATGAAGAAGAGGGTCACCTCAAAAGCGCTTACCTAAGTTATTTATTTTATTGGTAATAAAAGTGAGTTTTTTATTCTCCAGCCGCCACGCCTTTTTATTTTTTTACTATTTATACTTTTTGGGTTTGTTGGTTCCACCACTTTCTTCTCATTTTATGTTGTCAGTTATGACAGAAATTGCCAGTGAAAGAAGAAAATCCTATAGTTGTTGCAAATACAATGTCGAGTGATAGAATCTTCAAGAGACCAAAGTGAATGCTGGCCTCTTGAGAACTCTATAATCATTAACCACCCACCCCCTTTAATGTCCCCACCCCACCTCAAGGAGGAGACATCACTACCAATACAGTTGACTGTAGGACAAAGGGTCTTCCCGATTGGTCAGTCTCTGGATCAGAATATAACAGCCTCTTGAATATTAATTTATTCTTCCTGACATGATACAAAGTCCAAAGCCTATAAAGATGAAACATTAAACTGATATTCTATCCCCAAGCACATAGCTCCCAACTTATGGGTGTCTATGGGTGGGGGGTCTTATGCCCACACTTTTCGCAGTTTGGGACACTGTTTCTATCCATCTCTAGTAAGAAAACAGACATACATATATTTTGAGAGATAAGTAAACATGAAGTACAGCACACATGAAAGGCAAATCTAAGTATAAAAGTTAGAAAAACTACAACGCTAACTGTATATTAACTAAAACTAATTATTCATTAAGTAACCTAATAGCAATTGTAAAATCTGAAGTATAAAATATAAATTTTCTTTCTTTTCTTCTTTTTTTTTTCTTTTAAAGAAGAAAGAACAATGGAGGAAAAGAATGCAGAGGTGACAAAATAAAGGAGCTCAGAAGGAAAAGCTTCCCCAAGGACAGCAAAACGGCTAAAATAGACCAATTATTCAAGATCATCAAGAGTTTTGTTAAAATATGAAGAAATACTGAGTAGGAACACTTAGGTTTGCAGAGACGATAATCCACATCTGAATTCAATGGTGGTAAATGACATCTGAAGTAGTTTGACACACTAGGGCATTAAGGGAAGACACATTTAAAAGTTTTCCAGGTCGGATCCAACAAACATCTCAAGGACCCATCAGTCTGAATGGATGGATGGTATGAATGTGATCCAAGAAACAATATCCTACATAACTCTGAACTTACTCAATGATGCCTCCTGTTCTGACCAAAATGACTTTGCCAATATTCTTGCAAAAAATGTAGAGCCAACTTCACACCTGAGACTTGTATTCAAAGTCCTGAAATACACAAATCCTTTATTCCATCAACTGTCTCTAAAGCTCATATACTGAAATTAATAAAGACCAAGAATACTTCCCCCACATGACCATTATTATAGAATGGGCAAACTGTACATTAAACCCTGACGGGAGAACAAACAGTCTCCAGCAGGGTGTTAATGTATAGGCAATGCCCGCTGAAAAACTAGTCCAATGCTCCATGGCAGCATATTAAGCTGCCATGGAGCTCAGACTGTAAGAAAGCTAATGACCACCACTGTTTTACACTCACTAAGCAGCATTTTTGCTGTTTAGTGAGTGTAAAATCAAAACAAACCTAAAAATATATAAAAAAACTGAAAAGTGTTTATATCCGTGTGTGTGTGTGTGTATGAAAGTGAGAGAGAGAGAAAGACTAATCGAGGCATTATTTTATGCTTGCTAAATAGCGCTTTTTCTGTTTGGCTAGCGTAAAATTTAAACAAACATTAAAGAAAGAAAAGTGTGTGTGTTTATGTTATTGTCTATGTGTGAGTGTGTGTGTGTGTGTCCTTGCATCATGAAAGCAAAGTGTGTGTGTGTGTGTGTAAGACAGATCAATCGAGCAATGGCAGCAGCAGTTAAAATTAAGAGGTGTACATACCTTCCAACCTCTTAGCACAAGAAATATGTTTAAAGTCTAAAATAAAGGGGAAACAAAGGCTCAAAAATATGTATATATGTTAAACACTGCTGTTATAAAATTAGAAAGTTGCTAGAATAAAAGGATTTGGTTTTGTATGCATTTTCTGAAGGAAATAAAGTCTGAAACTCAAGAGCATGTCATTATGTAGTGACTTTAAATCCCCAATGATTTGCCAGCAAACAACAAACTGTATGAGTAACACACTAAAAAAATAAGATAAAAATCTGGACATTGTTTGAAAATCTCATATTTTGGAAGTAAAAATACTTCAACAACATTTACATATATATTAAAGGAAGTTTGAAACATTAAGGAGAGGAACTATTTTACATCAACATATATGTAAAAAATAAATATAGTAAAAATGAAAAATGAATGAGTAAAAAAATTTTACAGACAGCCCAATCGCTCAGCTCACCATCTGCAACACCCGGCCTCAGAACACCCTTGGGCATGTGTTATTTACACAGTAACATATACCCTGTTGGGCATTATTGCCTGTGTGACACATGCCCTTGCAGACAAGCAACTTAAAACTGTTTAGTCTAAGCTATACTACTGGTTTCGTCCTTGATGAGTGGCACACTGCTATGGTGATCCCCTCTATACAGGTGGCCTTGCAACACAACCAGTAAATTACAGATTTATTAGTCTTACAATCTGCAAAGCCATGAACATATTATAGCTGACCACAAACAACAATATCAAGGTTCTTATTAGACTAAATGCCTAACAGCTTGGCTTTGTGAAAGGTAAATTCTGTCTACCGAATCTGGCAAGCTTCTTTGAAAGGTTTGTGGAGGTTGTAGACTGTCCCATGCAATACACATGATGCAACCCTAACCTGGCCAAGGGCACCATTCCTCATGATGGCATCAAACAGAAGCTAAATGTTTTAAAAATCCATCCATATGTGGTAAGATGGACAGCACTGGCTGAAAGACAGAACCCCACACAGTGCAAGTTGCAAGTGCCTCATCAGAAAATATGAAAGTGACCGGCAGCATCCTTCAGAGATAAAGACCTATCCATTTTGGCCTTTACTACCCAGATCTACAAGCAGAGAGCCAAGACTTCTGCCTAACAAGGTCAACAGATGACTGCAAACTGGACATCATGCTTTGATATCCAACCCCTCCAGAATGAACTCTCCCTGGTAAACTCTTGAATGGGCTCAATAAGGTTATGTACTCACCATAATGTTCCATCTGTATTGTCTATTTTCATTCTTTCTTGATCTGACTTGGCCATTACTTAAGCTAATGGTAATCAAAAAGCTCTCGAGCTTCCCCTTATCCATAATGCACAAACCCCTAACATACCCCAGATCTTGTTTGCTGACTTTACCTGCAGTAGTGGCAATCTGCCAATGTGCATATATATATATATATATATATATATATATATATATATATATATGCCATAACTCTGTACGTCCTGCAGAGGTAACTATGTCTGGAGTTCAGTCATAAAGAAGTGTGGTGTCCTTATAATCTCTCATTCTTCCAGAAGATTGTTAAAATAAGGAATGAAGGTTGGTGGGTGGGAAGTAGAGGAATAATGAAAATGGACAACACAGATGGAACATTATAATCAGTATATAACTTCATTATCTGATGTCAATTTTCATTCTGTCCCCAACTGTTTGGACAGAGTTCCTAGCTACCTAAAACCCCAGGTGGACTGTAAAGAAGGACATACCCAAGCACAGTTGAGCAAAAAGCTGCTCTACCTCTCAAGACCAGATGAGGTATGAGGATTTGCCCAGGTTGCAGCTGCACACACGTCCTCCATGGAAGCCCTGGACAGAAACACTGAATAGGCTGCCATGGACCTAGATGAATGAGCTCATACAGGTTTAATCAAGGTTAGACCCAGTCTGTTACAGATGAAAGTAATACAAGTCAGTCAGTCATCTAGTTAAATTACTTTTGCAACTGGCTTACCCAATTTCAAATCTGCAAAGGAAACAACTGGTCTGTCTTTCAGATTTCTTCTGTCCTATATAAATAAACACGCAATTGTTTGAGAACATCCAATAAATACAACATATATTCACCTTTGTTTGCAAACTTAGGAAAGAACACTGGCAAATTAATGGACTGATTGATATTGAATTCTGAGGCAACCTTGGGAAGGAAAGACGCACTGCTTTGTAATATAATTTTATTCCTTAAGAAAAATCAACTAGGGAGGTTTCGAAGATGAGGCTTTAAGTTTAGAAATTCTTCTAGCTGGGGCAATGGCCACTAGAAAGACAGTTTTCCAAGTCAGGAATTTAAGGTCACACATTTAGCTGCTGGTTCAAAGGGGGAATGAATTAAGGCATGAAATACCAAGTAGGGTCTTTATACAGGGGGTTTCAATAGAAGAGTGCCTCTCAAAAATGCTTTACAAAGTTTTAGAGAGGCCATAGAAGAATTTTCAAATCCAGTATGAAAACTGGATATTGCTGCTAACTGAACCTTAATGATAAGAGGAGCTCGGCCCTTCATTAAAGATCAAAGCTAAAACAATCAAGTATGTTCTGTATCTGAGCTGAAAAGAGGTCAATACGTTTTTGTTTACCCAGTAAACAAACCTTTTCCATTTACTTGTATAAAGCTTTCTTGAAGGTTTATGAGAAGATAAAACTATAGAAGCAAAAAGATTGCAGCAAGGCTGGCTCCAAAGTCGGAAAATCATTTCTGCCACTTTGTTGACAGACCACTTGTGAGGTAGAAAAATGGGCCTGCTCAAATTGTCTGCTATCACTCTGCAATTCCCCAGAATGCATGTTGCTATAAGAAAGCAGTTGGGTAACATCCCCCATTGCGATACTCCGAGTGCTTCTTGACACAAGGACTAAGATCTGGTCCTTCAATGTTTGTTGATGTACCAAAACACCAACATATTGTCTGTTTGAATCACAACTGCCCCTAAGGGGAGAGCTTTCTGGAAGGCCTGCAATGCTAAAAAAACTGCTCTCATCTCCAGGACATTGATATGCAAGTTGGCCTCTTTGGGGGACCAGGTGCCTTATACTGCTCTCTCCAGAAAGTGTACTCCCACTCAATCTGGAAAGTGTCCATGGTCACTACAGCCTTGGGCTGAGGGAGAATGAAAGGATGGTCTTGAAGAAGAACTTGATCCAACTGTATCCACCACCAGAGGTATCTTCCTGCATGCCCGAGTGATCCTTATTTGTGTTGACATGCACTGGTAAAAAATGGACCATTGTATTGCTAGCATACACTGAAGAATTCTCATATGAAACTTTGCTAGAGGAACTAAAAATTATGACAGCTGACATCAACCCCAAGGCCTAAAGCAGTTGTGTCCTACCCACGGCCCTCAGAGCTCTTTCATGCAGTCCACGACCCCTAAATCCAAATACAAAATGTTTCCAGTTTTTTTTCGCGCAGCAACTTTTAACCTCAAAGTTAATGAGCGCATGTGCCAAACGCACCCTTTTCGTTTGTTTCACGCCAATATAGGACCTGTATGTTCGCGCTGAAGAAGGATTTCTCGTTCGTGCTGAAGAGTGATTTGTCATTACCTTTACCGAACAGCAACTCCTACCTGTATGCAAGTACAAAATCCTATTTTTTTTTAATTACTAGAGCCGATGTTCACACTACCGGGTGGCTAGCCTTGCATTACATAATTTTTTACTTCTCTGGATAACTTGGTAATTAGTTTTTTCTTGGTGAAGACTAAACACTATAGTTAAAGTATGCCTCATATTTTATTAGACGATCTGCATCGTTCTATTTGTGCACCAGAAGCACAATTTGTGTGGTGTTTTATTGTGAACAACCAGTGCAGATTCATGTTGGTGCTAATAAACCTTGTGCCCCTACATGTAAGAATGCATGCTAGTCTGAGACCAGCACAATATAAATGGAGGTTAGCGAAACAGGAACGAAATACAGGCTAGCATTTCCAAAGTGTTTGAAGGGAAGAGCCTCAGATTTTATGGTGGGAAGGAGTGAAAACTGCACTGAGGGCTCACTTTGTCAATAGAAGGTATTAATAAGCATTAGATAAGCAAGTGAGAGAAAAGGAGGACAGGTTTAAGCAAATACAAGAGCAAGTTGCAGAAGGTAACACCAACTTTGCCTCTCTTACAGTAGTTGCATGTTATTAAAGGAGAGTTGGAAAAAATTACAACTTTGACAAGCATGGTTAGGAATTATTTTTTATGGCATCAAGGGGAGAGAAGTGCAAGGTATATAGCTTGAGTGTTAAGGATGGACTTTGGATGTATTATTTGGAGAAGATAGATGATGAAGTGGGAATACTGGTTGACTCACTGGACTGAATATGGGAGGCATTCCAAAAGTATTGTAAAAAGATCTACGGACAACATGAAAAGCTAAAGACTGACCCCTGGTTCCTTCAAAAGTTGAAAAGAAAGTCTGTAGGGAGAATGAATTAAAATGTCCCAATAACAATGCAGGAAATTTAAAATACCTTTCCAGAATGTAAAAAAAAAGGGTAAAACCCATGTCCATGCCTCTCAACTGCCCAGATTTTTGCAGAATGTCCAAATTTTTGCCTCATAGTTTTGGTCCGTTCTTCATAAAATTTGTTTTCTGGATTTTTATGGCAAATCAGGGAGGACTGAATTCACTAAGTAATGACAGCCATTTGCGTTCCAGACTTTATATCCTTCATAAAATGCTAGGTAACAAAACCTTTTATTCTAGCAACTTTCCAAATCTTTGAGAGCAAGATTTAAAACTTGTCCCTATTTTTGGGGCTTTGTCCAGATTCTTTGGGCTAAGAGGTTGAGAGGTATGCCCAGGTCTAAAACGGCTCCCTGATGAATTTTGCAAACTGGGGGATGAGGAAACATTACAAATACTCTGGGAAATGTATCAATGAGTTAAAGTGCAGAGATCAATGCAATGGTCATACTTTTACCCAAGGCGAAAAGGGAACAACATTAGAGAAAGGCGAGTGGCACATCTTTTTATTTCAGATAATTGAGATTTGTGTTCTACAGAGCAGTTGTGATGATACAGCCAATAATTTAGAGATGAAAAAGTATCAGTAACAAAAGATTCTGGCAGCTAACACATTTACTGAGCTTAATGAAATGTATAAACCCGTTTAAAATTTAGAAACTTAAAGATATGTAACATCGAATGTTTGTGCCGTGTGTGTGTGTGTGTGTGTGTGTATGGGTGCTTGAAGGTATGTATTTTATGCTTGTGTTATTGTTATCTAATATATTTATGTGCGTATTTTATGCTTGTGTTATTGTTATTCAATATATTTATGTGCAAATGCATTTTTCGGCTGTTCTTTTCAGCTGAATGTAATTCCACATGCTAATTTAGAAAGGCATGCACATTTGTCAACCTTTCTTTTTAAGCGATGCCATTCCTGGTCAAGCATTTAAATAGCTGGATATTGATGAGTGTTATAACAGCTTCAGAAAGTGTCTTCAAAATGAAAGCTTAGTTATGTACATCACTCAATAAGTCATTTAGCCAATTTACTAATTCTGCTACCATGTATCTTAATAAATCTTGAGAAAACTGGACATCCTTGCTTTTGTAGACTTGTACACATATGTCAAGAATATTATCAAAAGTTCTGAAGCAGTGATTGTGATAAACTTCAAATATGGCTACCATTGTTCCTTCTGATATTATTTTATTTTTTTTTGCACTTTTACCCTGTTCCTGCTAATCATAAGCCCTTCCTGGCCAACTACCTCATTTGCTCCCAATCACTGGGGTGAGGGTCAGCTAGGAAGGCCATTAATTATGCAGGCATAAGGGATTGTTCACATATTTTTTTTGCTTATGCCATCCTTTCTGATGCTGCAGAAGGTAGGGCATGCAGTAGGTTGATCCCCAAAGTTTGCACACTGCAGCAATATATGTATATATTTTAATCTGTCAAAAATATCTTCTACTGCTATTTTTCTCTCATTTTTTATTAACTTTTCATTTTTAGTAATATTTGTTCAGGTCAACTGTACATAGTGTATATAAAGGCCTATAATACTTGTTTTCACTGATGATTGTAATGTTAAATATCATTATATTTGGAAAATAATAATTTGAGAAAAAAATATCTTCTACTGCAGATTCTAGAATGCCACTGAAATAAAAATGCAGGATAGCACATGTATCAGTTCATGACTCGCATCTTATCTTGTGCCAACAATAACTAAATCAGCCTCACCTAGTGCACACCAAAGGATTGTGTGTTATTTCTGCACTGGTGATGGTCAACTCTGTCCTGTGACATCGTGTTATTTAAAAAAAAAAAAAAAAAAAAAGACAAGCAAACATCTTTTAAGAGGGTACTAATGAAATTGTAAAAATTGGTCAAATGTTGCACTACATGAAGCATAAATATTTGTTGATTAAACATGGGGAACTGGGTGGATGACAAGTAAAGAAAATGAATAAGAGAAAGCAGAAGGGGGCTTTGCATTCAATGTCTGGCAGACAGGTGGAAACTATAGGACCCACCCCTTTGGATAATGGAATGGCATTTCAATGAAAACTGCAGTAAAATTAAATGCTGTGTAAGAACACACATACCGTTCAAAATTATAACAAAGTTATTAACTAAATGCATCATGGGATTACACCAAACCCATCCCAATACGTTTCATTAAACTAGTGATGGTGTCTGTATTTTTAATGTCATTCTTTCAGGAACTTATTTAAATATCTTTGTAAAGTTATATGATGAGGCAAGTTTGAGCAACATGTCAGTCTAAGTTGACATAAGTGCAAGTTTTTGGAAGTCTTGCAATGGCAGTTAGCTACATTGGTCATCTACACTAAGAGTGAGTAGAACAAGGTGATGCCATCAAGAACATGGCAGGATAACATAAGGGTGCTGTTCAAATAAGGCAGAACGAGCACTAGAATAAATAGAAATCACCACCCAAAATTATCCTGTAAGGTTGTATGTATATGTATATGAAATACAGTACAACTAATAGTGCTCAAATTTCTTCATTTGTATGTATTGCAATTATACACATTTTAAATTATACTTAAAACTATGAATTCCTGAGCTGTCAATTAAAAAAAGAAAAAATACCAGGGAACCTACTGCATACATGAATGAAATTTGTTGGTTCAAATTATTTTCTATTCTTATACAACAAAAACTGAGTTTAATAAGTTTAAGTATGAGGCAGGGATGGGACCTTCACCCTTACCCAGTGCTATTTATAATAGCAGTTCAATACCTCAGCATATATATAAAGAAAATCCCTGATTGGGGTATTGCTGTGTCACAAGGTAAACGTGTCAGATGCTTAGTTTGCCTAAGATTGCATTACGCATCAGTCAGCCCAGTTTATTCATGCAGTATTGCAGTTCTTTTGAGTTGTTTGGAGATCTCACTGCCCTTTCAAGTTAACTGGTTAAATTCTGTGTTTTCCCTTTTACTTCAGTGAGACCCTAAAAAAACTCCTTCAAAAATTAATGCTCACCCTTGTAACCACTGACTAGCTCCCACCAATACATTAAGACTACTGTAGATGCAACAGCGTACCCAATATCTATCCTAATAAACCACTGAAAAAAAAATGAAAAAGTACAGTTTTGTACCTACCATAAATGTAGATGTTCGAGTGCTAATACAGCTGCAGTCATAACAGGTGGGTTCTCCTGCTGTCAGGCGGGTCCTCGGTCGGCCGAATTCCAAAGTCTAGGTCTGGCGTTGGTTGTCGTCGCTTCTTCCCTGATGTCAGTGTGACAGGGGGTATAAAAGAACCAGCCAACGCCATTTTCTTCAGTTTTTCTTGCCCCAGATGTCAGGTGCCCCCAGAAGGAAGGCAATACATAAATTTGTGTGATAAAGAAATGCAATATAACCAAAATACAGTAGTTGCAAGCAAATACATCATAAATGAATACCCCAATCAGGTTGTATGAGGAGGTGTTAGCCAATAGGCCTGTCCCAAGAGGGGAAGGAGGGAGGGAAACCTGGACTGCAGCTGTATTAGCACTCGAACATCTACATTTATGGTAGGTACAAAACTGTACTATGTTCATCGTGCATACAGCTGCAGTCATAACAGATGGGTAGAATCCCAAAGCTAAGAAAGGGGTGGTAGGCACTAGGTGGAACTAGGAGGAGCCAAAATGCCCTGCAAGACTGCAGTGGCAAACCCTGCTCTAGATTTGGAGTATAATGGTAGGTGGTAGTGCTTGTTAAGTGGCTGCTTCCAAAATATCTTTGGTAGGAACTCCTCTGAGGAAAGCTGCAGAGGTAGCTGTGGCCCTTGTGGAGTGGGATCTGATGCCTGTAGGTACAGTTTTACCATGAAAAGAATAGCAAAAACGTATGCAGTGGGCTATCCATTTTGAGATTGTCTGTTTAGAAATTGGCTTTCCTTGAGCTCCTACAGCTTAGGACACAAAGAGCTGTACTGATTTTCTGAAAGGCTTTGTTCTGTCCAAATAATAACGCAGTTGTCTGTGAATGTCCAAGGAATGTAGTAATCTCTCCCCTTTGTTTTGAGGATTAGGGTAAAAGGTAGGTAAGTGTATGGCTTGATTCAAAGCTACCCTGGATACCACTTTAGGCATAAAGGACGGGTTGGTTCGTAAGGAAACTCTGTCCTGATGGAAGATGATAAAAGGCTGCAAAAGCCATGAGAGCTTGTAGTTCTGAAACTCTGCGAGCTGAGGTAATAGCCAGAAGGAAAGCGGTTTTCCAGGACAAATATTGCAAATCTGATGAGGCAGCTGGCTCAAAGGGAGGCAAGGTCAGCTTTTCCAGAATGAAATTGAGATCCCAAGCAGGTACTGGTTGTTTCCTTGGGGGTCTTAGATTCTTAGCCCCTCTGAGGAACTGCTTTAAGAGGGGGTGAGAGAATAAGGGTGGATCAGTGTTGTATTCTGCAGAAATGGCTGAGGCATGGATTTTGATGGAGGAGAATGAAAGTCCACTGCTTAGCAGCTCAGCTAGATACTGTAGTATTTGAGGTAAATTCAGTTTTCCAGGATCCTGGCCCATTTTCTCATTCCAGACACAAAACCGTTTCCATTTTGCGGAGTAAGCTTTTCTAGCAGACGGCCTTCTGGCCTCCAAAATGACATCCTGCACCTCCTTGGAGAGTAGGGTCTGTTGTGATGCTAAGGAATCTTCCATGCAGCTAGATTGAGTGTTTTTAGCTGGCTGTGGAGAGTTTTGAAGCTGTGCTGAGTCAGGAGAAGAGGCATTAGAGGCAGGGTCCACGGTGGGGAATGCGTCAGGCTGCTCAGGAGTGGGTACCAGTGTTGTCTTGGCCAGTCTGGAGCAATGAGAATCATCTTTGGTCTGTCTGCTCTGGTTTTCAGTAGAACTTTGGGCAGCAGAGGAAGAGGTGGGAAGGCATAAACTGTCACTGATGTCCAACTGAAAGAGAGCGTCCACTCTCCAGGCCTTTGGATGGAAAATCCTTGAGCAGAATTTTGTCAATTGGTGATTTTTGTGGGAGCCAAAGAGATCTATGTCTGGCCTTCCCCATGCTTGGATTATTTCTGTAAAAACTTTTGGATGCAACTTCCATTCGTGTGGATCTGTCATACTTCTGCTTAGGTTGTCTGCCAGCGTGTTTTCCTTGCCTGGCAAGTACTGTGCTTGTAGTTCGATTTGTAAGTCCATGGCCATGTTCCAAAGTGACATGGCCAGTCTGCATAGGGGGTATGAATGTGTTCCTCCCTGCTTGTTTATGTACCACATAACTGTGGTGTTGTCCGTTCTTATCAATAGTTGACCTGGTTGTAGAAGGTCTTTGAAAGCTATGAAAGCATTTATTACTGCTAGCATTTCCTTTTGATTGATGTGAGGGTGCTTTTCTTTTTGGGACCATTTGCCCTGAATGCACCGATCAGTCATGTGCGCCCCCCAGGCACAGTCCGAGGCGTCTGTTGTGATGACTTGATTTGCTTGAGGCTTGCTGAATGGGAGACCTGTGTTTGTTTGGCATGCTTGAGCCCACCACAGAAATTCCTTTTGTAGACATGGAATTAGTGGTATTATTGTTTCCAAACTGTGGCTGTGTTGAGACCATAGGTTTTTCAGGTACCATTGAAGTTTCCTCATATGCAGCTTTGCACATGGGATTAGTAAGATGCAAGATGCCATGAATCCCAGAGCCTGCAGGATTTTCCTTGCAGTCAGCCTGGTGCAATTTGCTAGTGCTCTGAAGTATTGTGTTAGCTGCCCCTGCTTCTCTGGCGTGAGGTAGGCCATCTGGGTGTTTGTGTCCAAGTTGGCACCCAGGAAAATTATCTTCCGAGAGGGTATTGGCCTTGATTTCTTTTTGTTGACTGTGTATCCCAGAGAGTTCAACATTATTACATAAGCCAGATGTTTCAGAAGAATGTGTTTGCTGTCCGCTTGGATCAGGCAGTCATCCAAATAGGGGTATATTTGTATCCCTTGAAGTCTGCAATAGGCAATTACTGATGCCAGGCATTTCGTGAATACTCTGGGCGCAGTAGATAAGCCAAAGGGCAATGCAGAGAATTGATAATGGGTTGAACCTGCAAGAAATCTGAGGTATCTTCTGCAATTTTGTCTGATTGGGACATGCAGGTATGCCTCCTTAAGGTCCAACGTTACCAGCCAAGACTCCTTGCCCAGCATGGGAAGAAGCTGCTGTAGAGTGAGCATCTTGAATTTTGGTACGAGTAGAAATGTGTTTAGGATGGATAGGTCCAAAATAGGTCTCCAATCTTTTCCCTTCCTTGGTACCAGGAATAGTCTGGAATAAAAACCTTGACCTTGTTCGTGCGTAGGTACCTCTTGAATAGCTTTCATGTCTATGAGATCTGTAATTTGCCTTTGTGCCTCTGCCCTTTGATTGTGTGGCAGGTTTGGCATTCCTCTCATTTTTGGAAGGGTGTGAAAATGGAATCTGTAGCCTCTGTTTATAATGTCCAGGATCCATTTGTCTTTTGTGACAATATGCCAATTTTTTGAAAATAATGCCAGTTTTCCTCCTAAGGGGGCTGCCATTTGAATCTTGCTTGGCATGCAAAGGGGAAAGTCATTGGGTTTGCTTTCTGAATGATTGCGAGTTGTCCTCACCACCTCTTTGTGTAGGAGCTTGCCATTGTCTGCCTCTAAACGATCCTTGGGATTGTCCTCTGCCCCTCGGGCGCCTGTATCTACCTCTTTGGGGTCTGTCCGTGGCTGGAAAGGACCAATTTTTGGAAGGCCAATTTCTACTGAAACGTGGGGGTTGTACCTGTAGAAAATCTTTCACAGTTTGCACTGATTTAGCCTTTTCCTCCATTTTCCTTAATACCTCCTCAGCATTAGCACCAAATAATACATCCTTTTGTAGAGGGGCATTTAGTAATTTAGCTTTGACATGATCAGGCATGGTTTGTTCCTTGAGCCAGGCATGTCTACGTATGACTGATCCTGTAACAGCAGCTCTACATGAGGCCTCTAGAGCATCAAAATCACATTGTAAGGTATGCTTACCCACTTGTTCTGCACTATGCATCAAATCCTGCAACTCCTTCAAGTCTGGCTGTTCAGGTTGTGACATTTTACTTTTCAATTGTGATAACAAAAACTGTTGGTATTTTAGCATATGGAACTGACAGTTTAAGGCCCTCATGGTTAAGGTGGCCGAGGTATATACCTTTTTTCCCCACCTTTCTAAGGATCTGGAATCTCTCTCGGAAGGTAATGGATTTTTAGCAGTGGAGGCCTTAATTCCCTTGGGGTCCTGTGAGATGGTTTCTGGGTCAGCAGCATGGCTTTTGCACAGAAATTGGTGTGAGTCAGGAACCCTGTAGTACCTGTCAGGCTTGACTGGAGCTGGAGGCAGAGAATCCGGGTTAAGGCAGGCCTCCGAGTAAACATCATCAAGGATGTCCAAGACAGGAGGTATAGTCAGAGGCCTGTGCTGAGGTAGCAAGAGAAATTCCCCAAGCCTTTTCTTGGAATCAGAATAATCTTAGGCTTCCCAGTGGAAGTGTTCCCTTAAGGTATGCAAGGTTTCCCCAAATGAGTAATCCTCTGGGGGGGGGGGGGGGTACAGAAGGAATGGACTCCTCTGCATCAGAGTCTTCAAAAGGGGAGTAAGATTGTTCCTGATCAGAGTGCTCTGAAATAATGGAGCCCTGATCAGAGAAGGGGGATTCTTCCTCCACTCTGGGCCTTTTGTCAGGAGGGGGTTGAGAACCCCTGATAAGAGTAATTAAATCCTCAGCCATTTTAAGCATCTGTTTTTTAGGCATGGGGCCTGGAGATGGGCCCTGTGTAACTTGTCTCTTAGAATGCATGGCTGCTTTAGACTTAGTGAAAGCCTTGATGGAAAAAGAAGAGGAAGGTCTGAAGACACCTTGAGTGGAGGTAGACCTGTCCACATTTTGAGGCTCAACTCAGAGTAGCTTCGGTATTAGTAGTCGGGGTGTGGGCCGAGGAGCCTGCGACCACGGGCACAGGAGACACCGCCAATGAAGTGTCGTCGGTAGTCAGGGGCTGCGTAGGCACCTCGCTGAGAACCGGACCACGTGTAGTCGGCTTCGGCGTGGTGTCGGTAGAGGCCGCGGACCTCGTGTGTCGGTCCTTATCTTTGCGTTTTTTAGACAAAACTGGAGTCTGAGTATCCGACGACATAATATAGTTAAATGTTTTTCCAAAGTAATGCTGGGCGAACTCCGCCCAATGCTTAATGGTGCGTTTGTTAAATGTAGCACAAAAGTGACAGACCGAGACGTCGTGGTCTGGGCCTAAGCAAGGAAAGCAGAGGGAATGGAAATCCTTATGCGGTATTTGCTTCCCACATGAAATACAATTATTAACTTTGTCTGACATCGGTCTGAGGCAAGAAAAGTTTCCCCAACGGGGTACTTAGCTTTCAAGAAGACTTCGGTTTCAAAATTTTCGTAATTTCAGGAGCTGGCCGACCGGCACTTGCAAACTGCTTTTGCTTCGGGCACCGCGCGGCAAGAAAGACTAAAGAAAATGGTGTCGGCTGGTTCTTTTATACCCCTGTTGCACTGACGTCAGGGAAGAAGCGACGACAACCAACGCCGGACCTAGACTTTGGAATTCGGCCGACCGAGGACCCGCCTGACGGCAGGAGAACCCATCTGTTATGACTGCAGCTGTATGCACGATGAACATCTGTGTTGCACAACTGAGGGAAAAGTCCATCATCACATTGCATAAGGATGGCCCCTCCACTAACCTCTCCATCTACATACCCACTGCTATTCTGTTACTGCTTTCAAAAATCCTGGGAAGATGTCCCTACTCCCACATTCTTAAATTAATTTTACAACACAGTCTACTGTCTCCAACTCAGCACAGCTTTAGCCCCCATCACAGTACCACTACTACAGCCTTACTCAATTTTATACATGCAGCTAACCAAAACAGAAATTATGATGATCTTGTATCTACCATCTTAATAGATCTATCAAAGTCCTTTAATACTATCAGTCACCAAAAAACTCCTACTTAAACTTTCACTGGTAGGACTCACTCCACAGCTATCTGACAAACAGGTAACAGGATATTAAATGGGACAATGACTATTCCTCTTTCTTATTCAGAAGCTGAATTTGCTGAGCATGTTTTCATAGTGCGCCTGATGAGTGAAAGGCAATTGGCTGTGTACAAACTTTACTTTCTTTACATTTAAAACTAACTCTGGGAACACAATATAGACAAGATGGGATTCAAAGCAACCCTGCCTTAGGACTAGGACTGAGTGTGGTGTATCATCTGACTTTGCAAAAAGGTTCGATTTTTACAGCATTAAGTCTGTGTACTGCTGATGGCAGTTGCAGTGTTTTCCACTTTGCAGATGCCAGTTGTATTATGTTAGCTAACTGGTCTGATATTGGCTGACTTTTTAAAACTAATGGGTGACTTAGAAATGTAATTTGCAGTACTGTGTTGCATGAGTAGGCAAAAAATGATTTAAAAATTTTTTTAGTGGTCTCTTGAATGGAAATGTTATTTGAGCATTTGTATCTTTAATGAGGTGTTTGCGGTGATTGCATTCTTGACCTTTCAGATTTCTATTACGTTTGCTCAATGAAATTTGGTTTTCTGAGTCTCTATTGGAGCAAATATTCTGAAGCCCTAGGTCACATCTACCTGGCAACGTTTGATTGTCTGTGGATAAAAGTGCATTCTTTCAGTTATAGCTCACTAGTATTTACGCCAGTGTTCTACCATAAGCAGTTACAGAATGACCTTACTAAAAGTATTTTGTAAACATTTAATGATGCTCTGTTTAATTCTATTGTATGTGGTTATATGAATATTATTTTATGGTAACTTATTTGCTACTGCAGAACTTAGCGTTGAGTTTCTCATTCTGAGTTTTAAAAAGTCAATGTTACAAGCTGTTGCACAATGAAAGGGTCTATCACAGTCTGAGTAACTTTTTTAAAACTAATTTCTAAAGTAAAAATGCTGAATCATATTAATTAATCAAATGAACTTTTTATAAGTGGGGAATACCAACTGGTTATCACTTAATGTTTCATTTTACAGGTCAGGATATAGAATTCTGTATGGTGTATGAGAAGGTTGTGAGATGGTAACCTATGTATGCTGCATCAAATGTAAAACTCTGATTTTTACTCTTTTTATATGTTCTATGTCCTTTGCACAAACTAGCTATGTTTATATAATTTTTTTAAGTATTTTTTTTTAAATCTTTTACTATATATTTGGAGCTTTTCTCTCTGGGTGTCAGCTGAAACGGTCACCTTGTGTCCAGTCGGACTAACCCGGTAAACAAATGGAAAATAAAATAAAAAAATAAAATATAAATCAAGGCCTCATGTTATAATCTTGCTGCTGTTTAAAAATAAAGGGGAGACTGCAGGTTATTAACTATGCACACAAAAAAGTTTAAGTAGTTAACTTGACACAATAGTGATGTGAAAACCTGGGGAGTGAAAGGCCATTCCTAAGGGCTTCTGGACTTTCTGATAGGTCTGCGTTAGTCCACTAATCATATGCCTGTCACATCTGACATGTCAATACAAGTCCTTTGGTGGATCAAATTCATTCAGAAATGGAGTGATCAAAATATTTGGGTGGTGCATCTCATTGATAAGACCCTTGCAGGTAAAAAGAATGGCACGCTTGGTGTTGAAATGTGGTTGACAAGAACTTAACCAGAGCTGTATGGAGGTGAAATGAGTTCTTCAGGTTAGAGCTGATAACAGAGACAGCATTATCTTCAAGGAGGATGGTCACAGATCACAATCAGTCTGGGGGCTGGTTTTCCCTCTTTCTCCAGATCCCCAATAAGACTCCCCACTGGCACACCTACAGGGTTAAGATCTCAGCTGAATGGTCAAGCCAAAACCTCCAGCACCCTCTCTGTCCAACCAGTGCTTCGTGTCCCTCCCCAAGTAGCTGACACACACACACACACACACACACACACACACACTTTGAGATTTGATTTATATACACACACACACACACACACACACACACACACACACTCTTGGGGAAGGCTGGCACAGGTTCACTAGCGATGGCTCCTACTGCCCAGACTATAAGGTAGTAATCACTGCCACCAACCACTCTTACTTATCAGTTATTAGGCCCTTTCCAAAGGGAGACCAATCTTACTGTGTAATGTTACTATTATCCAAATGGTAAGTGTGACCAACAACAAGGCTAATGGAGTGGGCTATACAGTGTGACCAAATACATATGCAAGAACTGTAAGAGCTTAAATATCTCAACCAAACTAGCCACAATTAAAAGGTTAAATATTTAATAATAAATAATAAAAGAACAAGACAATACTAAATAACTCAACACAGTGAAAACAGAGTTCAGAATCACAGGAAATATTTTAACAACATTGCAGGACAGTCTCCAAAAACTACAGAAAACATCTGTCTGCTGTCAGACGCAGAATAATTTGAAATGGTTCAGTCTAGCAGCTGCTAAAAGGACAATGGAAACTTTTATTTTCCTGCAAATTTTTTTTTTACTTTGGTAACATGCAAAGTGATTACACACGATGTAATTCTTCCATGACCTGACAAAAGAAATGCACAACTGCACAGGTAGTTAAAACATACCCAAAGGGGATGATGCATTTTTTGGCATTTAGCTTGAGGCCATGTTTCTGGCACCAGTCATTTGTTTGGGTGAGACCCTCTTAAAGCATATTCAGAATTGTTTTAAGTCAGTAATGTGAGTTCTTTACTTTACTGCAAATTTGTTGGCTTATTTTTGTGGATTATAGTGTTGTAGGACTTCTAATGTTGACATTTTACATACCTGGACTGCTGGAGTGGTTTTCCCAGTGAGAACTGGTAGTGCAGTAGTGAATAACTAAACAAAATGACAGTGCTACTGCGTGCAAGTATTTTTCTTTGCAAGTGAATGAGTTGCCTTGGGTAGCATGCAAAGTAAACAGTGTTTAACTTGACAGTAGGGCTGTGATTAGGTTATTGAAAGCTACCATCCTTGTACCACTAAGAAACTGTTGCTTACATGCTAACCATACATGCTCATAGCTCTATCGCAGTCCATCTGAACTTTATGAATTCCAGCTCCCTCTCTCCTGCCTGGATATTTTTCTGTTACACTGTGGATGTAAAATGCTTCATCCAGCACCATTAACATATACAACTATGGCTAGTCTTAGTTTTTATTTCCTTATTTTTGTAATGCAAATTGTTAGCCATTGTTTTAAAAATAATAAATATAACTAGGGATAAAGTAGTTAGTAGTAATTAATACTAGTTGCTCCTTTTTTACTTTTCAGCATGGTTTCTGCATCATGCCACAATAAAACCGCTACAAAAAAAAAAAAACGGATGAAAGGAAAGTGTTTCAAGAGAAATGGACTGAGGACTACTTTGTTGAATCTAATAATAAAGCACTTTACTTACTATGCAGAGAAGTGGCATCAGTTTTCAATGACCACAATCTGAAATGGCATTATATTCAAATGCTCCCCAAATTAAGTGAATTGCAAGGAGTGTGCCGTAGACAGAAAATATTAGATTTAAAAAAATCTTACATTCCAACAACAGCTGTTTCAAAAATCAGCTACTCAACCGAATTCCTTAGTGAAGGCAAGTTACGTTGTAGCAAATTTAATTGCTAAAACATCCAAGCCATTTGCTGATTGTGAATTTATAAAAGAATGCCTTGAAAGTGTAGCAGACAATTTGTCCAGAAAAAAATCAGATTTTTCCAAAATAAGTTTATCACAACAGACAATCGCTAGGCATGTGGAAGATATAGCCAAATATATTGGAAATACTTTGGAATATCGGTGTGCAACTTTTAAGTTTTACTCCGTAGATTTGGATGACAGCACAGATGTTACACATGCAGCACAACTTGCCATATTTATTAAAGGCGTTGACAACAATTTCAGTATTACTGAAGAACTGGCCTCTCTGGTTCCACTGAAAGATACCACAAAGTCTACTGATCTCTAAAAAGCACTAAAAGAAACACTGGCAAGATTTTCCTTGACCATCGAAAACATGTCTGGCAAAGTAACTGACGGTGCTCCAGCTATGGTTGGAAAGAAGGAAGGACTAAACACTGATGGAAGAAGATGCAAAACAGATCAGTAATGTGCGTTTTATGAAGTACCACTGCATTATACCTCAAGAAAATTTGTATGCACTGACTAAAAATGGAAGACATTACGAATGTTATTAAAACAATAAATTTTATAAGATCCAAAGGATTAAATCACCGCCAGTTTCAGGAGTTTCTGAATACCCTGGAATCTAGCTAAGGAGACATTGTGTACTTTACTGCAGTAAGGTGGTTAAAGTCGTGGTAAAATGTTGAAACGTTTTTATGATTTGAGAAATGAAATAAAGTGCTTTATGGAGTCAAAAGGAAAGCCTGCACCCGAAATTGAAAATGCTAACTGGATGGCTGACTTCGCATTCTTAGTAGACATCACTGCTCATTTAAACAACCTGAACCTGTGCCTCCAAGGTGAAAATCTACTAAATAACTGACATGTTTTAAATAGTGACAGCATTTGAAGTGAAACTGAAATTATGGCACTGTCAGATTAAGAACAGTAACTTCATTCACTTTGAAACACTGTCTGAACAAAGCCACATAAATACTGAAAAATATGCATCAATCAATAGTTTAGCACAGGACTTTCAGAGCAGATTTCAATATTTCAGAAAACACCAACAGCATTTCAGTACATTTGCTACTCCATTTTCAGTTGACATCAACATGCTGCCTGCAAACCTGCAAATGGAATGCATAGAATTTCAGTCAGATATACAACTTAAAGAAAAATTTCTGCAAGTGTCTTTAATGGACTTTTATAAGTTGTACCTGCCAGAAGAAAAATATCAGTCACTTCATGAACATGCCCTGTTCATATCATCTCTGTTGAGGAGTACATACATTTGCAAGCAATTCTTTTCTCGCATGAAATATACAAAAAATAAAATCAGAACTAAAATTTCAGATGAGCATCTTGAAAATACTCCGCATCGCCACTACCTCTATCAAAACGCACTGGTATCACAAAGACAGGCTCAGTGTTCACATTAAAAAGGTTATATGCTCAATGTTTGTTTATTACACAAAAGAACAATTTTGATTTGACAGCCTGAACCTCCTGATATGGACACTTTATGAATGTATAACAAGAACTAGGATCTGCAAAGGTCTGTGCCTGGCTGTACCCTTATGAACAGGTTTCGTGAATAAACATTGCCACTACTAATAAAAGTCAGTTATTTGTTGACATTTGTGAAAAGTAACTGGAAGACCCCTTTCAAATTTTCAGCAAACATTGGAAAACAACTCAAGTTGGAGACGTATAGTAATCTAAGGAAGACGTACAAAAAGGTGTCATCTGATGATGCTATGCCTCATTGGGTGGATCTGTACAAGTCGTCAGCTGAAATGTGCACTCGTGCACTCATGCATATTGGAGAGGCAACTGCAAAAAAGCAGGTGTGAGATTACCTTGTGAAATTGGAGTGTGTTGTCGCATATTATCATGTGGCTCCATAGTATGTGGGTAAACCAAAGTTGAACTTGTTCTACCATCTGTCAGTGGTACAAATGTAAAAATACAAACTTCATTTTTTTTTTTTTAAGAAGTAAAGATGGACAAAGAATTGTAGGTCTCATCATTCCTGCAAACATCCACAGAGTGGCCGTGTTTGTTTGGAGTACTGAAGGACAGAGAATTGTAGGTCTCATCATTCCCGCAGGCTGTGCATCACTACTGATAAACCACTTTGCATCTTCAGACCAGCCTCACCAGATAACAGTGCAACAGCAACAAATCTTGCCAGTGCCACATGTAGTAACGTCTTGCATAATTTCAGGGACAGATTCCAAAGATAATTATGTAATGTGCATTTCAAAAGGAGTGCTCAGTTTGATAATACCATTTAAGATGGCAAATAGAAAACTCTGGGAACCATCCACAGAGTGAAATTATTTGTTTGGAGTACTGAAGGACAAAGAATTGTAGATGTCATCATTCCTGCAAGCTGTGCATCAACACTGATAAACCTTCTTTCGTCTTCAGGCCAGCTTTACCAAATAGCAGTGCAACAGTAACAGATGTGGCAACAGCTTCATCCGCAGAGTATTTGGCATTTCGTAGATGCTACAGAGTGACAAAAAGCAAATGTCCAATATTCCAGTAGTGACAACATACCTACTGCAATGGAACTGGAAACAGAAGAATACATGAGCGCCTTGGACGGCATATGGACATTAAGGACATGACGGAAGACATGGACATCTTTAAGAAACCAGCAAAATCAAGAGGTATGATCTTATACAAATGTAAGGATTCCGTACTTGTTTATTTGTAATAATAAAAAAAATTAACTAAGATGTTACAGTTAACTATTATTTTAAGAATTAATGAGAAATTTTAATTTTAATGCAAATATTAGGCATTTATTACATTCATTCATTGTTCAAATGCACCTACAATACAGACAGGGGATTGAGTTTGGTCGCCCGCGACAGCAAAACAGTTAACTATAAGATATATTTTATATGCGGCCCCAAGACCATTTCTGTTGACTCGATACGGCCCAGCAAGCGAAAAGGTTGGATACCCCTGGCCTAAAGGATCAACCGGGCTGAAACATTGATACTGCAAATTATTCTCTTGACTTGGAATCTTATAGTCAGTACTCAGAGAGGAAGAGAAGCTGTCACTGATGTACTGAATACTGCTCCTACGAATTCCAAAACTTGAGTTGGTTTTAGGTGAGAGCTGTTGTAGTTTATGGCCATAAAAAACAAATCTGAAGTACCTGATCCCTTGCCCTTATTAACAGATGCCTGGTTGGGGTGGTAATGAGCCAGTCGTCTAGATATGGAAACACTCATAATCCCTGCATTCTCAAGTGAAGTGCCACCACTGCCATGCATTTGTTAAACATCCTGGGGGCTGTGGTGAGGTCAAAGGGCAGTGCTCTGAACTGTTAGTGACTAGCTCCCAGCCGGAAGCATAAGCACCTTCTGGATTGCCTGTTCATCTTTATATGATGGTACGTATCATGAAGGTCATCCAGTCGTTCTTTCTCAGGAATGGGAGAATGGACTGAAATGTGACCATCTGAAACTTTGCATGCCAAACTAACTTGTTCAAGTGCTGAGATCCAAAATTGGTCTCCAGTCCCCTGTTTTCTTTGGCACTAAAAATGGTCTGGCGGGACCTCTTGGATGACTTTTCTACTGGATTTTGTATTTCTAATGCTGCTTCTTTCCACTGACTGGGTGGAACATCAGGAATTCTGCATACAGCTGGAAGTGGAAGGGAAAAGGGAATTATATAACATCTAGAAATAACCCTCTGCACCAATGTATCTTTTGTTATATCTAGCCAGGCTCCCAAGGGTAGGGATAGTCGACCCCCGATTGCCTCCAGAGGGAGCCAATCAGGCCTCCTTTCCGGAGCGCTGGCAGCGTCTATCAGCGAGAGAGAGACTCTGGACTCCTGGTTTTGTGGGCCTCCTCTGATGCTGTCTGCCCCTAAGGGAACTTTCTCCACGTGTGTGTCCTGGAAAGGACCCTGGGACTTTTTGAACCACATTTTCTGACCACCTCATTGATTCCTAGGAAAGGATCTTTGAGGGGTTTAAAAAAAAACGCCCACTGCAGACAGGGTCTCTCCATCTTTTTCACACCTGAATAATGTGTCCTTCACTTCTGGGCCTAACAATGAACTGCTGTCAATAAGAAGCATTGACAAATGAGGACTTGAAGCGCTTCGCCAAATCATAAGAGCATCCAGGCATGCCTCCTAATGGATATGCCTGAACCCGTTGCTCCTAAAGTGCCTTAGGCTGCATACAAAATAAGCCTCATGGATGAATTCAAGATGGACTGAAGAGTAGCTAACTGAGAGGCCACAGATGATTTGGCCTCAGCAAAAATAGTCCCTGAAAGGGATTTTGAAAGTTCTTTACCTCCCTTCAAAACCTAGCGAAATGTGCAAAATAGTTTGGCGACCTAAGAGCAAAGGTCGCTGAATCATAGACGTGCTTCCTAAACCTTCCCATCACCCTAGACTCCGTTAGGGGATGAACAGAGGAACTTTGTTCGGCAAGTTCCTTCTTGGTGGCTGCTGCCACAACCATGGCATCCACAGGCACCCCCTTATTCCAAAATTCCTTCCCCACTGGTACAGCCAGAATCCTATCTGGCATCTTAGGTGTTTGCTCAACTGAGTCAGGCTCCTTCCACACCTGCTGAGAGACCAAATTAATGAGCTCTTCAGTGGACAGAGTAACCCAGGAGGTAGATCGGCCAGCTCCAAAGGCCTCCAGAAACACCAACTCCTCAGGTGAAGGGTTGCTGGAACTCCAAGAACCTGTGTAAATATCTCAAAGATGTCCCCAAATGAGACTTCTTCCAGAGGTAATTGTGGAGATCATTCACCCTCATGGAAATCAGTGTCCTCAGTGACCGACTCTTGTGGAGAAATCTAAGGTATTAAAGAGAGAGAGGAAAAAATACACTTACCTGACAAAACTCTAAAGCTAAGCTTGACCACGTCTTTTTATGAAAAGTGGCAAACGGGATCTAGGGTATGTTAAGAGTTGGTGCATTATGGGTAAGGGAGAATCTCAAGAGCTTTTTGGATACCACGAGCTTTGGCCACATCAGATCTGAACCAAACAGTTGAGGAAGGAAAGAAAATTGACATCATCAGATCTAAATGTTCATAAAGTGCATTATCATTTTTGATGAACAACCACTCCCCTCACCATTCTGTATAGACAACACAACACTACAAAATGAAAATGTAATCTGGTAACTATCAGCTTGGGTTGATACGACTTCTTCACTTTTAAGCATAATGTCAACGGCTGTCAGGAAATACTTTTACTTAGCAGGCTAAATGCCAAGTGTGTATATACTATCATGGCCTAAAGATGTAATCACTCCCTTATACTCACTACTGAGACTAAGTAAAAATGGCTGCATTTGGGATACATCTCACTAAACATATCAAACAATTAGAAAGACCCAAATGTTCCTAACCAACAAAACCACAGACCTAAGTACCTGAGCTAACAAGACAGGCTGGAAGCTCTATCCCTTTGTGTCTTACAGATTTCTGAGGGAAAATCCCTGTCTCAATAACCATGCCATTAGAGACCATGCTGCCCTAGACCTCCTACATCTCCGCAAGTCCAATGGCTCCAATATTGGAACCAAGGACCTAAATCTTCACCAACAGATTAAAACACAGTGGGAAGACAGGTTTAAAGCCAGCTCCACATAAGCCTTTGCAATACGCCTTCGCTGAATATTAGACAGTGTAATTCACTATTTAACTTTGCCTATGTAACTTGATGGGTATTCACAAATTTACTCTGGGAATGACTGGTATGGCCGTATAGCCTGAGGGTTAGGCCTGGCAAGGTATAAATAGTTGCAAGACTCAAGAGCACTGGAATAGCTATGAATCTACAAATCTTATTTTGACTTCTTGGCAGCAAATGCTGCCAAACGTCCTCACTTTAATGGGGGGGGGGGGTCAACAAAGACCACTTTTCTTGAGACTTTATTCTTCCAGTTTCCTACTCTGCCCATTATCCGAAACATTAGTCCTTTGCTGCAAGTCTGCCCAAACCACTATGTGGTACTCAGTCACTGTTTTCAATACTTCAACATCTACGTACGTTCTAGTACCCAAGAAAGGAAAAAAAAACATTCTCAATATAGTAAGACACAACCACTGACATTTTAATCTCTTAAGCTTCCACTGCTTAATTACAGGTAGAAACACTGCCCATCTTCCCTTCCACATTACTCCAGAAAAGTCCTTGTCTGCAAACACACTTATGTGGCCGCCCCCTCCAACCCTTTAGTTTCCAAACCACCAAAAGCACCTTTTTCCTTGTGTGCTCAAGTCTCGTTACACAATAACATACGTAGCCACATTTGCCCGCCTCATTTTCACATGTTTTGTGCATTTTTTTTTTTTTTTTTTTTTTAACACTTTTATGTCTTTAGAATCTGCCCAGTATTTCACCAGTTCCTGCATAAACTTCATCAGGTTGGACTTCACTTTGTCCATTAAAGCAGATATTATTTCTTCTCTTCTGGTACACTTGATAAACTAACTGCTTTTTAACTACCTCTAACCAGGCAACCAATGCTGCTGCCCACTTCTTCAAAGACATGTCTCCTTCCAACTTCAGACATTTGTCAGGAGTGCACAGTAATTGTATCTTATTTTTGCTTCTCCCCTGACACTGCCATATACTCTTCAAAATGAGTGCTGCCTTGAAACCAAGTGTTCACAGCTAACAATTCTTTATATTAGTCCCAAGACGACGCTCAATCCTGCTACATTACAATCTTGTTGCACAATGCACAAGGGCACTGATCTCAGAATCACATTGGGATATTTGTTTGATGACTTTCTGGTAGTACCTATTAACCTCAGTCTTAAATTCTACTGATTATTCTCTTCCTTTTAATCTGGGATGTCAATGCAGGCAACTTTCTACAAATAACCCTCTAACCTAGGCATTTCTCTACTTTTATTTTTCCCACCAAGGATGAGAGGCAAGGACTAGGTACATACAGCTACCAGTGCAATCCATACCAGAAGTCCCACACATTTCTTGAAGGATCTATTTTGTCTGCACTCCACTCTCAACCAAAAAGAAAATCTACAGCAACTAGTTTAAGCAGATTAATCACTGACATTCTAAATTGTAAACTGCCAGAAACACACAAATACCAATTTAGTCATTAAAAATGTAAGTAACCAGTCAACAACACAAAGTGTCAAATTCCAGTAAAAAAAGGAGCTAAAACCAAATTAAATTTAAAGACTATACAAAACATCTATTAAAAAAAGAGGGACTCCACAGCTACTCAATAATAAGACCGAGTCTCCAATCCCAAAGTTCCAGTGACATCAACTGTTAAATCAGTGTCTTTGGTCTTGTAAAACATGTACACAGGCGATGGAGTGGTTGTCTGCAGAATGGTCATGAAGGCCATCTCACCTAACAACTCTAAAGATGGTGGTTAAGAAAACATCTCAGTGAGCTTGGAGATGCTAAACATAGGACAACTGAATGACCTAATGGACTGCTTTTGGACTCTAGATGCTTCTCTCCATGATGCTTATCCATATTTTCTTTTTTTCTGTCCTGGAGGCAAGACTCAAGGGGCATTAAATGAAGCCACAACCACATGGAACCAGACACTCACCAGAAGCGACTTAGCTCTTCTCATGATTGCCCTCAGGCTGAAACTGACACAGTGTGGACAAGCATCGATACGAGGCAAAAGAGATGGAAACAAAAATAACTGCCATGAATCTGCTTTCTACAGTCAATACAATTATTCACTTTTACAATAGTACCCAAATCACTTCTGCTATCAGACAAGAGTAACGGCAATCAAAAAGACGAGATAATTTTTTCATGAGGTACTTCCTCTTCTTCTGGAAACATGCCAACTGATAAAATTGATGATGCTGTAAACATGTAAAAGTAGAGGATCAACAAAGCATGAAAGATCCGAAGACAGTGTCAGCTGATGCCCCCTCATACACCCAACATGCTTATGTAGAACTGGGAGACTGCTACATAAAGATGTCGGGTCCTTGACGGAATGTACAGCTCTATGTCAGGCTGAACATTAAGCAACCCACTGGTGGAATATCCCACAAGTAATGAATGCAATAGTGAACAGAACGAGTTTCCAATTTTTTTGGTGTCAAGAGTGCTATCCATTTGGCCTCTGGCCTGCCCTTCTTGATCTTCTGCAATACTTTAGAGATCAAATGTACAGGAGAAAAAGTATATACAGGCAGACCTTTCCAGTTCATGGAGTATCACAGTCCTCTAAGGAAAGTTCACCCTTCTTTTAGAAGAGACTCCTGACACCACAAGAACTTCCACTGTTGGCCGATCAGACTGAAGAAAACTCAAAGCCCTGAGCCAGTCTAAATGAGCGTCAAGTAGAAGCCTAAGAACAGGACCTGCCTTGACCTAGGCCGATGAAAGCTAGTGGGCACTAAATTTTGTCTTTGGTGCTTTAAGCTAAAGCTTTGCTAGGGAAACCTGCCTACAGGCTTTGGTTTGTAGGTGGGCAGCCAAGACCTCCACATCATCTATGGGAATCTTGCAAACTAAAACTAAGGGAATACAACCCTGACCTTAGTTAATAAGGCAAGTGATGGGAAGCCTGGGTCCTCAGAAAAGCCTCAGAGCCGGATAATACATTGATGGCTTTAGTCCAGAAGAACATACTAGCAGCCAAAAGATAGGTGGCCTGTGAAGCAGTCATGCCTGAGACTAGGGGTTGTGAAAGTTCCTCACCAAGTCTGGTGTAACCAGACCTAGGGAAAACGACTGTCAGGACTATTCCCCACTTCCCCATAATTTCTCTTCCTATTGCTTTCCTGTATATATGCACCTCGGGGTTGATGACTCCCAGAGGCAGTGATCAATATTATTTTGGCAGTACCAAAGACAACTTTTGTGAGTTTCAAGCACCTGAAGAGATTTCTACTTCTGAGTACCATCAGGGTGAACACAGGGTGAACCAGACACAATGCTGGCATGCAGCCAATGTCACTTTGTAGGCTAAAGCAAAAGAAGGCAACAGGAATGGAAATCCTTATGATGGGGACTTGTTTCTTCACAATCAATTCTGTTTCTTTTCTTAACTATTTCTAAATTCAGAGTCACCATCAGACATTAGAAAAACTGCTAACACAGACAAAAAAAAAGCAAAAGCAAGTCTCCAGTTTGGTACTTATTCAGCCTCTAAAGAAAGTACAGTTGTGTACATTTACGTTAAATGCAGATGTTAGAGTGCATTCACTGTTGCAGTCATCACACTTGGGTTATCCTGCCAGGGGTAGCCCTCAGTTGGCCCGAATACCAGAGGCTTAGTATTTTTGCATTGGTTACTGTTGCTTCAGGACTAAGTCAGGTCATCAGGGGTATAAAAAAAGGCAGCCGACACCATCACATCAGTTTTTCTTGCCCCAAATGTCAGGAGCCCCCAAACAGGGAGCTAAGTTATGGTGGAAAAATGCCACCAGTAAAAAGCAAATACCAATAGCCCTGTAAGGAGTGAGGAAGAAAGAGAGAGAGAGAGACAAGGGAGCTGGAGGGTGGGAAACCAAGACTGCAATAGTGAATGCACTCGAACATCTACATTTATGGTAAGTGTATACAACTGTACTATGTTCTTCATGTTTCACTGTTGCAGTCAACACACTTGGGTTGATTCCCAAAGCTGAAGAATGGGTGGGGGCAGTCAAGAAGAGTTGGGGCTGGCTAGTATGCCCTGCAGGACTGCAGTTGCAAAGCCCACCCTGGATTTGGAAAAGATAGGCAGGTGGTAATGCTTGGTGAAGGTAAGAACAGAACTCCAATTAGCAGCTTCCAGAATGTCCCTGGTAGGGACTCCTCAGAGAGGCTGTAGAGGCTGAAATTGTCCTAGTGGAATGTGTTCTGACCCAGTGAGGTGGTGGTTTCCCATGGTGTTTGTAACAGAAATGGATACAGTGTGCTATCCATTTGGAGATGGTTTGTTTTGATATGGTTTGCCCTCTGCCCCTGCTGCAAAGCTCACTATTAACTGGTCAGATTTCCTGAAGGGCTTATTCCTATCAAGGTAGAATCTGAGCTGTCTATGCATATCAAACGAGTGCAGGATCCTTTCCCCCTTTATTATGAGGATTAGGGAAAAAGATGGGCAAATGGACAGATTGGCTGAGAGCCACACTGCGCACCACTTTAGGCATAAAAGTTGGGTTAGTCCTGAGGTAGACCCTGTCAGCATGAAAAATAATAAAGGGTTCAACAGCCATAAGTGCTTGTAGTTCAGACACTCTTCTAGCGGAAGTGATGGCCAGAAGCAAGGCTGTTTTTCAAGAGAAGAATTTTAACTCTGAAGGCTCAAAGGGGGGTAGCGTGAGTTTTCCAACACAAAATTAAGGTCCCAAGCAGGGATGGGGGCTCTTCTTGGTGGCCTTAAGTTGTTAGCCCCGTTCAGGAATGGCTTTATGAGAGGGTGAGAGAACAGAGGTGGCTCAGTGCTATAATGAGCAGAGATGGCAGAGGCATGGATCTTAATGGAAGAGAAAGACAGAGCTCTGTGGAGTAGGTCAGCTAGGTAATCCAGGATGAGAAGTAAGGAGGGCTGTGCTATATCCGCTCCTTTAGGTGAATCCAGGAACAATACCTTTTCCACTTATCAGCACAGGATTTCCTTGTACTGGGTCATCTGGCTTCACGTATGACATCCAATACCTGCTTGCTTTGGCTGGCCACTGGAGGAGAATTCAAGGAATAAGCCAGGCTGCAAGGTTCAGGGTCTGCAATTGCAGATGCAAGATCTGTCCCTCCTGCTGAGTCAGGAGGGTTGGGATCTGGGGTAGGTGCCACGGGTCACTGGTGACAGACTGCGCAGTAGTGGGTACCAGTGTTGGCATGGCCAGTCTGGGGCAATCAGAATTGCCCTTGGTCTTTCCTGCCTTATCTTTAGTAATACTCGTGTAAGAAGAGGCAGAGGGGGAAATGCATAGATTGAGAGGTTTGCCCACTGGAAGGATAGGGCATCCACTTTCCAGGCCTTGCTGTGAGGTACCCTGGTGCAGAATTTGCTGAGCTGGTGGTTGTAGGGGGAGGTAAATAGGTCAAACTTCAGGGTACCACATATCTGGGTCACAAGGCTGAAGGTGTTGTGGTTTAATTACCACTCGTGTGGGTCTAGGAGATTTCTGCTTATGTAGTCTGCCAGAGAGTTTTGGTTGCCTGGCAGGAATTGAGCTTACAGGTGAATATGCATGGCTGAGGCAGTGTTCCACAGGGTTGTGGCTAGCCTGCAGAGTGGGTTCCCCCCTGTTTGTTGATGTACCACATCATTGTTGTGTTGTCAGTATTGATTAGTAGGGGCCCCGGTGAGAGCAGGGATCTGAAAGCTATCAGAGCATGCTTAACAGCTAGCATCTCTTTTTGGTTGATGTGCAGATGAATTTGGTTTGGGCTCCAGTGGCCCTGAATGCACCTGCCGTCCAGATGTGCACCCCAGGCATAGTCTGATGCATCCATGGTTAGGGTTTAGGCAACATGAGGTTGTGTAAAGGGAAGTCCCTTGTTGTGGTTGCATGCTGCTGCCCACCAAAGAAACTCTTTCTTTAGACAAGGTATTATAGGTATGATAGTTTCCTGGTCCTGAGAATGCTGGCACCAAAGACTTTTAAACACCATTGAAGTTTCTTCATAAGCAGTCTGACATATGGAATTATTAGAATGCAGGAGGCCATGAACCCTAGAGCCTGCAGGATTTTCCTTGCGGATAGCTGGGTTCTGGTGGCCATTTGAGCGAAGTAGCCTGTCAGACAGGCTTATTTTTCTGGAGTAAGGAATGCCATCTGGGATGCTGTGTCCAAGCTTGCTCCCAGGAATACAATTTTTTGACTGGGGACTAATTTGGATTTCTTTTCATTGATGGTGTACCCCAGGGAGGTTAGAAGGTCCTTTACAAATGTCAGGTGCTGCAACACCTTTTCCTGACTGTCTGCCTGAATCAGGCAATCGTCCAAGTAAGGGTAAATTTGAATATTTCTCTGTCTGCAAAAGGCAATGGCTGGAGCCAGGCATTTTGTGAAAACTCTGGGAGCAGTGAATAAGCCAAAGGGAAGTACAGAGAACTGATAATGCATAGATCCTGCCATGAAACGTAAACATTTCCTGCAGGAGTCCCCGATTGGGATGTGCAGATAGGCCTCCTTTAGGTCTAGTGGCTAACCAGGCATATTGGACAGCATATGGAGAAGCTGCTGTATGGTGAGCATTTTGAATTTTGGTACTACCAGGAAAGTGTTTAGAATAGATAGACCTAAGATTGGGTGTCAGGTGCCTTCTTTTCTGGATACCAGGAAAAGGCTGGAATAAAAACCTTGGACTATCTGTTCTGCAAGAACAGGCTGAATTGCCCTTATGGAGAGCAGGGACTGAACTTGGTTTTGTGCCTCTGCCCACTAGTTTGGAGATAGGTATGGGAACCCTTTTGGGGATTGGCAGAGTGTGGAAATAAAATTTGTAGCCCTGGGATACTATGCTGAGGACCCATCGATTGTGGGTGATGGAGGTCCATTTTTTTTGCATGGTGGGTAAGTTTTCCTCCTAGGGGAACGAGCAATTGGGCAGAGGTGATTAGTGGAGTTGAGAAGTCATTGTGAATTCTTTCTGTAAGGGGGTGGCTTAGCACTCCCTGCTTAAGAAGTGGAGGTACTCCATTGCTTAGATCTCTGCATACCCTGAGACTGTAATCTGGTGGGTCTGTTTCCCATGGATCTAGTTTGAGATGGCCTTGAGGGGGCTAGAAAGGACCAATGTTTTAAGGGGCAATGCCTACTGAATCTTGAAGGCTGCACTTGCAAAAAATGTTTGACTGCCTGCATAGACTTAGCCTTTTCTTCCATCTTTTTTAAAACCTCTTCTGCTTTGGTGCCAAACAGATTGTCCTTGTTCAGAGGAGTGTCCAATAATTTTGATTGACATGATCTTGCAAGGTCTGCTTCTTAAGCCAGATATGCCTTCTAAGTACAGAACCTGTGACTGCTGCCCTGCAAGATGCTTCTAGGGCATCAAACCCACATTGCAGGGTATGCTGGCTGACTTGGTTTGCAGAATGCATAAGCTCCTGTAATTCTTTATTTTCTGCACAGTCAGGAAAGGTTGCTAATTTTTGCTTAACTTCCATAGTTTGTCTGTGTCTTTCGGCTTTTCCCGGTTAGGGGTCGCCACAGCGGAACTCCGGTCCGCTAATGATTGGCAGTTGATTTTTATGTACCGGCTTGTCAGGCCTGACGCACAACCTTCAACGAAGGTACGCCCATTCATGCATGTCTCCACGCAGAAGACGCTCTAGCTGAGAATCGAACCGGACAGTGTCTTACTGTGAGGCGACAATGCTACTGCAGCACCACCACCGCGTGAATATGTTGCTGATATTTCAGCATGTGGAACTGACAATTCAATGCTCTAATGGACAGAGTTGCAGAGGTGTATACCTTTTTACCCCATCTGTCTAAAGCTCAGGAATCCCTGTCCGAGGGGGTGGGAGTCTTAGGTGTAGTTGCTTTTATTCCTTTAGGTCCTTGGGAGATGACCTCTGGGTCAGGCATTTGGATTTTTGAAGAGAAATATGTGAGAGTCAGGAACTCTGTAGTACATGTCAGGTTTCCTTGGAGCAGGGGGTAAACTATCAGGAGTTAGACTGGATTCCATAAAGACATCATCCATTACATCCAGAACAGGAGGGATAGTTAAGGGTCTGTGCTGTGGTAAATCTAAAAATTCCCTGAGTCTCTTTTTGAACGGAGGATAATCCTGGCATTCCCAATGGAAATGCTCTCTCAAAGTATGTAGGGGTTTCACAAAAAGAAAAATCCGCTGGAGGGGAGGCAGAAGGAATGGATTCCTCTGCATCTGAATCCTCATAGGCAGATAAGGACATGTCTTCATATTCAGAAACCTCAGAGTCGGACTCTTGGTCACATAAAGCTGCTGGGGACAAGTTTCTTTATTTTAGCAGGGGAAGGCTGGCTTCCCCTAATCAGCATGATCAAATCTTCTGCCATTTTAAGCATCTGAGACTGTGGCAAGGAAGCATGCGCTTGAGTTTGGGTTGTTGGTTTTTTAGGTGTAGCTTGTACTCTTGGCCTTAGAAACTCAGTAGTTTTAGAAAAAACTGAAGACGCAAAAGAAGTCATTGCTTTGTGTCGAATATCGGTAGTGCGAAGAACTTCCGCAGAAGTCTGTGCCTGCACAGCGGCTCCGGACCCATCCAAGGTAGAGACATCCGCAGGTTCCATAATCAAAGAAGGGTCTCGGTAACAGCCTACAAATCCTTCAACGCTGTGAAAGCACCTCACTGAATACCGGCGAACTGGCGACTAGCTTAACGGAAGCGTCGTTGGCAGTTTTGGGCATGTGCGGTCTATCTCTGTCTTTATCCTTACGTTTTTCTCAGAAGATCGGTAGTTGGATGGCTTACTGAAGCCATTTCGGAACATGGAGATAGAGAACGAAAGTATTTAGCTACAATAAGAGCTGACGACGAATAGTTCGGGCATTGAGCAAAGCACAAAACGACAGCAAGGTACGTTGTGGTCTGGGCCTAAAAGGTGACACAGTAAAAATGGAAATCTTGGTGTGGTATTTGCTTTCCACAGGCAAGACAATTGTCAACTATTTCTGACATCAGTTAGAGCAAGAAAAAAGGATCTCCAATGGGGTAAATAGCTTTAGAAGACTTCAAGATTATTCAATTTCGGAAACGAAAACTCAGGTAGTGGCTGACCGGCACTCATGCGAACTGCTTCTCCTTCGGGCTCCTTGGCAAGAAAGACTGATGTAATGTTGTCTGCTGCCTGTTTTAATACCCCTGACGTCAGTCCTGAAGCAACAGCAACTGATGCAGAAATACTAAGCCTCTGGTATTCAGGCTGACTGAGGGCTACCCCTGGTAGGATAACCCAAGTGTGATGACTGCAACAGTGAAACACGAAGAACATCACCAATCCAATGAACTGATAAGACTCTTAAGGGTCTTGTGATTGTACTACTGCTGCTTCATCAAAATACATGAACACAGCACTGTCCAAAAACTCTCTTACACACGTGACATCATACATCTGAGAAGGAAGGGGCAAGCCAAAGCCACGTGGCGGGGGTGGGTTCAGCCTCAAAAAAAAAAAAAAAAAAGGCCAACCTTCAGGCTACCTGCTGGCAGGACATCCCACAGATAAAGACTGCAGCAGTGAACAGTATGGTGAAAATAAGAATATTCTTGTACGCACAACAATGATTAGTGTACAAGAAGCAAACATTGACCAAAATCACTAGAATTTTTAGGCAGGTGCCATCTCTCTGCTCGAGTTCTACAGAAAGCATGAGATTTATGGAAAGAAAAGAAACCAAGAAAGCACTGAAGTATCGGGCAAGAAATTTCAACCTTGTAAAGTTCTGTGTGCTAAGTTTCAAGGACCTCAGTGACCATAAATCCCATAAGTCAATAAGGATGCAACTGATCATTTCAAAGGACACCTAGGATAACTCAGTAATCACCAAAGACAGAAAAACATAAAATAATTCTCAAGACATACAGCTGCTAACTCAGCAATATAGTCACTGATAACATGTTAACATGAGAGGCTGGCCTTAGCAAAACTTACAAGTAAGGAAAAAAATACCAAGTTTATTTTTTTGTAGATAAAGAGAAGTTCTGCCCAGGGCTTCATGTTCAAAACCTACAAAATAATGGCTTTCAATTAAATAAGACGACAAATTCTTGAGAGGCTACACAAATCTCATCTGCGGAAACAGAGTAAATAAAGACCAAAATATGCAATGAACAGCAAAACTATATGTTCCATGGGCAACTTCACAGTAAAGAGCATATCTTCACCCACAGAGCAGTGGGAAAGTACAGTTTTGTACCCACCATAAATGTAGATGTTTGAGTGTTCACACTGCTGCAGTCATCACTCTTGAGTTATCCTGCCGTCAGGCGGTCCCACAGTCGGCCCGAGTTCCAAAGTCTTGGTCCGGCGTTGGTTGCTGTCACTTCTTCCCTGACGTCAGTGCACCAGGGGTATATAAGATGCATCCGACACCATTTTCTTCAGTTTTTCTTGCCCCAGATGTCAGGTGCCCCCAATAGGTAGGCAATACATATTGCTATATAAAAATATACATATAAAAATAAAACAATATCTTCAGTCAAAAGCAAATACACCACAGAGGTTGTATAGGATGGAAAGGAATAGATAAGTCCAGCTAGTTCAGAGGGGATGGAGGGAGGGTAACCTAGACTGCAGCAGTGTGAACACTCGAACATCTACATTTATGGTAGGTACAAAACTGTACTATGTTCATCGTGTTACACTGCTGCAGTCATCACTCTTGGGTTGAATCCCAATGCTAAGGATGGGTGATGGAACTAAACAGGGTTTGGAGAGGCTAGTAGGCCCTGCAGAACTGCAGTGGCAAAGCCAGTTCTGGTTTTAGAGTATAGAGGTAAGTGATAGTGCTTGGTGAAGGTGTGCACTGAACTCCAAGTTGCAGCCTCCAAAATATCCTTGGTTGGTACCCCTCTGAAGAAGGCTGTTGATGTTGCTGTAGCCCTGGTGGAATGGGGCCTGATGTTACCAGGCACAGATTTCCCATGGTGTGTGTAGTAGAAAGTGGCCAGGGAGGTACTGCAGTCATAAACAACTAATGAGAAATAAGTGGCAATGCATTAATGAGCCATAAACTAGATTATGGCCTGTTTAGGATCCCTGCTTCAATAGCAGGGCATTGTGCTGCTCGGGAAGGGTTATAGAGAATCATTAGTGGTTCGGGTATAAATATGGTGGGAGGTCCAAGTTTCCTTAGTGCTTTCTGCCCCAGATGCCAGTCGTAAGAAGGTTGTGTCAGTGTTTGTTGCCTTTTGTTCTCCCTGGTCTTATGTCATGTATGAATTGGTTAGTCTGGAGATACACTATTTCATGCAATTTCCTATAGTAGTGGAGCTGGGTATACACCAACAGAGTTCTGGTTCTTCTTCACTCTGGATACGTCTCTGTGCTACTAGTTGGGACATCCAAATATGGAGGTAGCAACTTATGTACATCCAAGGTATGGTTGCACTGCATTACAACTTTTGTGGGTTGGGAAAGAAGGAAGGAAGGTGGGGAAAGTTTGCCAGTGCCAATACACCTGTAGTTCTACAGGTGCAGTCCCGCTCTCATTGACACTGGCCATCTTGGTGGAAGATTCAAAAGGGTTGCACTGCCATCTGAGTCTCTGTTTGGGCAATGTGGTCCTTGCTGAAATTTCAGCCAGGGTTTTTCTTTTCCATGAGGGGTGCTGTGTCTGCTGTTGCTGCTGGTTCAAAGGGTGATAGTGTCAATTTTTCAGCACAAAGTTTAAGTCCCAAGCTGGTAATGGTGGTTTCCTTTGGAGTTTACATTCTCTGATTCCTCTGGAGGAACCTGAGAATGTTCCTGAATGAAGAAGTTTTACTAGGTCATTTCCATTCTGCTGAAATAGCTGATCCATGTATCTTTTTGGGGACAGACAGGTCTGAAATGACAAACCTTTTCCATAATTCACATAGTTATATCTATGTAGTTTGACTGATCTTTCCTCTTTCAGCACTTCAAATGACAACCTTTTCCATTTTCCAGCATGCTTTCTTGTTGCCAGGATGTGCTATAATTGAATATGGTCTCTAACTCTTGGGGAAAGTTCTGATTAGCTGCTATGTGATGTTCCATGCAGTCATTGCAACGGTTTATTGTTCATTTGTATGATGCTGTAGTGGCATCAGAGTTAACATGGGTTTTACATTCTTATTACCATATTGTTATTGTGTGATGCTCCCTCAGCAGTGTAGTGGGTACTGTTTGGCCAGTGCAAGTGAAGGAGGATATGCTTTTAGACTTTTCCTTATTTTGGTAATACCTTGTGTATCCAGGGTAGAGGTGGGAATGGGAATGGTGATGCAAATATTTTCTGCTGGTGCATTTAAGGTTAATTTCCATGAATCCTGGTGAGGTGTCCTTGTGTTGAAGAGAAATTGGCTTCAATTGGTAGGGGATGCAAATAGATTCATCTATGAGGGCATCCCCCATTTCTTTGAGATGGTCTTGAAGAGGTCCGGGTGCAGCTTCCATTCCGGCCAGTTGTGATGTCTGCTCTTAATATTAGGTGCCACAGAGTATTCTCTTTTCCCGTACAAATATTGCCTGTAACTGGATGTTGCCAGTTTGATGGTCCAGCCAGCCCAAAGTCATTCTGCATAAGTATGAATGAGTGCCTCCCCTGTTTGTTTTTGATGTGATGTGCAGGTGTTAAGTGTTCCTCCAATTACTAATGTAACCTGTGCATTTGTGGTGAATTTTTTTGTGACCCCCAGTTCCTACAGATTTGTTGAAGATGCAGTAAGCTGGATCCTGTTCTGCGACCTTGAAATGACCTGGGTTTTCGTGGGCATCCAAGTGTGTTCCCCCTTGTTGCTGCTTGTGATGGACTGGCTTCCCGGACATCTCAAGCGTAGCAGTTGGAATTTGATCTGCCATGTTCGAGTTTGGGCTCATCTGAACCACCATTTTAGCGCATGGAATTAGTGGGATTTTGCCTTGCATGACTGTCTAGGTTGAGACCCTAAATTCTTTAGATGCCCACTGTGTTTTCTCCTATGTAGTCTGATTAGTGGAACCAAGTTTATTTGTTTTGTGGGTGAGCCCAAGGCCTGCAATTTTTTTCTTGCTGTTAACTTGTGGGCCCTGTCCCTACTGTGTGGGCAAAAGAGTGCCTTCTTTTTTTTTCCCTATTTGAATGCCATCTTGCTTACTGTGTCCAATTCCTCAAGTGCTGCTGTCAGTTTGGGAATATATCAGCCTTGACTTTAGTAGATTGTCTGTTGGGAGACCATAAATTTTAGGTACCAATGTAGGTTTGTAAAAATTTTTACTGTCTGAACTGGTGTTGTCCCCCTTACTAGCAGGAGCAATACTAGGTATGGGTAAATTTGAGAATTGAAAGCTGCAATGCTGAGGGAGTTCTTGCCAGGCATTTTGCTACACTCTGGGCTTAGTAGATAAGCCAAAAGGCAATGCTGAGAATTGATAGTGCTCTGATGAGATCTTTGCCCTGGAGGTATCTTCTGCAGATTGGTCGAATGTGACGCAGAGTTGCCCTTTAGGAGATCTATTTTGTCCCTCAGTAGCTCCTGCCCAGCATGGGAAGAAGCTGTAGGGTCAGCATTTTGAATTTTGGGGACAATGAACATTTTATGAATACTCTGGGCTCGAACCCACAGCTCCAGGCTTTCCTATCTTTGCATAGGGGCTAGTCTGTTTATCTGTCTTCATTGCTCTGGGTTGTTGGTACTCTTTCCTTGACCGGTCATGTTTGGAAACCTCTTCATCTGGGTTGTGTGTGGTCTGCTTTTGATTTGGGTGTGTAGGGTTGTTTGTTTTGAGTGGTAAATTGTGTGTATGGATTACAGTAACCTTGATCTATGGTTTGTTTTTTCCACTTGTCTTTTGTTATATAGCGGAGACTGTGAAAAATAAGGTTAAGTTTCAGAGGTTGAGGAATAACTGCACATTGTTCCCTGGTACTGATTTAGGGTTAAGTCACTGTATGAGTTGATCTTGGCTGAGGTTGTGTCTGTGCTCTGTCTCTACCTGCCACTGTCCTTGTCCTTGTGGGATCCTTGGATTAATTTCTCCTCTCCAGGCCCTGCCCTTAATTGGTTTGAGCCTTTGTGAGTCAGAAAAACCCAATTAGACAGGAATTTATTTTAATTTCATTGGTTCTTCCTGCAAGAAATCTTTAACCGCTTGAAATGTTTAAACACCTTCCATTTTCTTCATAACCTGCCTGGCTTTTAACATGATCAAAAGGAATTGCTATCCATAGGAGCCATGCATGCCTTAGCTTCCCATGATCCATAGATAACTCTCCTTTAGCCATGCATGCCTTCTTATAGCCCATTTTTTAGGAATGGTACTAAATGAAGCTCCAGTTGTTACCATTTCTAATGCAAAAGGAATATCAAGATTATCCATGTATGTTATTTACCATTTAACTGATCAAGCATAAACTCTTGGTATTGTATCATGTGAAACTGACAAATTAACTGCAAGCCTGCTGGTATTGTATCTGAAGAAACTTTTGCCATAAAGCTCCTAATGTGAATGGAATAGCTTCTGAAGGAATGGGGTTTTGCTATGGTCGCTGCTACCCTTTTGAAGGAATATAGTTTTGAGTTGGTCGCTGCTACTGCCTTGGGACCCTGGGATATAGAGTGTCGGGCCTGCTGTAAAATATGTCTGGTGGTGATGAGGTGGTGCACAAAAAAAAATATGTCTGGTTTGGCAGGCATGGAGACCCAAATCCTTAACAGGGAGACATAGTTGAAGCAGGGTGCTGTGGAGAGAACAGGAAGGTGCAGCCAGTTTTTCTGAGTGTGGAAAATCCAGTTGCTGCCAAGTTTTTGGGACTCTGAATGCATGTTGGAGCCATTCAGGCTGGAGGCGATGTCATGGGTGCGGCAGCGAGAATTCTCTTCTCATCATCAAGCAGCTTGATGGATGGAGGAGCAGCTATCTCTTCAAAATTGAGAAAGGAGCTCTGGCTGATCAGTTATGCGTCTGATTCAGCGGGGTAAGATTCCATCTCTGGATTGGCTCAGAGAGGCCCCGTCTGGGTGAGATTGTGATCCTCTAATTCTGTCTAATCAAATTTGTGATCCTCTTAATTAATGAAATTAAGAGGGGGGCCTGAGTTTGTAGGGGAGAACACAGCAAGTTTTTTGTGGTTGTAGGGCTTAACAGGCCCTGTTTTAGTAGTCTTTGCTATTTTAGCATGGGTGTAGCAGTAATGGACAGGGGTAAATTAAATAGCAGCACCATCGCTGGGGTGGTCTCGACATCCAGTTTATGTAGTGGATTAAAGTAGTCTTTGCTGCTTCAAGGGATAAGCAAGGGCCTAATGCTTCAAAGAAGGTAGCAGGGAAATGCTTGTTTAGATAGATTCAGCTGAACAGTGCCGATAAGTCAAGAAACCACCCAGATCGCATTTGCTTAACCATGGTTTAAGGGGCCGCTGACCGCGAGTAACGTCTTCTTTATCTTTTTTTTTTTTGGCGGTTTGTAGAGGGAGGATCCACGGCCGAATACGCGAAAAATCAGAACCGAAAACTGTTCAGCAACCATCCGACGCCTAATCCATCGCCAGTTGAACCGCGACGTCGAACCGCAAAGGCTACGCTGTAAACTCCCTGGCCAAGGCAGACAATAAGAGGAGAATCTTATGAGGTATTTGTTTCCTACAGGTTAAAACAATTGAAAACTTTTATTGACTTTCCCCAGAGGCAAGAACAAGTCCTAACGGGTACTTAGGTACGAGAAGCCCTAAAGTAGCAAGTCAAGAAGTAATCTCTGATCCGACCGACCGCCGACCTAAATCTTGGCTGCTTCGGGCGCCACGCCGGTAAGCCGGCCAGAAAGACTGAGGAACGGAATGAATGCTGTATACTTGCCGAAGACCAACAGAGATGACGCCGGGGTGAAGTGGACATCAGCCGAAGCGGACCGACCTTTGGAATCCGGCCGACTGAAGGGCTGCCTGACGACAGGACAACCCAGTTGTTATGACTGCAGATGCATCCATGAAGGACATCAGATACAATGTCCTATCCATTTTGAAATGGTCTGTTTTCAGATCGCTTTTCCTTGAGATCCTGCAGCATAGGATACAAAGAGCTGGTCAGATTTTCTGAAAGCCTTAGTTTTATCCAAGTAGTAACGTAATTGCCTGTGAATGTCCAAAGAGTGTAGGAGCCTTTCCCCTTTGTTCTGGGGGTTTAGATAAAAGGTGGGCAAAGTTTGGTTTAGGGCCACACTGGATACCACCTTTGGCATAAAGGAAGGGTTAAGTTCGTAAAGAGACTCTGTCTTGATGAAAAATGATGAAATGCTCCACTGCCATTAGGGCCTGTAGTTCTGAGACTCTTCGTGCTGAAGTTATTGCTAGCAGCAAGGCAGTTTTCCATGATAAGAACTGTAGATCAGCAGTGAAAGCTTATTCAAAGGGCGGAAGTGTAAGCTTTTCCATGGCAGATCCCAAGTTGGTGCTCTCCGTGGTAGTCTTATGTTCTTAGCCCCTCTGAGGAACTGTCTTAGTAATGGATGTGAAAATATAGGAGGATCCGTGTTGCATTGAGCTGAAATAGCTGAGGCGTGGATCTTAATAGATGTGAAGGAAAGTCCTTTGTGCAACATCTCAGTTAAATATTGAGGAATCTGAGGAATATTTAGGACAAGGGGATTTTGGCCTTTAGCCTGGTTCCAGGCGCAGAATCTTTTCCATTTGTCTGAATATACTTTCCTGGTGCTGGGCCTCCTGGCCTCCAGAATGACGTCCATCACAGCTTTAGAGAGAAGTGTTGACTGGTTATTTAGGCAACTTGCCACGCAGCCAGATTTAAAGTCTTGAGCTGACTGTGTAGAATCCGATTGTTTTGCTGAGTGAGCAGGTGAGGAATTGTAGGCAAAATCCATGGTGGGCCTTGAGCCATGTTCCTTAGTATTGGATACCAGTGTTGGTGTGGCCAGTCTGGAGCAATGAGTATCATTTGTGGCCTCTCTAATCTGGCTTTCAGCAGCACCTTTGCTAGAAGAGGCAGTGGAGGAAAGGCATACACTGTCAATGTTTTCCAACTGAATGAGAGGGCGTCTACTTTCCAAGCTAGTGTGTGGTATGTCCTTGTGTAGAATTTCCGTAGTTGGTAGTTTTGGGGGGAAGCAAACAGATCTATGTCTGGGCTCCCCCATTTCTGAGTTATCATTGTGAATACTTGTGGATCTAGTTTCCACTCGTGAGGATCTGTGATGTTTCTGCTTAGATCGTCTTGCCAGTGTGTTTTTCTTTCCTGGCAGGAATTGTGCTTGTAGTTGAACTTGGTAGGTCAGTGCTGTGTTCCACAAGGTCATTGCTTGTCTGCATAGGGGGTAGGAGTGTGTGCCCCCTTGCTTGTTTATGTACCACATCACTGTGGTGTTGTCCGTCTTTATTAGGAGTTGTCCCGGATGTAGGAGGTCCTTGAAAGCTGTTAGGGCATTTTGTACAGCTAGCATCTCTTTTTGATTGATATGTAGATGCCTTTGGTTTGCAGACCATTTGACCTGAATACCCTGTCCAGCCATGTGTGCTCCCCACGCATAATCCGATGCATCTGTTGTTATAGTTTGCCTGGCTGTGGGTAAGGTGAAAGGCTGACCCTTGTTGAGGTGACATGCCTGAGCCCACCATAAAAACTCCTGTTGAAGGCAGGGAATGAGTGGAATTATTGTTTCCAAGCTGTGGCTGTGTTGAGACCATACGCTTTTCAGATACCATTATAATTTCCTCATATGCAGTTTTGCAAATGGTATTAGTAGTATGCAAGATGCCATGAATCCCAAGGCCTGCAGATTTTTTCTTGCAGGGAGTTGGGTCTTTGTTGCCATCATTTTGAAGTATTGAGTCAGTTGTCTTTGCTTGTCTGGTGTGAGATAAGCCATCTGGGCCATTGTATTTAAGCTGGCACCCAGGAATATTATGCCTTGTGAGGGCACTAGTTTTGACTTCTTTTCGTTTACTGTGCACCCTAGGCAACTTAGTAGGTTTTTGACAAACGCCAGACGCTTTAATAGAATGTCATTGGTTTCTGCTTGAATAAGGCAGTCGTCCAGGTATGGATATATTTGAATCCCTCTTTGTCTGCAGTATGCAATTACTGGTGCCAGGCATTTTGTGAAGACCCTGGGTGCACTAGATAAGCCAAAGGGCAGTGCAGAGAATTGGTAATGGGTTGAACCTGCAATAAATCGGAGGTATCTTCTGCAATTTTGTCCAATAGGGACATGCAGGTATACCTCCTTGAGGTCCAACGTTACTAGCCAAGCCTTCTTGCCCAGCATGGGAAGAAGTTGCTGTAGTGTTAGCATCTTGAATTTGGTACTTCAAGGTATTTGTTTAGAATTGAGAGGTCCAGAATTGGTCTCCAGGCTTTGTCCTTTCGGGGAACTAGAAACAGTCGAGTAAAATCCTTGTCCTTGCTTCTGTGTAGGAACCTGTTGAATGGCTTTCATGTCCATGAGAGCTGAAATTTGCTTTTGAGCCTCTGCCCATTGATTTGGTGGCAGGTTTGGCATTCCTTTTATCCTTGGCAAAGTGTGAAAGTGGTATCTGTATCCTTGAGATACAATATTTAGGACCCATTTGTCTTTTGTGATGATGTGCCAATTGTCTGCAAAAAGTGCTAGTTTTCCCCCCAACGGAGCTGCCAAGAGGGTTTTGCTTGGTAGTCTGAGGGGTAAGTCATTGTGCTTGTCTTCTGGTAGTTTGAGACCTGTCTTCTCCTTTTTGTGTTGTGGCACTCCATTGTCGAGGCTGGTAAGAGCCTTGTGGCTGGCCTCTGCCTCTTGGGCGTCTGTATCTGCCCCTCTGTGGTCTGGCAGAAGCTGGAAAGGACCAGTTTTTGGTTGGCCAATTTCTGCTGAAACGAGGAGGTTGAACCTGTAAAAAAAATCCTTGACCATCTGCATAGATTTTGCCTTATCCTCCATTTTCTTTAAAACAACTTCTGCTTTTACACCAAATAAAACATCCTGCTGTAAGGGTGCATCCAATAACTTTGCTTTAACATAATCAGGTAAAGTTTGTTCTTTTAACCAAGCATGCCTACGTATGACAGACCCTGTCACTGCTGCTCTACAAGAAGCTTCCAATGAATCAAATCCACATTGCAAAGTATGTTTTCCCACTTGTTCAGCTGAATGCAACAAATCTTGCATTTCCTTGTAATCTGGCTGGTCTGTATGTGCGAGCAATTTTTGTTTTGAGACAACAGATATTGTTGATATTTCAGCATGTGAAACTGACAATTTAAGGCCCTCATAGCTTGAGTAGCTGAGGTATATACTTTCTTTCCCCATCTGTCTAGTGCTCTAGAATCCCTTTCAGAGGGCACAGGATGTTTAGCAGTAGAGGCTTTAACCCCTTTGGGACCCTGGGAAATGGTTTCTGGGTCAGCAACAGGGCTTTTATACAGGAAATTTGTGAGAGTCAGGGACTCTGTAGTATCTGTCTGGTTTGGCTGGTGCAGGAGGAAGAGAATCTGGGTTAAGGCTAGATTCTGAATAAACATCATCCACAATGTCTAACACAGGTGGAATTGCAAGTGGTCAGTGCTAGGGTAGCAAAAGAAACTCTCGGAGCCTTTTCTTAGAATCAGAGTAATCCTGGCCTTCCCCAGTGGAAATGTTCCCTCATAGTATGTAAGGTTTCCCCAAAAGAGTAGTCTTCTGGGGGAGATGCAGAAGGGACAGACTCTTCAGCATCAGAATCTTCATAAGGGGGAAAGGAATATTCCCATTCCTCTGAAGAGTCTGAGGAAATTGAAACCTGGTCAGAAGAAGCGTAGTCCTCCTCCTGCCTTGGCCTTTTATCAGGAGGGGGATGGGAACCTCTGATTAGGGTAATTAAGTCTTCAGCCATCTTAAGCATCTGTTTCCTAGGCATGGGGCCTTGTACTGGAGGCTGCTGTGCAGTATTCTTTGTTTTTAAAGGAGTTTTCAGTTTTGCATAGGATTTAATAGTGAGTGTAGTCGGTCTGAAGACACCTTCAGCAACTGAAGGCGTTTCAACTGCACCGGAATCTCCTTCAGGTAAGGAGTCGGAAGGGCCTAAAGGTTGTGGAAGCCTAGTAATCTCCGCTTGTGGATCGGATGTCGCCTGGGGTTCTAAATCAGCTGTCGTCAGGGGCTGCGTAGGCGCCTCACTGAAAACCGGAGAACCGGCGACTGGTCTAGCAGAGGACTCGGAGTCCGGTTTGGATTTCGGCTGCTTGTCCTTATCTTTGCGTTTTTTATGTATTCCTGCCGTCGGTTGCTCCGACGGCATGGTATAATTAAATTTCCTACCAAAATAATGTCAGGCGAAATCAAACCGACGTTTAATAGTTTGTTTATTAAACCTAGCACAAAACCGACAACCTGTGACGTTGTGGTCTGGGCCTAGGCAAGGAATACAATAAGAATGAAAGCCCTTATGAGGTATTTGCTTCCCACAAGAAATGCAATTGTTAACTTTTTCTAACATCAGACTGAGGCAAGAAAAGGTTCCCCAATGGGGTACTTAGCTTTATGAAGACTTCGGTCTGAAATTCGATTTGAAAATCTCAGGAGTCGGCCGACCGGCACTTGCGAACTGCTTCTGCTTCGGGCACCGCGCGGCAAGAAAGACTGGAGAAAAAGGCGTCGGATACATCTTATATACCCCTGACGCACTGACGTCAGGGAAGAAGTGACAGCAACCGACGCCGGACCAAGAATTTGGAACTCGGGCCGACTACAGGACCGCCTGACGGCAGGATAACCCAAGAGTGATGACTGCAGCAGTGTAACACGATGAACATCGTATTTGTTTCAAAACCATTTGATAACCTGAAGTTTCTGAAACTATTAAACTGACAGTCACTACAAGTGCAAGTTTGATCAATATTTTAAAGTCTACCATGAAAATGATTTTCAGAGCCAGACAATGGTCTAAAAAATGTTTCTGCAGAAAAGGGAATTCAAACATAAAACATTTGGCCCATTCCACTGTGATGATCAGGAACAAGAAAATAATTATACATACAGTGAAAAATCTACTGAGAAACAGCACTAGCTTAAGCTACAAGGGATGGTCATCTAGCAATTTTGGAACAAAGAACTGCACCACTGCAGGCAATTTCTCTCAACTGAAAACCTGCTGGGGCAAAAGGATGAAAAGCAAATCACTTAAATACAACTTCATTAATGTCCAATAGCCAACACAAAATATATGAAATGCTTTAGAAACTTCAAGGGAAACTGGAACATTATTATGACAAGCTTCAGGGAACGACCAAATACAAGCTAGAGAAAATATGAAAGCCATAGCAAAGTTAACAACTAGAAAATTAATTGATAAAAAAAAAAAAAAAAAAACAAAATAAAAATATATCCATTGACATTCATGGAAAAAGACAGAAAACTACATAGGAAAGGAACTTCATACATGTGTAAAAAACAAAGTTCAAAGAAGAACAGCAACTCTAACTGCTACTAGTACGGAAGTAGACACCGAGAACTCTGGCAGTTTATAGAGTTTAGGAAAGAAGTTCTTGACACTTGCTCTTAAGAAAAGCTGCAAGAACTGTCACAAAAGGAAAATACAATCTCTAAAGTGAAAAGTTATATTAAGTTTCCTAAATCAATAAAATTACTGAGAAACCAAACGGATATGAAAACAGAGTTAATTTATGATACTTAAAGATGCTACTTACGCATACTTTGTGTGTGAAGAAATTATCTTGTTTGCTATAAAAAACCTGTGACATCCTAAATGTAGAGGTGAAGGTTAACTTAAAACGATCAATGTAATTTAATACATGCTAATTCACAAAATGTATAAAAATCTATTATTTTTACAACTAGAAAAACCAGGATGCGTCATACAGGATAACTGCCACTACCTGGCTATAGGACCTGCATTGTATATGGTACACATTCCTTCCAGAGATTGATCTAAACTAACATGCAATGGAGACTAGAAGCTCATCCACATCATGACTTGCTGGCTGAGCATTCTGACAAACATTACTATGTTAACAAGGTTGTGTAGTTAATGGTCTGTGCGCAGATGCACGAGTAGCAAAGAACAGGGCACAAGGACAAACTTGTAACAGATGTAGTACCTGCATCAAAGCACCTAGGGCTAAGGTCCCATTTCTGGGAATGTAGCAGCCTGCAGGAGTCAAAGTACCAAATCTCACAAGCCTGGGTCACAGACTCTAGCATGGGCTCACCCTACAACAGCAACTGCACCAATGTCAATAAGTCCAGAAAGTGTAAGGAAAGAGACACCATGGTCCCCAGATAACTTTGACAATGCTTCCCATGATCAAACAAGATGGGTACTAGGACCAAGCTGATTAGTCTAAGGAAAGCTAGCATTAACACAGTAGTTGCAGCCCTTTAACATCTAGGCAGGAGCTGAGGGTGCACATTAAACACGACTCCAATAGATATCCAAAAAAGGAACCAGTTCAAATATCGGAGAATGACTCTTTCCTCTTAAAGGCCTATGAGGCTATGAATCCCCATAACCTATCCTTCTACAACAGTCCTCAACAAATTCACCTCCAAATGAGGTCTCGGGTATCAAAAATGTGACCCATACTTTAGTGGTTCCTATGTAGCCCCCCAGCAATCCCTTAACAGGCCTCCCTTCCATCGCATTTCCACCTGGAACAAAAAAATAAATTCAATGAAATTTTGTACAAGTGACAGCAAGGACTATAATCTAAAACTGCAACGAGAATAACAAAGAACTACTGGTTGACTCTGATGTAAAGGAATAAAGCTTCAACTATGACCCACATCAGCCTGATCAGAGTGAGGGAAATGGCTAGGAATAGCAGTGACAAGAGAATTGCTGCTTGCCTCTTTTGGGGGTGGGCACCCCTCTTCATACCATTCGGTGGTGCAAAAAAAAAAATTGTGAAGGCTGCTGTAGCAGGCAGGCAGACACAGACACCACATATATGTGGGGGTGGCTCCCTCACAGTTTAGGTGCATGAGAAACTAAATCCCATAAACTGGCACAGCACACATGAATCACTATAATGTAAAGACAAGGCCATATTGTGAAGTGCACATATGAAACTGAAAACTACCTTCATCTTCTCTGCCTCACAGAAATGGAGACCCCAGTTCCTTAACTTCCCTACCATGCCATCCAATGAACCAGTGGCCTTGATTTGAGGCAGTTAAATTAGAGTGTCAAGTAACTAGTGGTCAGCTGCATCACAGAACAAAAAAGAAAGCTGAGTAAAAGGTGCGAGACCACTTATGTATTTAGGTGGAAAAAGGATGCCAAATGCTGGCTTTTCTTAGGACTCCTCAAGGAAGTCCTCAATCTTAATAGATTATGCCTTGCTATTTGTAGGTATAGAAAAATGGAAGCAGAAACATGGACGTGCAAGGCAAACTGAAATAACCATTGACCATTTCCTACACCACTAGATAGCCAAAAAGTTGTCAAAAAGGGGTGGGGGGCAGGACTTAACAGAAGCCTAAATCTTGGTAACAGTGTGCTGGAGGTTGGAGCCTGAAAAGAAAGCTCCTGGACTTAGGAAATGCACAGACTTTGAAGTGCTGACTCCCTTTTTTGACTCAAGTGGCCACAGGAGATTAACGGTTTCAAACGCGATAGAGGAAAATCTCTTGACCTCTCTATATCAAGGTCAGGAAGGAACTCCTGGACATGGTTTAAAGTAATCTGGTAATAAGTACAAGTCAGTAACACTCAAAAAGGGCACAACAATAAATCTAAACAAACCTGTGCAACTGTACAGAAGGTTACGGAATAGAGAACAGAGGAGACAGATCCTAACTCCTGTTTTTATACACTTCTTTTGGTCAATGTCAAAGAAAAAGTACAGGCTGGACCGCTGTGGAAATGATAACATGTTGCATGGAAAATGCACAGGGAGACAGCCATCTGATTACAATCCATGTTAAAGTCTAACATCTCTGTGAAGGTTATGCAAGTAATGCAAAAATATATAAAAACACTTATTTTGGTCAATGTCAAAGAAAAAGCACAGGCTGGCCTAGTGTGGAAATGATAACATGATGCATGGAAAATGTACATGGAGACAGCCATCTGATTATATTCCATGTTAAAGTCTGTAACATCTCTGTGAAGGCTATGCAAGTAATGAAAAAATATATAAAAACTAAAAATACCAATGTAAACAGTTAAGCAAATAATGCACCTGTAATAATGAAATGCCTAAAGAGAACAGACTGCTACAAAAAAGGGATGATAACTTTTGTGTTGCCATTCCACAGTTCTCATCACCTAAACATAATGCAACGGTGTCATCTATCATTAATTTAATAAGGCATTTATGTAACAAAATTCTATGGGCTAAAACACTGCTAGAACATTTTCAATGTAGAATAAAAAAGCAAAAAAAAAAATCAAACAGTATGTCCACAGTGTCAACCTTGTTTTAAACACTGATCTATTGTCATCAGTGGTAAGAAAATTAAAACACTTTACTGTAAGTAATGTTCAGGAAATACTAGTCAAAAATGTTACCTTCAACAGAAGCAGCATCAACCATTATTCTCTGCATAAGAACTGGTTCTATTCCAAAATCAAACACAACAGTCTGACGAAAAGTTCCAAAGATTTCCGTAACAAAGTCAACTGAGACGTTAAAAATTGAATGATCTAGTCCATTCTGTGCCATACTGCTTCCAATCCATTCCTGACAGTTCTCTGGTACATCTTGCTTCATCTGTGTTTTGCTTTCTCCAACAGACACTGCAGTAATACTAAAATGGGGACGATGTGCATCGTAAAGCAGAGCTACTCGGTGCAAAACTTTTGCTGGCTAAAAATAAAAGTTATTTAGTAATGTATCATTTTTTTACAAGCATTAAAAGATTAAGACAACTGCTGTATATCCTTAAGCTGTTTACCCAGAACAAGACATCCATTAAAATTGACCAGTGTTCATCATTTACCAACTTTTAAGATTATCAAGAAAAGAATATTGCATTACTTGTTGTGTCTTCCGGCTTTTCCCGGTTAGGGGTCGCCACAGCGGAACTCCGGTCCGCTAATGATTGGCAGTAGGTTTTTACATGCCAAGTTGCCAACTCTGACGCACAACCTTCATCGAAGGTACGCCCATTCACGGCATGTCTCCACACAGAAGACGCTTTTAGCTGAGAATCGAACAGGACAACGTCTTACTGTGAGGCGACGACGCTAATAAGCATAAATTATAAATACATATATTACTACAACTGCATAAGATTCTGTTAGAGCAAATCACTGGAGAAAGGTCTCCTGTACAAATAAACAAACACTTGTGTTTACATTCAACAGCAAAGTTGTAATGGTCAAAGCCTGACTCAGTGACAAGTTGATGGAGTCCTGACTGCGAGCTAGTCAACCAGGTCAACTGAAACTCATGTCCAGAATGGGTGAACTAAGCACCATCAGACCACTACTAAAAACATTTTTTAGTTCACAGTCATGACATTTCTGGTACAGCATACAGGGTTGTGCCATTGCCTATCAAAAGGCCAAGTAAATCAGAATGGAGATGCAGTGGAATCCTTGGCAGAAGAATGGCATTCGTGACTCTGCAACATCTTCTTCAAGGGAACACACACAGCCTCTTACATGCAGCCAGCAAATCCAAAGTTTCATAAGTCTTACTGATAAAGTCTGGCACTACATCCAACTTCCACCAGGGGGCTACCTGTCCTCTGACCACAAGACTGGAAGAAACTGATGTCTAAATCTCGTGTGCTTTAATTTATTATAACAGAAGTAGAAATCCCAAAAGACGGAATTTTAACAAAGGCAAAAAGCTTTCGGTACAATGCCATGCTTTCATGCAGCTAAAGTAGCATCATCAAAATCAGCAATGAGTTTCAATGGAGTAGAACAGCCATCTTAACTGCAAGCTGTACATGACCATTTTGCTGTTATAACCTACACATTTCAAAATGTTATCTCAAAGGAAGCTAATATCCTGGCTTTTACACATATTCAACAAATGCTTTAGTTCAGGTATTTTTCCTTGCAACTCACTAGGTTGCAGGCAGTACATGCAAGTCTTTTCATGAAATATGAAATGGGGACTTAATTATGGCTATTAATATATGGGCAGCACACGATTTCAGAGGAGCTCAGTCACAGTCTAATAATTTTAGATTAAACTCCTCTTCCATTATGAGCATTGCACTGAGCTTTTGCTCAGTATGTAGAGTACAATAATGGTCTATACAATATTTCTTTATCAAATTTTTCTTTAAATAGGCATCGTGTGCATTTTACCAGAAAAGAAAGGTATATTTTCCATTTGACAACTGATGTACAACATGCCAAACTGGAGTATCTAAAGTGATATGGTCAAATTAATTTTGGTACTGCACTAAAACCCACAATAATAAAACAGCAATTCTGTGCGCATTTTTCGTAGCTGAACATCATATAGTGATTACAAGAAGTCTGTCAATGAAATCTGAAAGGAGGACTGCATATGGTCTTAGATGTATAGGCAGCTGATGCAGCAGTTGAGGATATTCCTGCCTGTGTAATATTTTGCAATTCACGAACCCCACAGTATGTGTCACTTTGAACTGATGTTCAGTATGCCCATTACATTAATGGCCTTAAATACTGTAAATCAGCATTACACCGGAAGTAAAAATACTGTATATGTTACCATAAAAAACTTTTTTTTTCATTTGACACAGTAACATGCAATAGGTCAAAACAAAAGTGGTGTTGTCAAATTCCACATAACTGCTGCACTGAAATCCCTAATGGTAGAACAGCAATATTAAATGCCTTTTTAGTGGAATATAAGAGATTACTGCCTAAAAATGTCACAGTGAAATATGAAAGGGAACTGACGTGACCATTTACATGTAGGCTCTGACATTTTGCATACTATTCCATTTCACATACAGGTGTTACATTTAACTTCTGCTCAGTAGTCTAAAATATATATATATATATATATATATATATATATATATATATATGTATATATATATATATATATATATATATATATATATATATATATATATATATATATATACACACACATACAGACACACACATACACATTTTAACTCTGCACAATAATGGCCTATAACATTTCTTTATGCCATCACTGCATCAGAAGTAAAAGCCTTGTTTACTACTCCTGCACACTGGACCCCGCCCCTCACAATTTAGACTTGCTCAATAAAGTCCTTACATGATAATAAAGTTACATGGGCCTTTACACCTGGGATCACTGGCTTTATTCTGTAGCTAAGTATCATGATATTTTGCAAAATTTGCTTCAAGATTACATTACTGGTAACAGAAATATTGTTCTTTGTTGCCAAGTACCATCATCAGCTTCCCATTACCATTTGGTTGCTCTCATCCTGACATTTTTTCTCAAACAGGGTCAATCTGTATTTGTTCAGGGAAATGAGCATAAAATATGTCTGAATCATATAATTTGACTTTCTAATGAAAAGTGATACTTTCCCAATTCATATTTTAGAACAAAACATGTATTTTATTTGTCTGGCAATCATGTACATATCTGTGACTCTGTTATATAAAAAGCAAACCGTGCTATAACGGCAGTAGGTACTTTTAATATAAAAAACAGGTAAGCGCTTTCGTAAACTTCTTCAGACCATAAAATAGCAACCCAGCATAACCATTTAAATACAAATTCAAAAACATACATTATCCAATCTTCCAGCAGCTTCAAAATCACAAGATATAAAAAAAACAATTACCCTCTTCTTTTCTTTAACTTGGGTTTTAGAGAGACCTCGTCATTTAGGCCTCCTATCTTGTCAGCTTGGAAGTGTAAAATCCAAAATAACACATGGTGCTCAGTTTCACTGCCCATATCTCCCAATCTACCACACTCTAAGTATCTCTACCACTTTAAATTTAAAAGTGTGTTTCAGTACTAGTTTCTTTAACATGTTTAAAAACCGAATTATTAATATTAAAATTTCTGATATCTCTCGTGCTCCCTCCTCCTTTTAAAAAGCATTCTATTAGTTTTATCTATGTAAAATTTTGAGCATAATACACATTGTGCTAAATATGCTAGGTTCCTCGTTCTACAAGTGGCATGTACCCTAAAGTCATAAGATGTGCCAGTGAGTGGATGAATAAACCTGTTACTAGAATCTATAAGGTGGCAAAAATTACAAGAGGTACAAGGAAATGTACCATGGGTAGTACAAAAATCCCTAGTTTTATTGTCATTATAGCACAAAAGCATCTTAAGTGATTTTTTTATTTCTAAAAGAAAAGATGGGCTGTGTTCCCAAAACAATATCTACTTCAGCATCTGATGGCAATACATGCCAGTTCTTTTTAATATCACATACAGCCTTAATATTACTACAGTAAGTGAGGTTAATGGTAGGTGCTTTTATACAAGCTGTAGTATCCAATGTTGTATAATTATGTTGCCTATCAAAGAAATATGGAGAAGCTCTATTTCTTAGCATCTTGGCCTCAATACCATATCCTACTTCATTAGCTTTATAATCGCGTGCTATTAACTCTTCACCCATGACATCTACTTATGATAGAAATCTATTTTCCCTGTTATTTAGACGGGACATTCACATGGCTTGACCAGTCACCATTTTTAAAAATGTGTTGGGAGGGGGCGGGTGTAAACTATGTCTACAGAGAATAAGACTTCTGTGACAATCCTTCCCATAGTGGCAAGTAACAATATTCCCCATTTCCACTTTCTCTAGTCCGATATCTAAATAAGCAATACTGTACAGGAAAGTATGGCTAGTAAATTTCAAAAAGTGTATGGTATTGTGCAGATATTCACGAAACTCACTGAATTCACACTCAGTCCCTTTCTAAAGCATAAATACAACATCCACAAAATACTTATACAACATGTTACTTAAAAATTTATTAGAGAAAACATATAGCTTTCCCAACTGTGCCAACACTGTGTTAGCATAGCTGTTGGTGCAGGGGGTGCCCATAGCTACTCCTTTCCTTTGATGATAGTAGTCACTGTCAAAAGACAAAAGTATTATTTTCTAATACAGTCCCAATGAATGGACATATCAAATCAATTTGCCTCATCAAAAAGGCCATCACATAACAGAAAATTCTTGGTGAATTATAGGCCTTCATCATTAGGTATGACTGTGAATAATGAACAAATACCCAGTGTTACGAACATAATGTCGACAAAAGAATTTATATCAGAACATTAGCTATAAAGCTGTGTTAAGAACTGGCCAGAGTCACTCAAAACCACTCTATTTATCTAGAACACTTTTCAAATGCTTTTCCACATAAATGGACATGCTGTAACCCATCCTTGACCTGAAACTAAGTCTCAATGGTGGGTTAGAGTAGTCTATGTATTTTGGGTAAAGCTTGAAAAATGGGAACAGGAGAATCGACATAAAATTTATAAACATCTAAATTAACAATATTCAAAATAATAATATTCAAAGTTGAGGAGCAACAAAGAAGAAAACAATAAAACAGGTCCTTTTTCCAATGATCTGGCAATCCTGTAGCAAATCCTGCCCTGGATTTGGAAAAGATAGGCAAATGGTAATGCTTGGTGGTGAAGGTGCATACAGAACTCCAGGCTGCGGCTTCCAGAATGTCCCTGGTAGGGACTCCCCTGAGAAATGCTGCAGAGGTAGAAGTAACCCTAATGGAATGTATTCTGACCCAGAGGGGTTGGTTTTCCATGGTGCTTCTAGCAGAAATGGATGCAGTGTGCTTAATCTGTGTCCCTTAACTCTAAGCTGAGCAGAAAAAAATAAACTGTGGCAAACCACTGGGATCCACCTATACCCATTTCTCCTATATCATTCTGGCACATGTCAATAGAGGAGCCCTTCTACTGATGATCTTGTATTATCAAATTGCCTGGCTTTATGTACATACGCGAGGAAGCTGGGAATACTACATATACGTCACTGTATTATTTAAGGCCTGCTGACAGTTTCTATGCCCTGAACTATTGCGTGAAATATAAAGATTCAAAGACTGGAAATAACAGCACCTAATGCTTACACATACATCTGGCACATTGGATTAGAACATATTCCTTCTTGAACAGTGATAAGATACATACAGTGTTATATAACTACTATCCCTTTTTGGGTGGCATAAAGTCTGTTAACATGAGCCCATGAAGAGATTAAGAAAATATACTGCCTTTTCTTTCAACAACTTTGACTATATACAGAGAGAAAAATCCCATTAAAAACAACAAAAGTGTGTTGCATATAAAATGAAAAAGCATGGTTGTGTAGGTAAGCTTACCAAAAAGTACAGTTGTGTACACTTACCATAAATGTAGATATTCGAGTGTATCCACTGTTGCAGTCATCAAACTTGGGTTATCTGCTGCAGGTAGCCCTCAGTTGGTCCGAATACCAGAGTCTTAGCATTGCTGTGTCGGATGCTGTCGCTTCTTCCATGACGTCAGCAGACACCATTACACTGGTTTTTCTTGCCTCAAATGTCAGGAGCCCCCAAATAGGGAGCTAGTATATGGTGTGGAAACCACCATCAGTAAAAAAGTAAATACCAACACCATTAGGAATAGCCATTGAAAGGAGAAATAGAAAGAGAGAAAACCAGGAGGCTGGAGGGAGGGAAATCAGGACTGCAACAGTGAATACACTTGAACATCTACATTTATGGTAAGTGTACACAACTGTACTATGTTCTTCGTGTTTCACTGTTGTAGTCATCACACTTGGGTTGATTCCCAAAGCTGAGGAAGGGTGGAGGCAGTCAAGAAGAGTTAGGGCTGGCTAGTAGGCCTTGCAAGACTGCTGTAGCAAATCCTGCCCTGGATTTGGAAAAGATAGGCAAGTGGTAATGCTTGGTGAAGGTGAGTACAGAACTCCAGGCTGCAGCTTCCAGAATGTCCCTGGTACGGACTCCCCTGAGAAATGCTGCAGAGGTAGAAGTAGCCCTAATGGAATGTATTCTGACCCCCTGAGAGGTTGGTTTTCCATGGTGCTTGTAGCAGAAATGGATGCAGTGTGCTATCCATTTGGAAATGGTTTGTTTAGAAATGGCCTTGCCCTCTCTGCCCCTGTAGCAAAGCTGACTAGCAGCTGGTCAGATTTTCTGAAAGGCTTAGCCCTGTCAAGGTAAAACCTGAGCTACATGTGCACGTCCAAAGAGTGCAGGATCCTTTCCCCATTATTCTGAGTGTTAGGGAAGAAGGTTGGCAAATGGATGGATGGGTTTAGGGCCACACTGGACACCACCTTAGGCATAAAGGACGGGTTAGCCCTGAGGGAAACCCTGTCAGCATGGAAGATAATAAAGGGTTCCACAGCCATCAGTGCCTGCAGCTCAGACACTCTTCTAGCTGAAGTGATGGCTAGAAGTAAGGCAGTTTTCCAAGACAGGAATTTTAACTCTGCAGAGGCAGCAGGTTCAAAAGGGGGAAGGCGTGAGCTTTTCCAGTACAAAGTTAAGGTCCCAAGCAGGGGTGGGTGCTCTCCTTGGGGGCCTTAAGTTGTTGGCCCATCTCAGGAACTGTTTGATGAGAAGGTGAGAAAAAAAGAGGTGGCTCAGTATTGTAATAAGCCAAAATGGCAGAGGCATGAATCTTAATGGAGACTGACAGGCCACTGTGGAGTAGTTCTGCTAGGTAATCCAGGATTAGACGTAAGGAGGGCACTGCTGTGTCCTCTAAGTGAATCCAAGAACAATATCTTTTCCACATAGGATTTCCTAGTAATGGGCCTTCTGGCTTCAAGAATGACGTCCGGCACCTGTTTACTTAGGGTTGCTCGTGGAGTGTTCAAGGAATATGTCAGGCTGCAAGATTTAGGGTTTGCCATTATAAATGCAAAATCTGTCCCTCTTGCTGTGACAGCAGGCTAGGGGTCTGGAATTGGTGCCAGGGTAGCACCATTGTCAGGCTGGGCAAAAGTGGGTGCCAGTGCTGGCGTGGCCAGTCCGGGGCAATCATAATTGTCCTTGGCCTGTCTTATCTTGAGTAGTACTCTTGAGAGAAGGGGCAGAGGGGGGAAAGGCACAGATTGAGAGGTTTTCCCATTGAAAGGATAGGGCATCCACCTTCCAGGCCCTGCTGTGAGGGTTCCTGGTGCAGAATTTGCTTAACTAGTGGTTATGGGAGGAGGCATAGAGATCCACCTTTGGGGTCCCCTACCTCTGGATCAGAAGGCTGAAGGTGCTGGGCTCCCACTATTTCCACTCGTGTGGGTCTAGGAGATCTCTGCTTGTCGAGTGCCAGTGAATTTTGTTGGCCTGGCAGGAATTGAGCTTGTAGATGGACTTGGCTGTCCAAAGCTATGCTCCACAGAGTCATGGCTAACCTGCAGAGTGGGTAAGAATGGGTTCCCCCCGCTTGTTTACGTACCACATAACTGTGGTATCTGTTTTTACCAGCAGTTGTCCTGAAAAGATTAGATATATATGCAGCAGAATTTGGCTTGGGCTCCAGTGGCCCTGAATGCATTTGCCAGCCATGTGGGCCCCCCCACGCATAGTCTGATGAGTCTGTGGTCAGGGTTTGGGTGGCGTAGGGTAGAGTAAAATGCAGTCCCTTGTTGTGGTTGCATGCTTCTGCCCATCAAAGGAACTCTGCCCTCAGACAAGGTATGATAGGAATGACTGTTTCTAGGTCCTGAGAATGTTGGCACCAAAGACTTTTTAAGTACCACTGAAGTTTCCTCATATGCAGTCTTGCATATGGAATTAGCAGAATACATGAGGCCATGAACCCTAGGGCTTGCAGTATTTTTCTTGCAGTTAGCTGGGTTCTGGTCACCATTTGCTTGAAGTAGTCTGTCAGACAGACCTTTTTTTCTGAAGTGAGAAATGCCATCTGGGAAGTTGTCTCCAAGCTTGCTCCCAGGAATATAATCTTTTGACTGGGCACCAGTTGTGATTTCTTTTCGTTGATGGTGTACCCCAATGAAGTGGGAAGGCTTTTTACAAATGCCAGGTGCTGAAGCAGCAATTCCTGGCTTTCCGCCTGAATCAGGTAGTCCAAGTATGGGTAAATTTGGATATTTCTCTTCCTGCAGTATGCAATGGCTGGAGCCAGGCAGTTTGTGAATACCCTGGGCACAGTAGATAAGCCAAAGGGAAGTGCAGAGAAGTGATAATGCATAGATCCTGCCCTGAAACATAGATATTTCCTACATGATTCCCTGACAGGAATGCTCAGATAAGCTTCTTTTAAGTCTAGGGTGACTAAAGTACAGTTTTGTACCTACCATAAATGTAGATGTTCGAGTGTTCACCCTGCTGCAGTCATCACACTTGGATTATCCTGTCGTCAGGCGGTCCCGCAGTCGGCCGGATTTCCAAAGTCTTGGTCCGACGTCGGTTGCTGTCGCCTCATCCATGACGTCAGAGCGCCAGGGGTACATATATTGCAACCGACGCCATTTTCTTCAGTTTTTCTTGCCCCAGATGTCAGGTGCCCCCAAAAGGGTGATCCAAATCAGTACCAAAAAGTGAGAACACTGTACAGACACAAAAAACCCTTCAGCTATAAGCAAATACATCAGTAAAGCATAGCATAGATTTAGCCAGTAGATCAGAGGGGCTGGAGGGAGGGTAACCTGGACTGCAGCAGGGTGAACACTCGAACATCTACATTTATGGTAGGTACAAAACTGTACTATGTTCATCGTGTTACCCTGCTGCAGTCATCACACTTGGGTTGAGTCCCAAAGCTAAGGTAGGGTGGAGGCATTATAGAGGGTTAGAGGAGGCAATGAGTCCCTGCAGAACTGCAGTGGCGAAGCCTGCCCTGGACTTAGAATAAAGAGGTAAGTGATGGTGTTTGGTGAAGGTGTGTACAGAACTCCAAGTTGCAGCTTCTAAAATTTCCTTGATAGGAACCCCCCCTGAGAAAGGCTGTAGAGGTAGCTGTTGCCCTGGTAGAGTGGGATCTAATGGTAGGAGGAACTGGTTTCCCATGATGGGTATAGTAGAATCATATGCAATGGCCTATCCATTTAGAAATGGTTTGCTTGGAAATGGCCCTCCCTTGAGAAGCTGTAGCATAGGAAACAAAGAGCTGGTCAGTTTTTCTGAAAGCTTTAGTTTTATCCAAGTAATATCAAAGCTGCCTGTGAATGTCCAAGGAATGTAGGAGTCTCTCACCTTTGTTCTGTGGATTGGGGAAGAAAGTGGGTAGATGGATGGTTTGATTTAAAGCTACGCTGGAAACCACCTTAGGCATGAAGGAAGGATTAGTTCATAGAGAAACTCTGTCCTGATGAAAAATGAGGAAAGGTTCCACTGCCATAAGTGCCTGTAATTCTGAAACTCTCCTAGCAGAAGTTATTGCCAGGAGCAGGGCAGTCTTCCAAGATAGGAACTGAAGGTCTGCAGAAAAAGCTGGTTCAAAGGGAGGTAATGTTAGTTTTTCCAGAACAAAGTTGAGGTCCCATGTAGGTATAGGAGCTCTTCTATGTGGTCTAATGTTTTTTGCCCCTCTGAGGAACTGCCTTAGGAGTGGATTTGAAAATAAAGGTGGATTTGTGTCGTAGTGAACTGAAATAGCTGAAGCATGGATTTTAATTGAGGAGAAGGAAAGTCCTTTATGCAAAATCTCAGCTAAATACTGCAGAATGTGAGGCATATGAGGCTGAGTTGTATCTAGGCCTTTAGCTTGGTTCCAAGCAGAAAACCTTTTCCATTTGTCCGAGTAAGCCTTCCTGGTGCTTGGCTTCCTGGCTTCTAGAATAACATCCAGTACTGCTTGTGAAAGAGGTGCTGGTTGGCTGCTTAATTGATTTGCCATGCAGCCAGGTTTAAGGTTTTGATCTGGCTGTGTAGAATCTGCTTGTCTTGCTGTGTGAGCAAATGAGGTATTTGAGGCAATATCCATGGTGGACTGTGAGCCATATTCTTCAATAGTGGGTACCAGTGCTGGCGTGGCCAGTCTGGGGCTATGAGAATCATTCGAGGTCTCTCCTTTTTGACCTTCAAAAGAACCTTTGTGAGAAGAGGTAATGGAGGAAAGGCATATGCTGTCAGGTTTTTCCAACTGAAGGAGAGAGCATCCACTTTCTAAGCTTGTTGGTGGAATGTCCTTGTACAAAATTTTGTCAGCTGGTAGTTTTGAGGACTGGCACACAGGTCTATATTTGGTAGGCCCCATCTTTGAGTTATCATTGTAAATATTTGTGGGTCTAGCTTCCACTCATGGGGATCTTTGATGTTTCTGCTTAGGTCGTCTGCCAATGTGTTTTTCTGTCCTGGCAGGAAGTGAGCTTGTAACTGGACTTGGTAGGTCAGAGCTGTGTTCCATAAGATTATTGCTTGCCTGCAAAGAGGGTAGGAATGTGTGGCCCCTTGTTTGTTTATGTACCACATTACTGTGGTGTTGTCCGTCTTTATTGCCAGTTGTCCAGGTTGTAGTAGATCCTTGAAGGCTGTCAGAGCTTTCTGTACAGCTAGCATCTCTTTTTGGTTTATGTGCAGTTTTCCTTGTTCTGCAGTCCACAGGCCTTGAATGCACTGCCGTGCCATGTGAGCCCCCCAGGCATAGTCTGAAGCATCTGTTGTGATAGTTTGCCTGGGTGGGGGCAAGGTGAAAGGCTGACCCTTGTTGAGGTGACATGCCTGTGACCACCATAGAAATTCCTGTTGAAGGCAGGGAATGAGAGATATCACTGTGTCCAAGCTGTGGCTGTATTGAGACCATACGCTTTTTAGGTACCATTGTAATTTCCTCATATGCAGTTTTGCAAATGGTATTATCAGAATGCAAGATGCCATGAAGCCCAAAGCCTGCAGAATTTTTCTTGCAGTTAATTGGGTCTTTGTTGCCATTGTCTTGAAATATTGAGTCAGTTGTAATTGCTTGTCTGGTGTAAGATAAGCCTTCTGGGCCAAGCAGTCCAAGCTGGCACCCAGGAATGTCATTTTTTTGTGAGGGTACTAGTTTTGACTTCTTTTCGTTTATTGTGTACCCCAGACAATTTAGTAGATGCTTCACAAAAGTCAGATGTTGTATGAGAATGTCTTTTCTTTCTGCTTGGATGAGGCAGTCGTCCAGGTATGGATATATTTGAATTCCTCTTTGTCTGCAGTATGCAATTACTGGTGCCAGGCATTTTGTGAATACTCTGGGCGCAGTAGATGAGCCAAAGGGCAATGCAGGGAATTGATAATGGGTTGAACCTGCAATGAAATGGAGGTATCTTCTGCAACTTTGTCTGATAGGGACATGCAGGTATGCCTCCTTGAGATCCAACGTTACCAGCCATGCTTCCTTACCCAACATGGGAAGTAGCTGCTGTAGTGTTAGCATCTTGAATTTGGGAACTTGTAAGTGTTTAGAATTGAAAGGTCCAGAATTGGTCTCCAAGCATTTTCTTTCCTGGGTACTAGGAATAGTCTTGAGTAAAATCCTTGGCCTTGCTCTTGAGTTGGCACCCTTTGAATGGCTCTCATGGCCATGAGAGCTGTAATTTGTTTTTGAGCCTCTGCCCTTTGATTTTGTGGCAGGTTTGGCATTCCTCTTTTTATTGGCAAGGTGTGAAAGTGGAATCTGTATCCTCGTAAAATTATGTCTAGGACCTATTTTTCCTTTTTGACCATGTGCCAGTTGTCTACAAATAATGCTAGTTTTCCCCCCAGGGGGCTGACAAGAGAGCTTTGTTTGGCCAGTTGAGGTGCAAGTCATTGAGTTTGCCTTCTGGTGGCTTGAGACCTGTCTTCTCCTCCCTTCTGGGCTGGAGTGGTCCATTGGCGAGGTTTATACTGAGCTTGTGGTTGTCCTCTGCCCCTTGGGCGCCTGTATTTACCCCTCTGAGGCCTGTTAGTGGCTGGAAAGGACCAATTTTTGGTTGGCCAGTTTCTGCTGAAGCGAGGGGGTTGTACCTGTAGGAAATCTTTGACTGTCTGCATTGATTTTGCCTTATCTTCCATTTTCTTTAAAACTTCTTCTGCTTTAACACCAAAAAGAACATCCTGCTGCAAGGGAGCATCAAGTAGTTTTGCTTTAACATGTTCAGGCAGACTTTGTTCCTTTAACCAGGCATGCCTACGTATAACTGAACCAGTGACCGCTGCTCTGCAGGAGGCCTCCAAAGAATCAAACCCACATTGTAAGGTATGTTTGCCCACCTGCTCGGTGGCGTGCAACAAATCCTGTACTTCTTTCAATTCAGATTGTTGAGGAAGGGTTGTTATCTTTTGTTTTAACTGAGAGATCAGAAATTGCTGATACTTAAGCATATGAAATTTGACAGTTTAGAGCTCTCATAGCTAAAGTGGCTGAGGTGTAAACCTTTTTCCCCCATCTGTCTAGTGCTCTTGAATCCCTTTCAGAAGGTACTGGATTTTTAGCCATGGAAGCCTTAGCCCCCTTGGGACCCTGGGAGATGGTCTCTGGGTCAGCTACTGGGCTTTTGTAAAGGAATTTATGGGAATCAGGTACTCTGTAGTATCTGTCAGGCTTGGCCGGGGCAGGAGGCAGAGAGTCAGGGTTGAAACTGGATTCTAAGTAAACATCATCCACAATGTCCAAAACAGGAGGGATGGCTAGAGGTCTGTGTTGGGGGAGTAAAAGAAACTCTCTGAGCCTTTTCTTGGAATCAGAGTAATCCTGACCTTCCCAGTGAAAATGTTCCCTCATAGTGTGTAAAGTTTCCCCAAAAGAGTAATCTTCTGGAGGGGAAGCTGAGGGAATAGAGTCCTCAGCATCAGAATCTTCATAAGGAGAGAAGGAATAGTGTTGGTCTTCAGAGGAATCCGAAGAAATAGACAGTTGTTCAGAGGAAGCAGATTCTTCCTCTTGTCTAGGCCTTTTGTCAGGAGGAGGCTGGGAACCCCTGAAAAGAGAAATCAGATCTTCAGCCATCTTGAGCATCTGTTTCTTAGGCATAGGGCCTTGAACAGGAGACTGAAGTGAAACTTTTTTCGATTTGGAAGGAGTCTTCGGTTTAGAAAACGTTTTGACTGTAAGAGTCGTCGGTCTGAAAAAGCCTTCAGAAAGCGAAGGTGATTCAGAAGTACCGGTGTCCTTGGGAGTAAGTCGTCGGTAGGGCCTGAAGTAAAAGGCTGCATCGGCCTAGTACATTCCGTCAAAATATCCGTAGCGGTCTTGGGTTCCTCAACTGCGGTAGTCAGAGGCTGCATCGGAGCCTCCCTGATAACCGGAGACCAGATCAACCGAGGCCTCGGAATCGGGCTTAGGCCTGGGCTGTCGATCCTTATCCCTGCGCTTTTTGTGCACGCCGGTAGTCGGAAGCTCCGACGGCATGTTATAATTAAATTTTCTGCCAAAAAAGTGTTGTGCGAAATCAAATCGTCTTTTAATAGTGCGTTTATTAAATCTAGCACAAAAACGACAAGAAGTGACGTCGTGATCAGGGCCTAGGCAGGGTATACAATAAGAATGAAAATCCTTATGAGGTATTTGCTTCCCACAAGAAATACAATTATTAACTTTTTCTGACATCGGTCTGAGGCAAGAAAAGTTTCCCCAACGGGGTACTTAGCTTTATAGAAGACTTCAGTCTGAAACTCGAATTCGAAAATCTCAGGAGTCGGCCGACCGGCACTTGCGAACTGCTTCTGCTTCGGGCACCGTGCGGCAAGAAAGACTGAAGAAAATGGCGTTGGTTGCAATATATGTACCTCTGGCACTCTGACGTCAGGGATGAGGCGACAGTAACCGACGTCGAACCAAGACTTTGGAAATCCGGCCGACTGCGGGACTGCCTGACGACAGGATAACCCAAGCGTGATGACTGCAGCAGGGTAACACGATGAACATCCAGGCATCCTTGGCTAGCATAGAGAGAAGCTGTTGCAGGGTAATCATCTTGAATTTTGGGACCACCAGGAAGGTGTTGAGAATTGAAAGATCCAGGATTGGGTATCAAGAGCCCTCTTTCCTAGGTACCAGGAATAGTCTGGAGTAGAAACCCTGACCCCTTTGCTCTACTGGAACTGGCTGAATAGCTCTGATGTTGAGGAAGGAAAGAACTTTGTTTTGAGCCTCTGCCCACTGGTTTGGAGGAAGGTCAGGAAACCCGCTTGGGGCTGGCAGTGACTGGAAATAAAATCCGTACCCCTGGGATAAAATGTTGAGGACCCGTCGGTCCCAAGTGATGGACATCCAGTTTTTTGCATGAAAGGCAAGTTTTCCTCCTAGGGGCACAAGCAATTGGGCAGGGCTGGGAAGTACAGTTGAGAAGTCATTGTGAACTTTTTCCATAGGAAGGTGGCTTACCACTCCCTGTTTTAGGGGTGGGAGCACTCCATTGCTAAGATCTCTGCATACCCTGAGACTGTCTGGGTGGTCTGTTTCCGAAGGCCTGGAGGGGGCTGGAAAGGACCAGTGTTTTGAAGGGCAATGCCTACTGAATCAAGGTGGCTGCACTTGTCAGAATGCTTTAATAGTTTGCATAGATTTAGCTTTTTCTTCCATCTTTTTTAAGAACAACTTCTGCTTTGGTGCCAAACAAAACGTCCTTATTTAAAGGAGCATCTAGTAATTTGGATTTGACATTATCTGGCAAGATCTGCTCCTTCAGCCAAGCATGTCTTCTTAGTACAGAGCCAGTGACTGCAGCCCTGCAAGATGCTTCTAGGGCATCAAAACCACACTGCAAAGTATGCTTACTAACTTGGATTGCAGAATGCATAAGCTCTTGCAAATTTTATTTTCTGCACAACGTGGAAATATTACCATTTTTTGTTTAATGAGTTCCATAATATGTTGCTGGTACTTCAGCATGTGAAACTGGCAATTCAATGCCTTGATAGCAAGAGTTGCAGAGGTATATACCTTCTTACCCCATCTTTCTAAAGCTCTGAATCCCTGTCCGAAGGGGTAGAATTTTTGGCTGTAGCAGCCTTAATATTTTTAGGTCCCTGGAAAATGATCTCTGGATCAGCAGTAGGATTCTTGAAAAGAAACTTGTGGGAATCAGGTACTTGGTAGTACCCGTCAGGTTTCCTAGGGGCCAGAGGTAAGGTGTCTGGAGTAAAACTAGATTCCATGAAAACATCATCCACAACATCCAGGACAGGGGGAAGAGCTAAAGGCTGATGCTGAGGTAGCTCTAAAAATTCTCTGTGTCTCTTTTTGGACTGAGAATAGTCTTGGCATTCCCAAGGGAAATCCTCTCAAAGTATGCAAGGTTTCACCAAAAGAGAAATCCTCCGGAGGGGAGGCAGAGGGAATGGATTCCTCTGCATCTGAATCTTCATAGGCTGATAAGGGCATGTCCAGATAATCAGAAAGGACAGAGTAATCGGACTCCGGGTCTGTACAATCTGAAGGCAATGGAATTCTTTGTCTCTTAGCAGTGGAAGGCTGGCTTCCCCTAATTAGCGTTATAAGGGCTTCAGCCATTCTAAGCATTTGTTTTTGTGGCATGGGGGCCTGAGGATGTGCTTTGGTCGTCTGTTTTCTAGGCATAGTGCATACTCTGGGCCTAAGAAACTTGGTAGTTTGGCAAAAAAAGAAGTAGTATGTTTGATTTGAACATTGTTAGGTGGGAAAAAACCCTCAGAAGCTGGTGCCTGCACAGCGGCTCCGGACCTATCCAAGGTAAAGATGTCCGCTGGTTCCATAGTCGAAGAAGCATGTCGCGGGCATACCAGACTCCAAATGGGTCTCAGCAGAGGCCTGCAAATCCATAGAAGCGGGCATCAGGGGCTGCAAAGGCGCCTCACTGAGTACTGGCGAACTGGTGACTAGCTTAACGAAAGCATCATCTGCATTTTTGGACCTATGTAGTCTGTCTCTGTCTTTAGCCTTACGTTTTTTCGGAAGATCGGTAGTCGGATGGCTTACCAAAGCCATTTCAGAATACGGAGATAGAGAGCAAAATAATTTAGCAACAAAAGTAGCCCGACGATGAATGGTTCGGGCGTTAAACAAGGCACAAAACCGACAGTGAGGGATATCGTGGTCTGGGCCAAAACAGGTGATTCAGTAACAATGAAAATCTCTGTGAGGTATTTGTTTTCCACAGGCAAGACAATTGTTAACTTTTTCTGACATCGGTTAGGGCAAGAAAAAAGGATCCCCAACGGAGTACTTAGCTTTAAAAGACTTCAGGATTATCAACTCGAAAAATAAAAATTTCAGGTAGTAGCCAACCGGCACTTACAAACTGCTTCTGCTGTGCGCTCCTCCTCGGCAAAAAAGACTGATGTAAAGGCGTCGGCTGCCTGTTTTTATATCCCCGATGTCATGGAAGAAGCAAAAGCATCCGACACAGAAATACTAAGACTCTGGTATTCGGGCCGACTGAGGGCTACCTGCAGGCAGATAATCCAAGTGTGACGACACAACAGTGAAACACAAAGAAAGTACAGTTGTGTATGCTTACCATAAATGTAGATGTTAGAGTGTATTCACTGTTGCAGTCATCACACTTGAGTTATCTGCTTGCAGTAGCCCTCAGTCGGCCTGATTAACAAAGTCTTGGGTCTTGCGTCGGTTGCTGTCCCTTCTTTCGTGATGTGAGGTCGTCAGGGGGTATAAAACATGCATCTGATGCCATTACATCAGTTTTTCTTTCCCCAGATGTCAGGTGCCCCCCTAATGGGAAGCAATTAAATCTATAAATATACGAGGTTATACCTCCAACAAAAAAGCAAATGCACCAAAAAGCATTTGAGCATAGTAAAGGAGAGTAGAGGTATAGCCAAAAGAAGTAAGGGGGCTGGAGGGAGGGTAAACAGGACTGCAACAGTGAATACACTCAAACATCTACATTTATGATAAGTGTACACAACTGTACATGTTCTTCGTGTTTAACTGCTGCAGTCATCACATTTAGGTAGATTCCCAAAGCAAGGATGGGAGGAGGAATTTAGATAGCATTAGGACCAGCTATAAGGCCCGGCAAGACTGCAGTAGCAAAGCCAGCTCTGGATTTAGAGAAAATTGGCAGCTGATAATGCTTGGTGAAAGTATGTAGAGAACTCCAGGTAGCAGCTTCTAGGATGTCCCTGGTAGGGACACCTCTGAGAAAGGCTGTAGAGGCAGATGTAGCCCTGGTTGAGTGGGGTCTGATCCCCTGTGGGATAGGTTTCCATGGTGTTTGTAGCAGAAATGAATGCAGTGGCCTATACATTTGGAAATGGTTTGCTTTGAAATAGCCTTCCCCTCTGCCCCTGCAGCAAATGCCACCAGCAGCAGTTCATATTCCCTTTGAGGTTTAGTCCTGTCCAAGTAGAATCTAAGTTGTCTGTGCACATCTAAGGAGTGCAGTATCCATTCCCCTTTGTTCTGTGGATTACGAAAGAAGGTTGGCAAATGAATGGACTGATTAAGGGCCACACTGGATACCACCTTGCATGAAGGAGGGATTGGTCCTGTGGGACACCCTGTCCGCATGAAAGGTGATGAAAGGCTCCACTGCCATGAGGGCCTGTAATTCAGAAACCCTTCTTGCTGAAGTGATTGCTAGAAGTAAAGTTGCTTTCCAAGAAAGGAATTTTAAGTCTGCAGTACCAGCTGGCTCGAAAGGAGGAAAAGTGAGTTTCTCCAATACAAAGTTAAGGTCCCAGGCTTGAGTTGGGGCTCTCCTGGGTGGTCGTAATTTTTGGCGTCTCTGAGGAACTGCTTGAGCAGTGGATGAGAGAAAATGGGAGGTTCTGTGTTATAATGAGCTGAAATGGCTGAGGCGTGAATTTTGATGGAGGAGAAAGACAGACCCTTGTGAAGAATCACAGTTAAGTATTGCAAAATTTGAGGTAAATTTGGCACTGCTGTGCTCTTCCCTTGAGAACGGTTCCAGGCACAGAATCTTTTCCATTTTTTAGCATAAGATTTTCTAGTACTAGGCCTCCTTGCCTCTAAAATGATATCCATCACTGGTTTACTGAGGGATGGTAAAGGAGAGATAAGGTAATTAGCCAGGTTCAGTGTTTGAAGCTGAGGGTGCAGAATCTGGTTCTCCTGCTGAGACAACAGGGTAGGAGTCTCAGGCAGGTGCCATGGGGCCAACAGTGACACACTGCACAAGAGGGGGTACCAGTGTTGGCGTGGCCAGTCTGGTGCAATCAAAATCGTCCTTGGTTTGTCTTGTTTGAAATTTGGTAGCACTTTGGAGAGCAGAGGAGGAAAGGCATAAAAGTACAGTTGTGTACCTACCATAAATGTAGATGCTCGAGTATATTCACTGTTGCAGTCATTACACTTGGGGTTATCCTGCTGGCAGGCGACCCGCAGTCGGCCCGAGTTCCAAAGTCTTGGTCCGGCGTCGGTTGCTGTTGCCTCTTCCCTGACGTCAGTGCGCCAGGGGTATAAAAGTTGCAACCGACGCCATTTTCTTCAGTTTTTCTTGCCCCAGATGTCAAGTGCCCCCAGATAGGATGGCTGTAAAGATATAAATATGGCAAACAACCATGCATATATTACTATAAACATTTCTTTCATCTACAAGCAAATACACCACACATAGGCTGTACAGAGATGAGAAGTACAGAATAGTCCCAGCAAAGAGGGGGATGGTGGGTGGGTAACCTGGACTCAAACATCTACATTTATGGTAGGTACACAACTGTACTATGTTCGTGTTTCACTGTTGCAGTCATTACACTTGGGTAGAATCCCAAAGCTGAGGTTGGGTGGCTGGGTCTAGATTGGATTTGGTGAGGCTAACAAGTCCTGGAGAACTGCGGTGGCAAAGCCTGCTCTGGATTTGGAGTAGAGAGGTAGGTGGTAGTGCTTGGTAAAAGTGTGCACTGAGCTCAAAGTTGCAGCTTCTAAAATGTCTTTGGTTGGTACCCCTCTGAGGAAAGCTGCTGAAGTGGCTGCTGCTCTGGTAGAATGAGGCCTAATAACCTTAGGCACAGATTTGCCATGTTGTGCATAACGGAAGCGGATGCAGTGTCCTATCCATTTGGAGACTGTCTGCTTTGTAATAGGTTTTCCTTGTGATCCTGCAGCATATGCTACAAACACAGTTGGCTCAGTTTTTCTGAAAGCTTTTGTTTTGTCCAGGTAAAATCGTAGCTGTCTGTGTATATCCAAAGCGTGTAGAAGTCTTTCCCCTTTATTCTGGGGATTTGGGCAAAAGTAGGCAAATGAATGGCATAAATGTTGGGTTTGTTCTAAGAGAAACCCTGTCTTGATGAATAATGAGGAAAGGTTCTACAGCCATCAATGCCTGCAACTCTGAGACTCTTCTTGCTGAAGTTATTGCTAGGAGCAGAGCAGTTTTCCATGACAGGAATTTAAGATCAGCTGTGCTGGCTGGTTCAAATGGAAGCAGTGTTAGTTTTTCTAAAACAAAATTGAGGTCCCAAGTAGGTACTGGTGCTCTTCTAGGGGGTCTTATATTCTTTGCCCCTCTGAGGTACTGTCGTAGTAGAGGATGTGAAAAAATTGGAGGATCCGCATTGTAATGAGCTGAAATGGCAGAGGCATGGATTTTAATAGATGAAAAAGATAGGGCTTTGTCCAACATCTCAGTCAAGTATTGTAAAATCTGAGGTATATCAGGGACCAGTGGGTCGAGACCTTGTGTCTGGTTCCAAGCACAAAATCTCTTTCATTTTTCTGCACAAGATTTCTTAGTGCTGGGCCTCCTGGCTTCCAAAATTACATCCATAACAGCGTTAGAGAGAGGTGCAATCTGAGAGGCTATATTATTCACCATGCTGACAGGTGTAAGGTTCTGAGTTGACTCTGCAGAATCTGATTGTTTTGCTGTGTCAGAAGATGAGGGATTTGAGGAAGAGCCAAGGTGGGCCTTGGGACAAAGTTTTTAGGATTGAATACCAGTGCTGGCGTGGCCAGTCTGGTGCAATCAGGATAATTTTTGGTCTCTCTTGTCTGACTTTTAGAAGTACCTTGGTGAGAAGAGGCATCAGAGGAAAGGCATAGACTTGTCAGGTTTTTCCAGTTGAATGATGGAGCATCCACTTTCCATGCTTGAGAGTGGTAAATCCTTGTGCAGAATATGTCTGTATTTGGCAATTGTGAGGGGAGGCAAAAAGATCTATGTCTGGGCATCCCCACTCCTTTGTTATCATGTTGAACACTTGTGGATTTAGCTTCCATTCGTGAGGATCCATGAGATTTCTGCTTAGTTCATCTGCCAGTGTATTTTTTGTTCCTGGCAGTGCTTGCAGATGTACCTGGTAGGTCCAGTGCTGTGCTCCACAAGGTCATGGCTTGTCTGCATAGGGGGTATGAATGTGTGCCCCCTTACTTGTTTATGTACCACATAACTGTGGTATTGTCCGTCTATCAATAGTTGTCCTGGATGTATTAGGTCCTTGAAGGCTGTCAGGGCATTTTGTACAGCTAGCATCTCTTTTTGATTGATGTGAAGATGCATTTGTTCCCTGGGCCACTTGCCCTGAATACATTTTCCTGCCATATGTGCTCTCCAAGCATAATCCGATGCATCCATTGTTATTGTCTGCCTGGCTGTAAGGAAGGTGAAGGGCTGTCCCTTGTTGTGGTGACAGGCCTGGGACCACCATTGAAACTCTTGTTGTAGGCAGGGGATTAAGGTTATGATTGTCTCTAAGCTGTGACAATGTTGAGTCCAAACACTTTTTAGATACCACTGTAGTTTCCTCATATGCAGCTTTGCATATGGAATTAGTAGAATGCAGGATGCTATGAAACCCAGGGCCTGCAGAATTTTTCTTGCAGGGAGCAGGGTCTTTTTTGCCATTATTTGAAAGTAATGAGTCAGTTGCCTTTGTTTGTCTGGCATGAGATCAGCCATCTGGGCAGTTGTATTTAAGCTTGCACCCAGGAATATTATCTCTTGAGAGGGCACTAGTTTTGATTTCTTTTTGTTTACTGTGTACCCTAGGCAAATTAGTAACCTTTTTACAAACGCCAGGTGCTTTAGAAGAATGTCCTTGCTCTCCGCTTGAATAAGGCAGTCGTCCAAGTAGGGATATATTTGAATTCCTTTTTGTCTGCAAAATGCAATTACTGGTGCCAGGCATTTTGTGAAGACCCTGGGCGCAGTAGATAAGCCAAAGGGCAGTGCAGAGAATTGGTAATGCTTTGAGCCTGCTATAAATCTGAGGTATCTTCTGCATGATTGTCTGATTGGGACGTGCAGGTATGCCTCCTTGAGATCCAAAGTTACTAGCCAAGCCTCCTTGCCCAGCATGGGTAGAAGTTGTAGTGTTAACATTTTGAATTTTGGAACATCCAGGAAGATATTTAAGATTGACAGGTCCAATATTCGTCTCCAGGCTTTGTCTTTTCTGGGTACTAAGAAAAGTCTCGAGTAAAATCCTTGTCCCTGTTCTTCTTGTGGAACTTTCTGAATAGCTCCCATATCCATAAGAGCAGCAATCTGTTTTTGTGCCTCTGCCCATTGGTTTTGTGACAGGTTTGGCATACCTTTTAGTTTTGGAAGCATGTGGAAGTGGAACCTGTACCCCTGAGAAACTATATTCAGCACCCATTGGTCTTGGGTGATCATGTGCCAATTGTTTGAGAAAAGTGCTAGCTTTCTCCCTAGGGGTGCTGCCAACTGGTAAGAGTTTGGCATATGCAGAGGGAAGTCATTGTGACAGTTTCCTATAAGGTTGTGATTTGTCTTCTCCTCCTTTGGAGGCTGAAGCACCCCATTGTTTAGGTCTGTAGGCGCCTTGGGGCTGAGATCTGCCTCTTGGGAGTCTGTATCTGCCTCTTTGTGGCCTGTCTGACACTGGAAAGGACCAATTTTTTGAAGGCCAGTTTCTGCTAAATCTAGGTGGTTGAACCTGTAAGAAGTCTTTCACCATCATTTTCTTTAATACCTCTTCTGCCTTAACACCAAACAAAGTATCATACTGTAGTGGAGCATCCAATAATTTGACCTTAACATGGTCAGGCAAACTTTGTTCTTTCAACCAAGCATGTCTTCGAATAACTGAGCCTGTAACTGCGGCTCTACAAGAAGCCTCTAATGAATCAAAACCACACTGCAGAGTATGCTTCCCCACTTGTTCAAATGCATGCAATAATTCCTGCATTTCTTTACTGTCAGGACTTTCTGTATTTGTAACCATTTTCTGCTTTAACAATGGTATGAGATGCTTTTGATATTTTAGCGTGAAACTGACAGTTTAAAGCTCTTACAGCTAAAGTAGCAGAAGTGTAAACCTTTTTCCCCCATCTGTCCAGAGCTCTGGAATCCCTATCTGAGGGGACAGGATTTTTGGCAGTGGAAGCTTTAACCCCCTTTAGGACCCTGAGAAATTGTTTCTGGGTCTGCAGCGGGGTTTTTGTAAAGAAATTTATGAGAGTCAGGGACTCTGTAGTACCTGTCTGGTTTTACTGGTGCAGGGGGTAAAGAATCTGGAGACAGACTGGATTCAGTAAAAACATCATCTACAATATCAAGCACAGGGGGGGATTAGCCAGGGGCCTGTGCTGAGGCAATAAAAGGAAATCTCTGAGCCTTTTTTTGGATTCTGACTAATCCTGGCTCTCTCAGTGGAAATGCTCCCTCATGGTGTGCAGGGTTTCCCCAAAAGAATAATCCTCAGGCGGAGAGGCTGAAGGAATGGACTCTTCAGCATCAGAGTGCTCATAAGGAGGGAGAGAATAGCCCTGTTCAAAGAATCACATGAAATGGAAACCTGATCAGAGGAATCATAATCAGTGTCTTGCCTAGGCCTTTTGTCAGGAGGGGGATGGGAGCCCCTGATTAAAGTAATAAGGTCTTCGGCCATTTTAAGCATCTGTTTCTTTGGCATGGATGACTGTTCTGGAGAATGCTGCACTTGTTTCCTTGTCTTTGACTTTGCTGCTGTAGTAGCCTTAATTGTAAGCTGTGAAGGTCTGAAGACGCCCTCAGAAGCCGGTGCCTGCTCAGCGGCTCCGAACCCATCTGAGGGAATAGTTTCCGTAGGCCCAATACCTTGAGTTTCCACAGGCCTAGGGGCCTCCACGTAGCTGTCTGTTACGGCCTGTGGCTCTGAGGTAGCGGATGACAGGGGCTGCGAAAGCACCTGAGAACCGGCGACTGGCCTAGAAGAGGCTTCGTCGTCGGTTTTGGACCTCGGATGCCTGTCTCTCTCTTTGTCTTTGTGTTTTTTATACATTCTGGTCGTCGGTTGATTCGACGGCATTTTATAATTAAATCTTCGTCCAAAATAATGTAAAGCAAATTCAAACCGATGTTTAATAGTGCGTTTATTGAATCTAGCACAAAACCGACAACTAGTAACGTTGTGATCAGGGCCTAGCAAAAAGGAATGCAGTAAGAGTGAAAGTCCTTATGATGTATTGCTTCCCACAAGAATTACAATTATTAACTTTTACTGACATCAGTCTGGAGCAAGAAAAAGTTTCCCCAACGGGGTACTTAGCTTTATTGAAGACTTCGGTTCTGAAATTCAATTGTGAAAATCTCAGGAGTCGGCTGACCGGCACTTGTGAACTGCTTTTGCTTCGGACAACGTGCAGCAAGAAAGACTGAAGAAAATGGCATCGGTTGCAACTTTTATACCCCTGGCACACTGACGTCAGGGAAGAGGCGACAGCAACCAACGCCGGACCAAGACTTTGGAACTCGGGCCGACTGCGGGTCGCCTGCCAGCAGGATAACCCCAAGTGTAATGACTGCAACAGTGAAACACAAACATGGGATAGGTTTTTCCAGCTGAAGGACAGAGCATCCACTTTCCAAGCTTGTTTGTGGGGAGTCCTTGTGCAAAATTTGTCCTATTGATAGTTCTCGGGGGAGGCAAACAGATCTATATCTGGGCTCCCCCACTTGCTTGTCAACATGATGAAGATCCTTAGTTCCAGTCTCCACTCATGTAAGTCAATGAGGTTTCTGCTTAGTCCATCTGCCAGTGTATTTAGTTTTCCTGGCAGGAATTGAGCCTGTAGATGCACTTGGTAGCTCAGGGCTGTGTTCCATAATGCCATGGATAGTCTGCAGAGGGGGTAAGAATGTGTACCCCCTACTTGTTTATGTACCACGTAACAGTGGTGGTGTCCGTCTTTACCATTAATTGTCCTGGAAGAATGTGGTCCTTGAAAGCTGTCAGAGCATTCTGTACAGCTAACATTTCTTTTTGATTGATATGCAGGTGTATTTGACTTTGGTTCCATTTGCCCTGAATGCACTTCCCTGCCAGGTGAGCCCCCCATGCATAGTCTGATGTTGTTAGGGTTTGGGTGGCAGGGGGTAGTGTGAATGGTAGCCCCTTGTTTTGGTGGCAGGCCTCTGCCCACCAAAGGAACTCTAGGCGTAGGCAAGGTATGATAGGAATCATTGCTTCTAGTTCCTGAGAATGTTGACACCATAGGCTTTTTTGATACCATTGTAGTTTCCTCATATGCAGTCTTGCATATGGAATTAGAAGAATGCAAGAGGCCATGAACCCCAAGGCTTGCAGTATTTGTCTTGCAGATAGCAGGGTTTTTGTGGCCACTTGTTTGAAGTAGGTTGTCAAATTAATTTGTTTCCCTGGCGTGAGGAAAGCCATCTGGGAAATTGTACTCAAGCTTACACCCAGGAATATAATTTGTTGACAGGGTACCAGGTGTGATTTCTTTTTGTTTATGGTATACCCCAGACAAGTTAGCACCCTTTGTACAAAGGCCAGATGATTCAAAAGTATGTCCTGGCTTTCTGCCTGAATTAGACAATCATCCAGGTATGGGTATATTTGAATATTTCTTTGCCTGCAAAATGCAATGACTGGAGCTAGGCACTTTGTCTTATCTACTGCGCCCAGGGTATTCACATAGGGCAGTGCAGAGAACTGACAAGTGCGTGTAGCCTGCTTTGAAGCGTAGGTATCTTCTGCAAGATACCCTGATTTGGATGTACAGGTATGCTTCCTTTAAATCTAGTGTTGCCAACCAGGTGTCTTTGCTTAGCATAGAGAGCAACTGGTGAAGAGTCAGCAACTTGAATTTTGGAGTCACCAAAAGGGTGTCTAGACTAGACAGGTCCAGGATAGGACACCACAAACTGTCCTTTCTGGGTACCAAGAAAAGTCTTGAGTAGAAACCTTGTCCCTTTTCCTCTTCTGGCACTAATTGAATAGCCCCATGCTTAAGAGAGAAAGTACTTGCTTTTGGGCCTCTGCCCACTGCTTTGGGGGCAGATCTGGCCACCTGCCTGATGTTGGTAACATCTGGAAGTGAAATCTGTATCCCTGGGACACTATATTTAAAACACATTTGTTCGGGGTGATGAGTTCTCAGTTCTTTGCATGAAAAGCAATCTTTCCCCCCAAAGGGGCGGTCAGTTGAGAAGTCCTTGGAAGTTTTAAATAGAAGTTATTGAGACAGTTTACCATAGGAAGGAGTTTTATTACTCCCAGATTTGGAAGTGGAGGCCCCCCACTGCTTAGTCCTGTGCGTACCCTGGGACTGAAGCCTGGGAGCTCTGCTGGATCTGGGTTTGGACTGAGAAGGTCTGGAAGAGGCAGGAAAGGACAAAGTCTTGGAAGACCAATGCCTACTAAACCTTGGAGATTGTACTTGTAAAAAATCTTTAACAGTGCATAGATTTATCTTTTTCCTCCATCTTTTTGAGAACTACTTCTGCCTTGATGCCAAACAGGCAGTCCTGGTTTAAGGGAACATCCAGTAATTTTGCTTTAACATGATCTGGAAGGATTGCTCCTTAAACCAAGCATGCCTTCTAAAGTACAGACCCAGTTGCAGCATCCCTGCAAGATGCCTCTAGGGAATCAAAACCACACTGCAAAGTATGTTTTCCAACTTGTTCAGCTGACTGCAGTAAATCCTTATTTTCAGCACAATCAGGAATCAACATCATTTTCTGTTTAAGCAATCCAATAATATGCTGCTGATACTTTAACATATGAAACTGGCAGTTTAAGGCCCTAATGGCCAAAGTTGCAGAAGTGTATATCTTCTTATCCCATCTATCCAGCGCCCTGGATTCTCTATCAGAGAGGATAGGATTTTTGGCAGTAGTAGCTTTAATGCCCTTGGGTCCCTGTGAAATGGTCTCCGGATCCGTAGTAGGATTTTTAAAAAGGAACTTGTGAGAGTCAGGGACCCTGTAATATCTATCAGATTTTCTGGGAGCAGGAAGTAAATAGTCGGGCCAAGCTAGATTCTGAAAAGGCATCAACAATGTCTAGTACATGAGGTATGGCTAAAGGCCTGTGCTAGGGCAGTAGTAAGAAATCCCTAAGCCTCTTTTTAGAATCAGAGAAATCCTGACTTTCTCAACGAAAATGCTCCCTGAGAGTATGCAAGGTTTCACCAAAAGAGAAATCCTCTGGGGGAGAAGCAGAGGGAACAGAGTCCTCAGCATCAGAATCCTCATAGGTAGATAAGGGTATATCCTGGTCATCAGAGGAAACAAATTTCAGAATCCTGGTCAGAAGTATCAGAAGCAAACTCAGTCCTAGGTCTCAGAGGGGGAAGGGCTGACTTCCCCTGATTAAAGTAATAAGGTCTTCAGCCATTCTTATCATTTGTTTTGTAGGCATAGAGGCCTGACTATGCGGTCTGGGCGTCAGTTCTCTAGGCATGGTTCGAGTTTTAGGCCTTGAAGAAGAAGATGGAGTCGGTTTAATACGCAAGTCAGTAGGCCTGAATACACCCTCAGAAGCCGGTGCTTGCACAGCGGCTCCAGACCCATCCAAAGTAGAGACATCCATAGGTTCCACAGCTGAAGCATCTCGCAGCACACCTGACTCGGAATGGGTTTCAGTAGAGGCCTGTGAATCTGAAGTAGTGGGTATCAGGGGTTGAAAAAGCACCTCACTGAGTACCGGCGAACTGACGACTGGCTTAGGAGAAGCGTTGTCGGCAGCTTTGGACCTAGGCAGCCTGTCTCTGTCTTTATCTTTGCGTTTTTTAGGAATGTTGGTAATCGGATGGCTTACCGAAGACCGATCAGGATAATTGAACCAAGCACCAAAATATTTAGCAGCGAAAATATACCGTCTATTAGTTCGTGGTTTAAATAAGGCAGAAAACAGACAGCGAGTTATGTTGTGGTCAGGGCCTAGGCAAGGAATACAGTACGAATGACAGTCTTTATGAGGAATTTGCTTTCCACAAGTAATGCAATTATTTACTTTTACTGACATCGGTTTAGAGCAAGAAAAAGTATCCCCATCGGGGTACTTAGCTTTTAGTTGAAGACTACAGTTCTGAAACTCGAAAACGAAAATTTCAGGAGTCGGCCGACCAGTACTTGCGAATTGCTTCTGCGTCGCACACCGCATGGCAAGAAAGACTGATGGAATGGCATCGGCTGCATGTTTTATACCCCTGACATCACGGAAGAAAGGACAGCAATCGACGCAGGACCCAAGACTTTGTTAATCAGGCCGAATGAGAGCTACTGCAAGCAGATAACCCAAATGTGATGAATGCAACAGTGAAACACGAAGAACATTATCTATAAATAGTTAAGTGTGGTTACTGCTGCTGTCAAAATACAACTGCGTAAGAGCTTAACATAATAGTAGATAAATCAAGCTCAGCACGGTTGCAATATGCCTCCCTACTAAGAATTCTGCGACAAAGCTCAGACATGTAACCCAACTTCTTAAACTTAACACCCCCCCCCCCCAAGTGTGGCAGACACACTCCCGTCTGGGACATCAGGGCAGAAAGGAATAAATAGAGCTCCTCAAATCCTACTCGGACTTCAGCAGGCCCAATGCCATGAAAGGAGGAAAAGAAAAAGGATATACCAATGACAGTGAACCACACCCCAAACCAAGGTAACCCTTAGAGAAAGAGAGAGGGAGGGGGATGCGAGGTGAACAGTTCTGCAACACTGACCTACTCGAACATCTAATATGTGACCTACTCAAACATCTAATACTATGTTAAGTTGTTACACAACTGTACAATGGTTCATTTATATCACTGTTGCAGTAGTCCCCCAAAGCTCTAACACAAAAGTGAGGCATATGGAACCGAGTGGCTGGGTTGCAGCCGACCCTGCAATATAGCTGCAGCAAATCCAGCTCTTTCTCTGGACACTATGTCTGGCTCGTCATGCTTTGAGAAAATGCAAATAGATGCCCCTGAAGATGTTTGTAAAACAACTTGCCTGCTGGCTCATTTAAGAAAGGACTTGGTTGTGGCTGTGCTTTTGTCTCAAGTACTACGAGCTCTAACAGATCCTGTCACTGTACTCGCTGGGATGATTATCAAAACATGATACAACCAGTTAGACATTGAGAGTTTTTTTTACCTTCTTTTCCTGTAACAAAACAAACAATTGTCTAGAATGTCTCATATCTCTGGTTCTGTACAAACAATGTCTTAAATGTCTGTGTACATCCAGAGAATGTAGTACCTTTTCTCCACTGTTTAGTGAGAAAGGTGAGAAGACAGTGAAGTTCAATAGCTTGAATGAGAGAAATATATCGCCACTGTAGTCATAAAGGAAGGACCTCTTCTAACGCTCACCCTGACCTTGCTGAAAGCTAAGAATGGCTCTTAGTACATAAATGCTTGGATTTTAAAACTAAATCCTGTGAGATGAAAATGTGCAAGGGATAGGAGAGTCCCTCCTAAAAGAAATGGTACAGTACTTTTTTTTCTTATGGGAGTTTGACAAAACAGTAATACTCCATGAAGAGATGCAGTTTATTTCACTATACATTGTCTGTGGAACCCTGTTAAAAGTACTTGCATATGTAATAAGGTACAAGTCTCACATTATGCTACTGCAACAGATGCATCAGGTGGATGAAGAGCATCTCAAACTTGTAAGATTTGGATACATAGTTAGGAGTTTCCTTTGTACAAGTTGAGCGGCAAAAGAGGAGTTAGAACCTTGATTAGGAGAACCCCCCCCCCAACTGAGTTACTGGAGAAGGTGGCAGACAGAGAAGGCAGGTGTATATAGCTGTCAAGGGGAACCTGGGAGGGGTTAAAATAAAGGATTACAGAGGTTTACTTGCCCCAAGAGGGACAAAAAAAAAACAACAGGGATTAGGAAGCATCACAAAAGAATAGTTAGTCTACCAGGAAACAACATGGCCAAGGAAATAGCATTTGATGTTTTCAAGAATGGAGTACTTTTGGGACTCCGTAATATATACATTGCCATAGTTGGTAAGTTTATAGGATGGTCTAGAAGAACAACAGGTAGTATAGCCATGCATATGGTTTTAGTAGTTAACTAGAGCCAGATTCAACTGTTTTCTTACAGGTATCAATCATTTTCAAGGACAAAGTAATTTTAACAAAGCAGTATGCTCACTTGCATGGGGGAAACTTTTGAGATCCTCATAATTTCTGTTTCAGGTTATGTGACTGTACATTTGCATTTAGATGAGGGTAAATGGAGAGGAGCTAAACAGCAAACTTGCACATATGTAAATAAAAAAGCTTCAGAACAGTATCAGGGATAGGTACAAGAAAACTATACAGACCGTGCCTAAAAACAACCCTGAATGATGGGATAGGTTCAAATAAAACTCTGTTGATCTTCTGAGATCTCAGAATAAAGGGAAATTACTGCAGATGAGAAGAGATTATACAAATTAGCGTTGAAAGTTCAAGACAAGTTAATGACAGGTACGAGAAGCAAGGATGCAAAAGTTAAAGTACTAAAAGATAAAACAGAAAAATTACTGCAACAGAAGGCAGATCAAGCAAAAGGTAGCTTAAACTTAGGAATTTTTAGGTCACAATGTTCAGTCAAGAATATCGGGCTATTAGACGTCTGTAGCAGAAGATGGAAATGATGGAACATAAGGTAGTTAACACTAGAGGTAATTTTTGTAAGTATACCCAAGGAAGTATTGAACTGTTTCATCAAGAAAACACATCGACGGGTCATGAATTCAAGAAGTCTACTCGGTATCTGAGCCTTAAGAAGTTAGACCCAGATCAGGTCACACGTAAAGGTTGTGACACAAGAGATGGCATTAACAATAAAGTGGAAATTTAAAAACAAATTGTCACCAGGGCCAGATGGTATATTAATAGAAGTACAAAACTAGAGAGAAGAGTTCTGGAGAAAGTACAGTTGTGTGCACTTACCATAAATATAGATGTTCAAGTGTATTCACTGTTGCAGTCATTACACTTGGGTTATCCTGCTGGCAGGCTACCCTCAGTCGGCCTGAATTCCAAAGTCTAGGTCCGGCATCAGCTGCTGTCGCCTCTTCCCTGACGTCAGTGCGCCAGGAGTATAAAAGATGCAGCCGACGCCATTTTCTTCTGTTTTTCTTGCCCCAGATGTCAGGTGCCCCCAAAAAGGTAGGCTAAAAATATGCCAATAAAACATGCATGCACCAAAATATATACCTTCATCTACAAGCAAATACACCACATAGGTTGTATAGATTAGAGAAGTGCAGATAAGTTGCCGCAAAGATACGGGGGATGGTGGGTGGGTAACCTGGACTGCAACAGTGAATACACTCGAACATCTACATTTATGGTAAGTGTACACATCTGTACTATGTTCTTCGTGTTTCATTGTTGTAGTCATTACACTTGGGTTGAATCCCAAAGCTATGATTGGGAGGCTGGAGCTAAATAGCATTAGGAGCGGCTATGAGGCCCTGCAGAACTGCAGTGGCAAAGCCTGCCCAGGATTTAGAGTAGAGTGGTAAATGACAGTGCTTTGTAAAGGTGTGCACTGAACTCCAGGTAGCAGCTTCTAAAATGTCTTTGGTTGGTACTCCCCTGAGGAAGGCTGCTGAAGTGGCTGCTGCTCTGGTTGAATGTAGCCTAATGCCCTTAGGCACTGGCTTGCCATGTTGTGAATAGCAGAAACGAATGCAGTGGCCTATCCACTTTGAAATAGTCAGCTTTGAGATGGCATTTCCTTGTGATCCTGCAGCATATGCCACTAGTAGTTGCTCTGTCTTTCTGAAAGCTTTGGTTCTGTTCAAGTAGAAGCGTAGCTGTCTGTGTATGTCCAAAGAATGCAGAATTCTCTCCCCCTTATTCTGTGGGTTTGGATAAAAAGTAGGCAGATGAATAGTTTGGTTAAGAGCCACACTGGACACTACCTTAGGCATAAATGTCGGGTTTGTCCTCAGAGAAAACCTGTCTAGATAAAAAATGATAAAAGGTTCCACAGCCGTGAATGCCTGTAGCTCTGAGACTCGCCTTTTAGAGGTTATTGCTAGGAGCAGAGCTGTTTTCCAAGATGATAAAAACTTTATATCAGCTGTAGCGGCTGGCTCAAAAGGAGGCAGGGTGAGTTTTTCCAAAACATTAATTGAGGTCCCATGCATGTATTGGTGATCTCCTTGGAGGCCTTAAGTTTTTGGCTCCTCTGAGGTACTGCCTTAACAAGGGATGAGAAAACATTGGTGGCTCTGTATTGTAATGAGCCGAAATGGCCTTCATCCAGCATCTCAGTTAAGTATTGCAAAATCTGAGGAATATTTGGTACAGCTGTGTCGATTCCTTGTGCCTGGTTCGAAGCACAGAATCGCTTCCATTTTCCAGTGTAAGATTTTCTGGTACTAGGCCTTCTGGCCTCCAAAATGACATCCATTACAACTTTAGTGAGAGGCGCATTTTGTATCACTACATTATCTGCCATGCTGCCAAATTTAAGGTCTTTAGTTGGCTGTGCAGGATCTGATTGTTTTGTTGGGATAGTAGATGAGGTATTTGAGGCAAGGTCTAAGCCGGGCATTGAGACAAGTTCCTTAGGAATGGATACCAGTGCTGGTGGGGCCAGACTGGGGCAATCAGTATCATCTTTGGCTTCTCTTGTCTGACCTTTAGGTGTACCTTGGGGAGGAGAGGCAGTGGAGGAAAAGCATATACTGCTAAGCTTTTCCAGCTGAAAGATAGGGCGTCCACGTTCCATGCTTGTTTTTCATAAGTCCGTGTGCTGAATCTTTTTAGTTGGTAGTTGTGAGGAGAAGCAAATAGATCGATATCCAGGCATCCCCATTTCCTTATCATCATGCTGAAGACTTGTGGATCCAATTTCCACTCATGGGGATCCATGAGGTTTCTGCTTAGTTCGTCTGCCAGAGTATTCGTCTTTCCTGGCAGGAATTGTGCCTGCAGATGTACTTGGTAAGCCAATGCTGTGTCTACAAAGTCATGGCTAGTCTGCAAAGGGGGTAAGAATGAGTGTCTCCCTGCTTGTTTATATACTGCATGACCGTGGTGTTGTCTGCCTTTATCAGTAGTTGTCCCGGATGAAGTAGGTCTTTGAAGGCTGTCAGGGCATTCTGAACAGCTAGCATCTCTTTTTGATTGATATGTAGATGCATTTGGTTTGCGGACCATGCGCCTTGAATACATCTTCCTGCCATGTGAGCCCCCCAGGCATAATCGGATGCATCCGTTGTTAATGTCTGCCTGGCTGGGGGTAAAGTGAACGGCTGTCCCTTGTTCTGGTGACAAGCCTTTGCCCACCAACAAAACTCCTGCTGCAGGCAGGGCATGAGAGTAATTATTGTTTCCAGGCTGTGGCAATGTTGAGTCCAAACACTTTTTAGGTACCACTGAAGTTTCCTCATATGCAGTCTCGCATATGGAATTAGTAGAATGCAGGATGCTATGAAGCCCAAAGCCTGTAGAATTTTTCTTGCAGATAACTGGGCCTTTGTTGCCAACAGGTTGAAATAGGTAGTCAGTTGCCTTTGTTTGTCTGGCGTAAGATAAGCCATCTGGGCAGTCGTATTTAAGCTTGCACCCAGGAATATTATATCTTGAGAGGGTACTAGTTTTGATTTCTTTTTGTTGACCGTGTACACTAAGCCTGTTAGAAATAGCTTTACAAACACCAGATGCTGTAGAAGAATGCCCTTGTTCTCTGCTTGAATGAGGCAGTCGTCCAAGTAAGGCTATATTTGTATTACTCTTTGTCTGCAAAATGCAATTACTGGTGCCAGGCACTTTGTGAAGACCCTGGGCGCAGTAGATAAGCCAAAGGGCAGTGCAGAGAATTGGTAGTGCATTGAGCCAGCTTTGAATCTGAGGTATCTTTTGCATGTTTGTCTGATTGGGACATGCAGGTATGCTTCTTTTAGGTCTAAAGTCACAAGCCAAGCCTTCTTGTCCAGCATTGGCAGAAGTTGCTGTAGAGTCAACATTTTGAATTTTGGTATATCCAGAAAAGTGTTTAGAATAGACAGGTCCAATACTGGTCTCCAGGTCTTGTTCTTTCTTGGTACCAAGAACAGTCTTGAATATAATCCTTGTCCCTGCTCGTGCTCTGGTACTTGTTGAATGGCCCTCATGTCCATGAGGGATGAGACTTGCTTTTGTGCCTCTGCCCATTGATGTTTTGGCAGGTCTGGCCAACCGTTTGTCCTTGGCAGGGTATGGAAGTGAAACCTGTAGCCTTGTGACGCTGTCTAGGACCCATCTGTCCTGGGTTATGTGCCAGTTTTGAGCAAAAAGTGCTAGTTTTCCCCCTAAAGTTGCTGCCAGAAGATAAGTGCTTGGTGCAGGCAAGGGGAAGTCATTGGGACCGTTTCCTGTATGGCTGTGATTTGTCTTCTCCACTTTTGAAGGTAGAAGCACCCCATTTGTTTAGACCTGTACGAACCTTGGGGCTGGGATCTGCCTCTTGGGCGTCTGTATCTGCCCCTTTGTGGTCTGTCTGACACTGGAAAGGACCAATTCTTTGTAGGCCAGTGTCTGCTAAATCTTGGAGGCTGAACCTGTAAGAAATCCTTAACCGTTTGCATAGATTTAGCTTTGTCCTCCATTTTCTTTAACACCTCTTCTGCTTTAACACCAAAGCATCATGCTGTAATGGGGCATCTAATAATTTTACTTTGACATGATCAGGCAGACTTTGTTCCTTTAACCAAGCATGCCTCCTGATGACAGAACCCGTAACAGCGGCTCTGCAGGAGGCCTCCAAAGAATCAAAACCACATTGCAAAGTATGCTTTCCAACTTGTTCAGCTGCATGCAATAAATCCTGCATTTCTTTGTTTTCTGCACATTCAGAATTTGTCAGTATTTTCTGTTTAAGCAGTGACATAATATATTGCTGATATCTGAGCATATGAAACTGACAATTTAAAACCCTTATAGCCAAGGTAGTGGAAGTATAAATCTTTTTCCCCCATCTGTCCAATGCCCTAGAATCCCTGTCAGAGGGGGTAGGGTTTTTTGCAGCGGAAGCCTTGACCCCTTTGGGACCCTAAGAAATAGTTTCTGGGTCAGCAGCAGGGTTTTTGAAAAGGAATTTATGAGAGTCAGGAACCCTGTATTACCTGTCCGGCTTAACAGGAGCTGGAGGTAAGGAGTCAGGGATCAGACCGGACTATGAAAATACATAATCAACAATGTCTAACACAGGTGGAATAGCTAGTGGCCTGTGTTGTGGTAGTAAAAGGAAGTCTCTGAGCCTTTTCTTAGATTCTGAAAAATCTTGGCTCTCCCAGTGGAAATGCTCCCTCATGGTATGCAAGGTTTCCCCAAAAGAGTAATCCTCAGGAGGAGAGGCTGAAGGGATAGATTCTTCAGCATCTGAAACCTCATAGGGAGAAAGAGTGTATTCCTGATCTGAAGAGGAATCAGATGAAATGGAAACCTGATCTGAAGATTCATATTCTGTTTCTTGCCTAGGCCTTTTATCAGGTGGGGGATGGGAACCCCTGATCAAAGTAATTAAATCTTCGGCCATTTTGAGCATCTGTTTTTTGGGCATGGAGGCCTGTCCATGAGACTGTTGTACTTGTTTCTTTGTCTTTAATGGTGCTTTAGTCTTTGCCTTTGAAGCTGAAGTCGTTTTAATGTATAACTGAGTTGGTCTGAAAACACCCTCAGAAGCCGATGCCTGCTCAGCGGCTCCGGACCCATCTGAGGGAATAGTCTCCGAAGATCCAATACCTTGAGCTTCCAGCGGCCTAAGTGACTCCACGTGGGAGTCGGTAGCGGCCTGCGGGTCTAAAGTAGCAAGCGTCAGGGGCTGCGAAGGCGCCTCACTGAGAACTGACGACTGGTTTAGAAGAAGCCTCGTCGTCGGTTTTGGACCTCTGATGCCGGTCCTTTTCTTTGCGTTTCTTGTGAATTCCGGTAGTTGGATGGCTATCCAACGACATCGTATAATTAAATCTTCTGCCAAAATAGTGCAATGCAAAATCGTACTGACGCTTAACAGTGCATTGGTTAAATCTAGCACAAAACCAACAACTAGCAACATCGTGGTCAGGGCCTAGGCAAGGAATACAGTAAGAATGAAAGTCCTTATGAGGTATTTGCTTCCCACAAGAAATACAATTAACTTTTTCTGACATCGGTCTGGAGCAAGAAAAAAGTTTCCCCAACGGGGTACTTAGCTTTGAATGAAGACTTCGGATCTGAAATTCGAACACGAATATTTCAGGAGTCTGCCGACTGGCACTTACGAACTGCTTATGCTTCGGGCACCGGGCGGCAAGAAAGACTGAAGAAAATGGCGTTGGCTGCATCTTTTATACCCCTGGCGCACTGACGTCAGGGAAGAGGTGACAACCAACCGGCCGACCTAGACTTTGGAATTCAGGCCGACTGAGGGTAGCTTGCCAGCAGGATAACCCAAGTGTAATGACTGCAACAGTGAAACACGAAGAAAGTACAGTTTTGTACCTACCATAAATGTAGATGTTCGAGGATCCACATTGCTGCAGTCCTAACTATTGCATATCCTCAGTCTTTTCTTGCCCCAGATGTCAGAAGACCCTAAAAGACAAGGCCAAAACCAAAACACACCAAACATACCTGCACCAAAAAATATATACAATATATACAAAGGTACCAGAATATAATCTCACCTACACTAAACACAGAGGACTGCAGCAATGTGGATCCTCGAACATCTACATTTATGGTAGGTACAAAACTGTACTATGTTCTTCATTCCACATTGCTGCAGTCTAGAATCCCAAAGCAGAGGTAAGGGAGGCTGGCAAATCATAAGGAAGCAGGAGCTGATAACATGCCTTGCAAAATAGCTGTGGCAAAACCAGCCCTAGACTTAGAGTAGAGAGGAAGGTGGTAATGCTTAGAGAAAGTATGCACTGAACTCCAAGTAGCTGCCTCCAAAATATCCTTAGTTGCCACCCCCCTTAGAAATGCTGTTGAAGTGGCAGTAGCCCTAGTGGAATGAGGCCTAATCCCAGCTGGAATCTCTTTGCCATGATGGGAATAGCAAAAAGCAATGCAAAACCCAATCCACCTAGAAATAGTTTGTTTTGACACAGGCTTGCCCTGCGAACTCAAAGCAAAAGAAACAAACAACTGCTGAGACTGCCTAAAATCCTTAGTCCTGCTTAAATATTGCCTGTGTACATCTAAAGTGTGCAAAATCTTTTCCCCTTTATTTTGGGGATCTGCATAGAAAGTAGGCAAATGAATAGTTTGGTTTAAAGCCACACTAGAAACCACCTTAGGCATAAAGGAAGGATGATACCCTATCCTTATGAAAAATCAAAAGGCTCAACCGCCATAAGGGCCTGTAACTCAGAAACCCTTCTTGCAGAAGTAATGGCCAACAAAAGCAGTCTTCCATGACAAGTATTTCAGTTCAGCAGTAGGCTCAAAAGGTTGTAGAGTAAGTTTCTCCAACACAAAATTGAGATCCCAAGCAGGAGTAGGAGCTCTCTTATATTCTTTGCCCCTCTAAGAAAATGCTTGAACAAAGGATGTGAAAACAATGGTGGGTCACAATCATAGTGAGCTGAAATTGCTGCAGCATGAATCTTAATGGAAGAGAAAGACAAACCTTTGTCCAATAACTCAGTAAGGTATTGAAGAGCCACACTCAAATTAGGCTCGAAATCTCCAAATTCTTTGCTGCAGTCCAAAATAAAATCTCTTCCATTTTTCTCGTACACTTTCCTTGTACTAGGTCTTCTGGCTTCCATAATCACATTTAAAACTTGTTGAGGAAGTTGAGACCTGCTGTCTTTCAAAACAGAATATGCCAGGCTGTTAGATGAAGAGTTTGAAGCTTGACATTGAGCAGATGACCGTCCCTCTGAGACAATAGGTGTGGAATCAAGGGTAAAGGCCATGGAGGCTTCCTTACCAGACTCCTCAGTAATGGGTACCAGTGCTGACGAGGCCAATCTGGAGCTATTAAAATCATCCTTGGCTTGTCTTGTCTGACCTTTAGAAGCACCTTTGGGAGAAGAGGCAGAGGTGGAAAAGCATACACATGAAGATTTTTCCAACTGAAAGAAAGAGCATCCACTTTCCAAGCTGTGTGATGAAAGCAAAACTTTGGCAGCTGGTGGTTTAGTGGAGAAGCGAACAGATCTATGTCTGGAGTTCCCCATGACACTGTCAATTTTGAAATACATGAAGATCCAGTTTCCACGGGGATCCATGATTTGTCTGCTTAACACATCTGCTAAGGAGTTCTGTGCTCGGCAGAAACCTTGCCTGAAGAGTTAGTTGCAAGCTGAGCAGTCTCCCATAAAATCATTGCTTGCCTGCACAATGGGTAAGAATGTGTTCCCCTTGTTTGTTGATGTACCACATGACAGTTGTGTTGTCTGTTAGAATCAACACCTGCCCTGGAAGAAGTAACTCCTTGAAAGCCATTAATGCAAACTGGACTGCTAACATCTCTTTCATGTTGATATGTAGATGCTGTAGTCTGGCAGGCCACTTGTCTTGTATCCATTTTCCATCTAGATGAGCTCCCCAAGCAATGTCTGAGGCATCTGTCGTTAGAATCTGAGGGTAACAGAGAGTCCCTTGTTTAGGTGACATTCCTGAGCCCACCACAAGAATTTCTTTTGAATGCAAGGTATTATTTGAATGACAGTGTCCAAATCCTGGCAGTGCTGTGTCCATAGATTTTTGAGATACCATTGTAGCTTCCTCATATGCAGTTTGGCATTGGGAAGCACCAGAATACAAGATGCCATGAACCCTAAGGCTTGAAGGACTGTCCTTGCAGTCAGCCCGGACTGAAGAGAAAGTTGATGGAAGTAACTGGATAGATTCTTTTGTTTGTCCGGGGTTAAAAAGGCCATCTGGGCTGCTGTATTCAGTCTCACACCCAGAAAGCACATGTCTTGAGAGGGTACTAGACTGGACTTTATTTCGTTCACAGAATACCCTAGGCATCTTAGCACTGCTATAACATATTCCAAATGCTGTAGAAGATCCTCCTTTTCTTGAGCCAGAATCAGGCAGTCGTCCAAGTAAGGATAGATTTGAATTCCTTTTAGCCTGAAGGAAGCTATCACTGGAGCCAGAACCTTTGTGAATACTCTGGGCGCAGTGGATAAGCCAAAGGGCAATGCAGAGAACTGATAATGAGAATTTCCAGCTCGCAGATACTTCCTGCAACTTAGCCTTATAGGCACATGAAGGTAAGCTTCCTTGAGATCTAAAGTTACCATCCAGTGATCCTTGCCCAGCAGAGGTAAAAGCTGTTGTAACGTCAACATTTTGAACTTGGGAATGTCCAGATAAGTGTTGAGGATAGATAAATCCAGAATTGGTCTCCACGTGTTCCCTTCTTTGGTACTAGGAACAGGCGAGAATAAAATCCTAGGCCCTCTGGCACAGGAACTGACTGAATGGCTCCTATTTGGAGTAGCAGAGAAATTTGCTTGTGAGCCTCTGTTCTTTGTAGAGGAGGAATGTCTGGCATGCCTTTGAAAGGAGGCAAGGTATGGAAATAAAATCTGTAACCGTGGTGAATGATATCCAGTACCCATCTGTCTTGGGTAATTAAATCCCAATTGTCTTTGAAAAGAGACAGCCTTCCTCCCAGAGGTGCTGCCAGGTGAGAATGTACTGGCAGCTGAAAAGGCAGGTCATTGGGTCTGCTTACGAAAGGACTGACCCCTGCCTTCACCAGAAGTCTGAGCAGGTGAACTCCTGTCCTAGGCCTAAAAGAACCTTGAGCTCTGCCCCTACCACGTCTAGACCTACCCCTAGACTGGGAATCATAAGCAGGATAAGTCCACCCCTTAGTAGGCCAATTTCTACTAAACTTGGAGGCTGCACCTGCAAAAGATCTTTAACAGTTTGCATAGACTTAGCCTTATCCTCCATTTTCTTTAAAACTGCTTCAACAGGCGAACCAAACAACACATCAGACTGTAAAGGAGCATCCAAAATCCTTGTCTTAACATGCTCAGCTAAGTTCTGATCTCTCAACCAGGCGTGCCTACGAAGAACAGAACCAGTGGCAGCCACCCTCGAGGAGGCCTGCACCGCATCAAAACCACACTGCAAGGAATGTTTACCCACTTGTTCAGACACATGAACTAAATCCTGCAACTCTTTACACTCAATACCTTCTGCCAGAGCATCCACCTTAGATTTCAATTGTGAAAGGAGGTAATTCTGATATTTTAACATGTGAAACTGACAATTCAATGCCCTCATGGCTAAAGTGGAAGAAGTATACACTTTCTTTCCCCATCTATCCAAAGCCCTTGCCTCTTTATCAGGAGGAACAGGATTTTTAACCACAGAAGCCTTCACACCTTTAGGCCCCTGAGAGACAGTTTCGGGTCTGCCCTAGGACTCTTAAAAGATACTTATGAGCTTCAGGCACCCTATAGTACCTATCCGGTTTAACTGGTGCAGGAGGCAAAGAATCAGGATTCAGGGAAGCCTCTGCAAAAACATCTTCCACCACATTCAGAACCGGAGGTATAGCTAAAGGCCTATGCTGGGGTAAAAACAAGAATTCCCTAAGCCTCTTCCTGGAATCAGAGAAATCTTGACCTTCCCATTTAAAATGCTCCCTCATGGAATGCAGAGTCTCCGAAAAAGAAAAATCCTCAGGAGGAGAAGCTGAAGGAGTAGAATCATCCACATCAGAATCAGAATAAGGAGGATACTCCTGCAAGTCCTCAGCCGAAGACTCAGAAGCCTCCGAACAGTGCTCAAAACTCTCAAACTCAGGTTCCACCCTAGGCCTCTTATCAGGAGGGGGCATAGAACCTCTAATCATAGTAATCAAATCCTCTGCCATTTTAAGCATATGTTTCTTAGGCAAAGACCCTGAAACACTAGGAGAAACCCCACTGAAGCTATACTAGGCCTGCCTCTCAAAGCCTTGGAAACAGAGGGGAGGCTCTAACCACCTTAGGAAGAGAGGGAAGAACAGCCACCTGAGAAGCCCCTCAGCCTGGCCTACTTCCTGAGAGGCTACATCCTGTAACAGTAAAGTCTCTCCCTGAGACTCCAAAGAAACACCTGGTAAAACCTCTGGCTCCACTGAGCCTTCTAAAGAACCGGCGTCTGGGACTGTCGGTTCCTCCATTCTAGGCTTTGCTGCTTTATCTTTGCGTTGTTTGCATCCGGCGGCATTTTATAATTACAACGCTTCCCAAACACTAACCTGGCACAGTCTAACCTTCTCTTAATAGTGCGTTTGTTAAATCTAGCACAAGAGCGGCATCCAACAACGTCGTGCTCAGGCCCTAAACAAGGTATACACAAAGTATGGTAATCCCTATGAGGTATCTGTTTCCCACAAGAAATACAGTTATTCACTTTTTCTGACATCCGGTTAAATACTGAGGCAAGAAAAACAAAATATTCCAGCCAACTTTGATTCGGTCTGAAACTCTGACTTCAGAAACTTTCAGAACGCCAACCTGCAAAATTGCTTCTGCATCGGACCATGCGGCAAAAGACTGAGCTTTGGTATTCGGGCCGACTGGACAGCGGACTACCCAATAGTTAGGACTGCAGCAATGTGGAATGAAGAACATCATCTTCCATGGAGTCAGCAAATTAAGTTATGACAACCACTCAAACCCCCAGAGTCACTGAAGTAAGCTACTGTTGCAGCCATATTAAAGCTTAGACAGGTAAAATCCTACAGACCCATCCCTATACTGAATTATTATAAATTATCTGAAGCATTTCTGCCTAAAAGTTTTATCAAATATACATCCTTAATCTTATACATCACAATCAGAACGGGTTTGTCACTGGAAAAGAAAATTCTGACAATGCAATCAAAACTCCTTTGGTAACTCAGGATGCAACCAGACCAGATACCTCACTACTGGTAGCTATGATGGATGAAGATACCACTGAAGAGTTTAAAAAAAAAAAAACACTATTGTTCATTCTAATGGCACAACAACCCTGCTAGATGCATGACCCCCCCCTCCCCCAAGCTCTGGTATCCTTGATAAATGTAAGCAGGGGCTTGGGAGATGAAACGTTTACAAACGAGGGCCTGGGAGATGCGACTTATAGGCTTGCCTATACCCATGCCTAAGGCCATATGCCGACCCTCCTCCTGCACATTTAGCACATAAAGTTTCTTTTAAACATTAACAAAAATCAAAGCTAGTATTGCATTAAAGACTAATCAGGATTATGAATAGCCAATCACACCTAGCCAACATTTCACACCCACCCAGGGTCATTACCCCAAAGCATATGGGGTACAGTCATGGCAACCTCTGAGACCTTGGTGGTAAAGTGTATCCCAAGCCACGAGCTGTTTGAGTATCTCTAAAATTGATGCCTTCAAATGTGGGGGGTGTTCGATGAAACTGGAAGGTCAAGGGTCTCCCTCTACTTCTCCCAACAGAGACACACCTCTTTTCTACCTTTGGGATAAACATCCATACCATTCTGCTGCTGTACATATGCAGACATGGTAAATGATTTTTAACACGGCAGTTAATCTCTGCTATGCCCAATAGGTGTATATGGTTTCCAATCTGCTCTTCATAAGTCTTTAGACAAAACCCCTCAAATACTACAGCTAGTCAGACCATAGAGCTCCTGCACCTAGGCAAAAATACACTGGAAGTGAAACTATTTATGTGACATTTGGGTGCTTTCAAACCTATCACTTTGTTCAGCATTAGACATTTACCACACCTCCCTGCCTGGATGTCCATCCTATAAATGTCTGCTCACAAATGGTCAAACTTTTAAAACAAAATTAAGGAATGAAAAAGGGATTCCTAGCAGGGTACTTGTCTCTTTCAATTCCATTCTTCAAATGCAACCCTGAGCCAATGCCAGACTGTGATGCACTCTCCTGTAGTGAACTTGCATGTGTCAAGAAAAAACTGGAGGGGATCTTTGACACCGGCAGAGTCTGATGTCTGGCCTGCCTTTCAAAGTGGAGCAATCTAACCCTGTAGCCAGGCTGATAACACCTTACCTCAGATGTCTTGATGTACCTGGTATAATAGGTGGCGTTTGTCCAAATCATCTTTAGTTATGACTACAACAGTTACCCAAAAAGAATACTGCATTTAGTTGTGACCAAAATGCTCAACATATTCATATAATATACACTAGGCTATTGACCTGTGAGGGCCTTAAGAAGCTCAGCCCTGCATTCTCATGGTAATTATTAGCCTTATATTTTGCAATACAAACCTCCAGAGACAGGTATATGCTGGGTACAGTTTTGTTTCCCCTATCCATCAGGGCCATTAGTGAATTTGCTGTTACCCATCAGTTCGTCCACGTTACATTTGAATAAAGTAATAAGTATTCTGCTATATGTGGAGGGGAAGCCAGTTCCACAGAATTGTTATTTTCTGTAACACTTAACTATCCCTCCAGCATGTTCTGTTAATCTTGCGAGAGAGATTGAGGTCACTTGAGCAGGTGCTTCTGATACTACTAGACTTCTGAATGTGTTACAGATACAACAGAACATGATCTACTGAGGTTTTATATGTGAGGCAGAGGTTACCTCTCTGCAACCTGTTTGACACCAACAGAAGAAAACAAGACTTTGTGTTGGTCTGTGCGTAATTTTTATGACTTAGGCTTTTGATTTTTTTTTTTTTTTTTAGTGAGGAAGAGATGTGATTGTTTCCCTTGTGACAAGTGTTTGGACAGTTACATAACAAAAGGGGCATTACACTATGATCAGCCTAAATAGTTCCTACTACAGAGAAACAATTACATCCTTAGATCTGGACACAACACCCTTCAATATTAGCCGTGTGATGAAAAATGACTTCCTTACAACATTGGATATGTAGTGATCAAAGGAGAGTTCATTGTCAACCTAGGTTTCTAGACCTGTAACATGGGGATCAGTTTTTAGGGGAGTGTTGTCAATGTGATGGTTACAAAGGAAGTCATGCTTGCTGAAGGGTACGATTATACATTTCTTTACACTTAGCTACAGCACCAACTATTTGTTTGGAGCAAACCCTCTTGTAGGATAAGGGCACCCACTGAAGATGTCTATGATAGGACCAAGTTTGCAGTCATTTTCAATCTAGGTAAGCCACAATTCCTTAACTTTAGTGTTAACGTCTGAAAAGTGAATGCAAAGTGAATGCCAAAGAGAAGCAAGCACATTGACTGAACTCTGGAGCACTACACTAATGATAGATCTTTTGGAATGGGTATAGCTGTCCACCCCTTGCCTCCAATGTTCTACTTGTGATCCCATTTGTTATACAGCAAGTTACAAAGGGCCAGTCATCTCAGTTTCCTTTCATACTGCCCATTCCACATTCATACACTTTTTTCAACAGCGTTTTATAAAATACTGCTGATTTTTGGTAAGTCTTGGCTGCACTGGTGTATCACTTCTACTTAGCAGAAAACAGTTAAAAGATGGGCAAGGTCACCATCCTGATAAAGTGGGCAAATAAAGCATATAAAGAATGGCACACGGGACAGTAGACTAAAAGAAAAATGTCTGTATATTCAAGATTATTTTTATAAGTACCACTACGACTTAACCAGTGGAGCTCATGTTTGATAACTTTTAGAGCAGACAAGGAACACAACTAGATAAAGGTACACTGCAGTAAATAAAAATTAATTACCAACATTATGTAGATTATATATATTAAGACACATTTGCCAGTTGTATTATGGACAAATTAAGCTGGGGGAAGCTTGCCTGAAAGGAATAATGGCTCCCTCCATGTTTTATAAGTTGGGAGAGCACCTTTTTGAGCTCAGTTTGTGCTGAGGGCTCTGTCAAGATGGTGTTTAAAACTATCGCCTACTGAAGAAAAGGTGACAAGAAGTTAAGACATTCTGAAACACTTGCCTTTTGCCACTGATTGATTTTCTTTTTTGACAGGACAGAAGAGATATCGGAATCTAAAAACAACCTCAACTTGTGGACTGTACTGTTTTTCCAATGGCTGCTTTTGTAAGCTTGTGGAAAGTAATATTGTGAAACCAAGACCTGGAGAGGGAATGAGCAAGGAATTTAAATAGCAAATTTTAGTATTCCCTTGTGTTCAAAAGAATGTTTTCCTGCTGTATGAGGCAAAACAATTTAATTTATGCGACATCTCTAAAATAAGAGCGGATGTTGCAAAGAGTGTGACTAACATCTACCTGAAATCAGCTGGACGTACAAGTGAATTTAAGTACACTTTTAACTGCTCTTTTGCATATAGTACTGTATTTAATTTATTTGTGTTTTTCACTGAATATTAACTCAACTGAAGTTGTGGCTGTCTCTACAGTTAGTTCCCCACCCACTCTCCCTGTTCTTGTTTTGGTATTAATGTTGGTGGATTTGAAACTGCCCGCCCCTCTTGTAGATTTGTATTTGGATACTCCTGGGCCCATCTCATTTGCTCACTCAGCTGAGTGCAGTGAGATCATATTTTGATTTCAGGCACTCTTACTGTGTACAAAGAGCATTTGGGAAGGACAGCCTCTTAATCCTGCTCTGTTCCTTCCCTCAAAAAAAAAAAAAAAAAAAAAAAAATAAAAATATATATATATATATATATATATATATATATATATATATATATATATATATATATATATATGTATATAATTTTCATCTGCTCTTACTATAACTGTCTTAGCTGCTCTTCTGCGTGCTGTTCAGTCGCTCTTACTCTGCACTTATTACTGCTTGTTAGTAGCCTTCTAATTTACTGCCTTCTGCACTTGTTTTTTAGTCAATTGTTAATTTAACTGCATTTATTTGAACTGTATTTGCCGTAGTGTTGCTACACGCTCGGGTGTGCTGGCTTGCACTACAATTTGAATTGTATTTACTGCTGTTTTAGCTGCTTTTCTGTAACAAAAAAAAAATCTAAGCTTGTTTCCTGCCTTTCCTGTAACTAGTCAAGTCCAGATACAGACTTGCTGTATCCAGGACTGTTGGCAAGCTTCTGAGCCCCACAAGCCTTTTTGTGCTGGAGGGAAGCCTTCTAGCTTATCGGTGGGAGTGGTAAGCACTAGGTAGCCTATCTACCACGGGAAGAGTGGGTTTTGACCCTGAAATTGTAGTTCATTGGCTGTTTGGGCAGCTTTTCCATCTCTTTCTACTTTCTGGTTAAAAGCCCGTTTTGCGTTTGGTCCCCGCCTTTCCTATTACTAGTGTAATCCAGGTACAGATTTGCTGTATCCAGGACTGTTGGGTAAGCTTCTGAGCCCCCCAAGCCCTTCTGTGTTTGAGAGAAGCCTTCTAGCTTATCAGTGGGAGTGGAAAGCACTAGGTAACCTATCTACCACAGGAGGAGTGGTTTCTGGCCCAGAAATTATAGTTTATTGGCCGTTTGGGAAGCTTTTCCATCTCTTTCAGCCTTCTGATCTAAAAGCCTGTGTTTGCACTTGTTTCCTGCCTTTCCTGTTACTAGTCTAGTCCAAGTACAGATTTGCTGTATCCACGACTCTTTGTAAGCTTTTGAGCCCCCCAAGCCTTTCCGTGTTGGAGGGAAGCCTTTTAGCTCATCAGTGGGAGTAGTAAGCATCACGTACCCTATCTACCACAAGAGGAGTGGTCCCTGGCCCAGAAATTGTAGCCATTGGCTGTTTGAGCAGTTCTTTTCCATCCTCTCAACTTTCTGGTTTGAAAGCCGCACTTGTGCCTGTTTCCTGCCTTTCCTATAACTAGCCTAGTCTGGTTACAGAGTTGCTGTATCCAGGATTTTTAGTAAGCTTCTGGGCCCCCAAGCCTTTCTGTGTTGGAGGAAAGCCTTCTAGCTTATCAGTGGGAGTGGTAAGCACTAGGTAGCCTATCCTCCATGGGAAGAGTGAGTTTTGGACCAGAAATTGTAGTTTATTTGGCCGTTTGGGCAGTTTTCCATCTCTTTCAACTTGCTGGCTTAAAAGCCTATGTTTGTACTTGTTCCCCGCCTTTCCTGTAACTAGTCTAGTCCAGGTACAGATGTGCTGTGTTTCAGGACTCTCTGTAAGCTTCTGAGCCCCCCCCCCAAGCCCTTCTGTGTTGGAGGGAAGCTTTCTAGCTCATCACTAGAGTGGTAAGCATTAGGTAGCCTATCTACCACGAGAGGAGTGGTTCCTGGCCCAGAAATTGTAGCTATTGGCCATTTGGGCAGTTTTTTTCCATCTCTTTCAACGTTCAGGTTTAAAAGTTGCACTTGCGCTTGTTTCCCACCTTTCCTGTAACTAGCCTAGTCCAGATACAGAGTTGCTGCATCCAGGACTGTTGGTAAGCTTCTGAGCCCCACAAGCCTTTCTGTGTTGGAGGAAAGCCTTCTAGCTTATCAGTGGGAGTGGTAAACACTACGTAGCCTGTCTACCACGAGAGGAGAGGTTCTTGGCCCAGAAATTGTAGTTTATTGACCATTTGGACAGGTTGTCCATCTCTTTCCTCTTTCTGGTTTAAAAGACCACATCTGCGCTTGTTTCCCATCTTTCCTATAACTAACCTACTGGGTAGCACTAGAAAGCCTTAAACTGATACAAGCCTTCTAGCTTAGGAGAGAGACGCTGGAGTGATTAAGTATCAGTTTTCTGTACTTTCTTGCTGTACTTAACTGTTTTCTGCCTAAACACAGATTTTCCAGCATTTATTGTGATTTAAAAGCTTGTCTTTTCACATATTGTACTTATTTGACTGCCTGCACTTTTAAAAAGATTTTTGTTTAAATAATTTGTTTAACTGTTGTAGGCTACACACTAAAGTGTGATAGCCTTTTCTGATGGTTTGTAGTCGTCTAAAGCTGTTTTAAGTGTATTTTTTTTTACTGTTTTTGCCTTACATTTTCAAAAAAAAAACCAAAAAAAAAAAAAAAAACCAAAAAAAAAAGTCCTTGCTTCCCGCCTTTCTAAGCTAGTACAGTCCAGTTTTCAGGCTAGTGCTGAATTCAGGGCTGTGATACTAGTTTCTGAGCTGCCCATACCTTACTTGGATAGAAGGAAGTTTCTCTGCTCACCTATGAGAGAGGGGAGCTTTGAGCAACCTATCTTTCCCTGGAGGAGTGGTTCCAGCCTAGAAGTTAGTAGTTTATTGGCCATTCTGGTTTAATTTCTCTCTCTTTTATTTCTCTACTATAAAAAACACGTTTGCACGGTTTTGCGCACTGGGAAGTGCCAGTTAGCTATGGTTAAACTATTCCCGGCTCCACTAAGTCACCTCTTCAGTTTTTCCCTTGAAACTAGTCTAACTCTCAACCCATGCACTCAAAAAGCATCTTATAGCCCAGCACTTGCTCATACCTAATAGCAAGCACTAATATACCCTGACACTGACTGGCCAGCAGGGCAATGCTCTTTATTCACTCCTCACCATCCAAGCGACTAAGCAGCTCACCCTACTATTCAGGCATGACCAAAGGGCAACTTCAGGTGCACTCTCCAGTCCAGCTGGTGAATCTGGATATCTTGAGGCAATGTTATAACTGCCTCATGTACACAGACATCCCTCTCAACCACAAAACACTAACATATGCGAGAGATGCAATTATAACCCAAACTGGAAGCTAAGCTGTTTCCACCCAAGACTGGAACAGACAGTCAAAAGGAGAAGGTTAACACCTGGACCACAACTCCAGCCGCACAGAGACCTACTAAAACAGCACTGGCAAAAAATACACATAAATACACAATCATACTCGGAGGATCTAAATAAAAACCTGCAAAAGCATCAGAGACCTCCAAAGCAGACACCCAAACAACCTGCACTTTTAGTCACAAACCAGACAACACATAAAACACAAAATCAGTGTGCCGCACAATCACAGCCCTTATGGCGAAATCACATACCTAACACACTAGTAATAGGTGACTCTATAGTCAGGCACACTGATGTTCCACTCACTTGGCTGGACAAGCAGAAGGTTACTGTTATCTGCCTGTCGGGAGCCAGAGTCCACCACATAACACAAGCACTCAGGTCACTCCAGAACAAGTACAAATATGACACTGTCATTGTTCATGTTGGTGTGAATGACCGGAGTCGTACCTCCCTGGACTACATGAAAAACGACATGGAAGAGCTCTCTGATAATGTAGCCCAGGCTGGTATGACCCTGACCCTGAGTAGCATCCTGCCCTCACCAAGAAAGATACCTCAGCATAAAGAAAAAATGATCAATTTCAACAATTGGCTAAGCTTCTGGTGTCATTCAAAGGGGATTCAGCGTCTGTCAGCCTGGGACGACATGCTCGACAAGCCGCATTGCTACGCATGAGACGGCTTGCACCTGTCACCCCTAGGCTTTCGAATACTGGCCAAGGCTCTTGCTGCCCCCATAGTGCCTATTTTAGGCAAGGCTCAAAAGTCAAACCCACCTCTGTAAACAGCATAATTAACAAAAAACTGAGGGTTATGCTACTCAACGCTAGGAGTTTAAATCTCAAAATGCACACGCTCGAAGCACTCAGTATGGAGAATGTCATCTGTGCAGTAACTGAAACCTGGTTCAAGGCTCCAGAGAGCACCCCAGCACTACCGGGCTACAACTCGGACCGAAACACAAAAGGAGGGGGTGTATCCATACTCATCAAGGATACCTACACCTCCAGGTTTGTGGCACAGCATGATACCTCTGAGATTATCCATGTGCAACTAACATCGGGCAAATCTGCAATGCAAAGTGTGGCCTGCTACAGAACACCCTCCATGACCCAGGACCAACACTCCACCTTTCTGGAGACACTGGAAAACATGAAGGTCCTACTGAACACCCTGATATTGGGCGATTTCAATTACCCTACCATTCACTGGGAAAACTACTCTAGTACAAATTCCCAGGCCCAGCGCTTCCTGGAATTCATTAACTCAAACACCCTGGATCAGCTGGTAAACTCCCCTACCAGAGGTGAAAACATATTGGACCTGGTCATCACCAACATGGGCGACAGGTGTTCCACACTGGAGGTCAACCAGTCACTGGTTAGATCAGACCATAAACTAATCACTCTGGATGTCCAAACCCCCCCCCCCAACTAAGGAAACCACAGTAAAAATTTTCTAAAGCAAACTTCACCATACTTAAGACTGAGGTGGTAAGTTTCACAGCCCCCACGCTAAAGGATAATGCTGCCCAAGATGCAGAAACCTTTACAAATGCACTCTATGAGCACCTACAAGGATGCATGGATCGTGCCATCCCTAGCAAAACCAAGACTCACTCCTCTAAGAGAAGGAAACCAGTTTGGTGGACCCCAGCAATAAACAGGCTATACAATAGGAGGAGTAAACTAGTTCAGAAAAAAAGCAAATACCAAGAGGGAAAGACATCCCTGATCAGTATCAGTAAGAAACTGAGGTCCCTTATGAAATCATCCAAGGCTAACTTCGAAAGAAAAATAGGCAAGGATTCAAAAGATAACCACAAAGCCTTCTTTAACTATGTTAAGAATCTAAGTGGCAACTCGCAGATATGCACTGAACTAGTGCAAAATAGCACAAAATATACTGAACCTACTGATATTGCCACCATCCTGGCAGACAGATTCAGTGCAAACTTCACCCCCCCTCTCACCTCCAAAAGGGCCCACAACAATACCGGAAAAGTGTAGTGTCCCAAAAATTACAGACGTACAGGTAAAATCAGCCCTTTCAAAAGCCAAAACCACAGCGTCAAAGGGAGCAGACTGTGTCCCAGGCTGAGTCTTGCACAAACTACAGAACGAACTAACCCCCACCTAAACATGCTTTTCAGCCTCAGCCTCTCCACAAGCTACGTGCCCATAGAATGGCACACAGCAACAGTTAGTCCTCTCCACAAAGGAGGGGCCACAACTGACCTTGGTAACTATCGTCCCATAAGCCTGACTAGCCTGGTCTGCAAGGCTATGGAGCGCATCATAATGGAACTCATTCACAAAGACATCGGGAACCTCCAAACACTTGACCCGACCCAGTTCGGCTTTGTTAAGGGCAGATCATGCTTACTAAACCTGGATGACTTCTTCGAGACAGTCACCAAGGCCATAGACGAGGGCAAGGTGGTTCACACAGCCTGCCTTGACCTCGTCAAGGCTTTCGACACCATTCCCCACTCGGGTATTACAGAAAAACTCACCAGCCTGAACATAAACCCCTATGTCACGAGATGGGTTGCCAACTGGCTTACAGACAGAACTCACACGGTAAGAATAGCGGGCTCCAGGTCCAACTCTAAACCAATCACAAGTGGTGTCCCGCAAGGCTCGGTCCTGGGACCCCTACTGTTCGGCATATACTTCTCAGAAGTACAGGCAAACACAGGAGGACTATGGCTAACCAAGTTCGCCGATGACTGCAAACTAGGAGCCATAACTGACTCTCCAGCTGACACGGACATCCTCCAAAAGGGCCTTACTGAGACGGACACCTGGTATCCAAGTCATGGCCTCAAGCTAAATGCCACAAAATGCATAGTCATCCCATTTGGGAAAAAACAAAACACCCATGAATTACAGCATAGGTGGCAGCCCCTTTAATAAAGAAGGGGTAATAAGAGATCTGGGGACCCAGGTAGATAGTAATCGCTCCTTTGACAATCATACTGCCAAAGTAGTTAGGAAATCCTTCTATGTGGCCCATCTAATTACTAAAGGGTTTGCATCTAGAAATAAAGAGGTTATAGTGCCCCTCTACTCATCACTCATTAGACCCATCATACAGTACAATGCCCCATTTGGGATGTACCTCACAAGACACTTCCAACAGCTGGAAAGACCCCAAAAGTACCTCATCAAGAGGATTACTGGTCTCAAACATATGTCCTATGCAGCCCGACTGAAAAAACTCCTGCTGTACTCAGTGGCATATCACTTACTCAGAGGTGATCTCTGCCTGACTTACAAAGCCATGTCCAACTCAGAATTGATGGACATGCTCCACCTAAAGAAAGCAAGTCACTGCGAGCCACGTGCTCTAGTGAGCTAAACCTCACCACAACAATAAATAGAACATGCTGGAGGGACAGATTCCTGTCACAGAGACTCCCCATGCTTTGGAACAAAATTCCAAATTACATCAGGGATAGCCCCTCACTAACACTCTTCAACAGAAACCTTGGCGAGTGGATGGGTAACACAAAATACACCCCTGGGATCACTTCACTGGCTCTGCTTGACAGATGATCAGTTAATCTATCAATGGGGCAGAAAGCAGACACACTCTGGCTAGGCTAGGCTTATAAATGCCCTCAGGCAGATAGCCTAGTACCTACCTATAAATCTATGAACCTTAGAATACAGTGCATCTTCTGCTGTTGCTTTGTCTGAACTAGTGAAAAGGCAGCTAACCGAGAAAATGTGAATTTGTGAATGACACCCATTATTTACATATACAGACACACCGGATGGGAAGAGAAAACTGTTTCTAACCTGAATCTACTTAACTCTTAGCTTGCCAAACATTCCCTCTGAATGCAACAGAAACAGGTATTAAGTCAGCATGAATGATAAATAACTGCAAAATAGCATTTTCTGTTAGCTTTCTATACACATTATTACACTGTACCTCCTGAGCGTCCTAAACTGATGCAAGTTTGCAGAATGCTTTGAGCCCACTTCCACTCATTTGGAATGGGTGCGTTTCTGCTAAGATAACGTGCTAGGATATCTGATCTCTTTAACTGTAAATTCTTTTCAGAATGGAAGTTCCACTTTAATACCAAACCCCAGGTCAACATGGATAGCATGCAAAGGGGGTAAGAAACAAAAACAAAAAGTACAGTTTTGTACCTACCATAAATGTAGATGTTCGAAGCTCCACATTGCTGCAGTCCTTACACTTGGGTAGTCCGCTGTCCTCGGTCGGCCCGAATATCAAAGTATTAGGCTGACGTCGGTCAAGGCGCGTAAGACTGACATCAGGTCGTTAGGGTACAAATGCGCATGACCGACGTCATATCCTCAGTCTTTTCTTGCCCCAGATGTCAGAAGACCCTAAAAAGAAAGGTCACAACCAAAAGACAGCAAACAACAACCAACCACCCTAGTGCTAATCATATGAACAATATATACAATATCCACAATATGTACAACCCCAACCCACACAACCGCCTCTAACTACAGAGGGGAAGGAGGGTAATTGGACTGCAGCAATGTGGATCTTCGAACATCTACATTTATGGTAGGTACAAAACTGTACTATGTTCTTCATCTCACATTGCTGCAGTCCTTACACTTGGGTAGAATCCCAAAGCAGAGGTAAGGGAGGATGGCAAAACTATAAAGCAGTAGGAGCCGCCAAAATGCCCTGTAAAATTGCAGTGGCAAAACCAGCCCTAGATTTAGAGTAAAGTGGAAGGTGGTAATGCTTAGAGAAAGTATGCACTGAACTCCAAGTAGCTGCCTCCAAAATATCTTTAGTTGCCACCCCTTAAAAAGCTGTAGAAGTGGCAGTAGCCCTAGTGGAATGAGGCCTAATCCCAGCTGGAATCTCCTTACCATGATGGGAATAACAGAAAGCAATACAAAACCCAATCCACTTAGAAATAGTTTGTTTTGACACAGGCTTGCCCTGAGAACCCAAAGCAAATGAAACAAATAACTGCTGAGACTGCCTGAACCCTTTAGTTCTGCTCAAATAATATCGCAACTGCCTGTGTATATCCAAAGTGTGCAAAATCTTTTCCCCTTTATTTTGGGGTTTGGCATAAAAAGTAGGCAAATGAATAGTTTGGTTTAAAGCCACACTAAAAACCACTTTAGGCATAAAGGAAGGATTAGCACGCAAAGATACCCTATCCTTATGGAAAATTAAGAAAGGCTCAACCGCCATAAGGGCCTGTAATTCAGAAACCCTTCTTGCAGAGGTAATGGCCAACAAAAAAGCAGTCTTCCATGATAAATATTTCAACTCAGCAGTAGCTGCAGGCTCAAAAGGTTGTAGAGTGAGTTTCTCCAACACAAAATTGAGATCCCAAGCAGGAGTAGGAGCTCTCCGTGGGGGTCTTATATTCTTTGCCCCTCTAAGGAACTGCTTAAACAAAGGATGAGAAAACAATGGTGGGTCACAGTCATAGTGAGCAGAAATTGCTGCAGCATGAACCTTAATAGAAGAGAAGGACAAACCTTTGTCCAGTAACTCAGTAAGATATTGAAGAGCCACACTTAAATTAGGCTTAGAAACATCAAATTCCTTTGCTGTACTCCAAAATAAAAATCTCTTCCATTTATCTGTGTACACTTTTCTTGTACTAGGCCTTCTGGCCTCCAAAATAACATTCAAAACTTGCTGTGGAAGCTGAGACCCTCCAGGGTTTAAAACAGAATATGCCAGGCTGTTAGGTGAAGAGAGTGAAGTTTGACATTGAGTAAATGACTGTTCTCCTGAGACAGCAGGTGTGGAATCGAAGGTAAAGGCCATGGAGGCTCCCGTACCAGACTTCTCAGTAATGGGTACCAGTGCTGTCGAGGCCACAGAATCAGGCAATCGTCCAAATAAGGATAGATCTGTATTCCTCTTAGCCTGAAGAAAGCTATCACTGGAGCCAGAACCTTCGTGAACACTCTGGGCGCAGTAGATAAGCCAAAGGGCAATGCAGAGAACTGATAATGAGAAGTCCCAGCCCAAAACGCAGATACTTCCTGCAACTTAGCCTGATAGGAACATGAAGGTAAGCCTCCTTGAGATCCAGAGTCACCATCCAGTGATCTTTGCCCAGTAGAGGTAAAAGCTGTTGTAACGTCAACATTTTGAACTTGGGAATGTCCAGATAAGTGTTGAGGATAGATAAATCTAAAATTGGTCTCCACGTGTTCCCCTTCTTTGGTACTAGGAACAGGCGAGAATAAAATCCTAGGCCCACTTCTGGCAGAGGGACCGGTTGTATGGCCCCTATTTGGAGCAGCAGAGAAATTTGTTTGTGAGCCTCTAGTCTTTGCTGAGGAGGAACGTCCGGCATGCCTTTGAAAGGAGGCAAGGTATGGAAATAAAACCTGTAACCTTGGTGTATGATATCCAATACCCATCTGTCTTGGGTAATCAAACTCCAGTTTTCCTTGAAGAGTGCCAACCTTCCTCCCAAAGGTGCTGCCAGGCAAGAAGGATCTGGCAGCTGAAAAGGTAGGTCATTGGGCCTGTTTACGAAAGGACTGGCCCCTGCCCTCACCCGAAGATTGTGCAGGAGAACTCCCTGTTCTAGGTCTGAAGGAGCTCTGAGCTCTGCCCCTACCACGTCTAGATCTACCCCGAGACTGTGAATCATAAGAAGGATACGTCCACCCCTTAGCAGGCCAATTCCTACTAAACTTCGGAGGCTGGACTTGCAAAAAATCTTTAACAGCCTGCATAGACTTAGCCTTATCTTCCATTTTCTTTAAGACTGACTCCACAGGTGAACCAAACAACACATCAGACTGTAACGGAGCATCCAAAATCCTTGTCTTAACATGGTCAGATAAATTCTGATCCCTCAGCCAGGCGTGCCTGCGAAGAACTGACCCAGTGGCAGCCACCCTAGACGAGGCTTGTACAGCATCAAAACCACATTGTAAAGAATGCTTACCCACCTGTTCAGAGACATGTACCAAATCTTGTAATTCTTTACACTCAATGCCTTCCGCCAGAGCATCCACCTTAGACTTCAATTGAGAAAGAAGATAGTTTTGATATTTCAACATGTGAAACTGGCAATTCAAAGCCCTCATAGCTAAGGTAGAAGAAGTATAGACTTTCTTTCCCCATCTATCCAAAGCTCTGGCCTCTTTATCTGGAGGAACCGGATTTTTTACAACAGAGGCCTTGACACCCTTAGGTCCCTGACTAACAGTTTCTGGGTCCGCCCTAGGACTCTTATAAAGATATTTATGAGCCTCAGGTACCCTGCAATACCTATCCGGTTTAACAGGAGCAGGAGGCAAAGAATCAGGATTAAGTGAAGCCTCTGCAAACACATCTTCCACAACATCCAGAACAGGTGGTATAGCCAAAGGCCTATGTTGGGGTAAAAGCAAAATTCCCTAAGCCTTTTCCTGGAATCAGAGAAGTCCTGACCTTCCCACTTAAAATGTTCCCTCATGGAATGAAGAGTCTCTGAAAAAGAAAAATCCTCTGGAGGAGAAGCAGAAGGAGTCGAATCATCTGCATCAGAATCTGAATAAGGAGAGTACTCCTGCAAGTCTTCAGTCAAGACTCTGAAATATCTGAAGCCTGCTCAAAACTCCCCAACTCTGGTTCCACCCTAGGCCTCTTATCAGGAGGGGGCAAAGAACCTCTAATCAAAGTAATCAAATCTTCTGCCATTTTAAGCATGTGCTTCTTGGGCACAGATCCTGAAGAACTAGGAGTGACACCAACAGAAGCTAAACCTGGCCTGCCTCTGGGAGAAGCCTTGGAAACAGAAGGAGAGGGCCTAACCACCCTAGGAATGGAGAGGAGTACAGAAACTTGAGAAGCCCCTTCAGCCTGACCTGCCTCCTGAGAGGCCACATCCTGCAAAATCAAAGTCTCTCCCTGGGACTCCAGAGAAGCCTCCGGTGGAACCACCGGTTCCACTGACGCCTCTAAAGAACCGGCGTCCGGTACGGACGACTCTTCCTGCCTGGGTTTAGCTGCTTTGTCTTTGCGCTTCTTGAAGAAGCGGGCCGGAGCATCCGACGGCATCTTATAATTGCACCGCTTCGAAAACCAACCTGGCACAATCTAACCTTCGCTAATAGTGCGCTTATTGAACCTAGCACAAAAGCGACACCCAACAACGTCGTGCTCAGGCCCCAAACAAGGAATACACAAAGTATGATAATCTCTATGCGGTATCTGTTTCCCACAAGAAATACAGTTATTCACTTTTTCTGACATCCGGTAAACCACTGAGGCAAGAAAAAACTAAAATATTCCCCAACGGGGTACTTAGCCAACTCTGACTCGGTCTGAAACTCCGACTTCGAAAAATTTCAGAACGCCGAACGGCACTTGCAACGCTGCTTTTGCATCGGACCATGCGGCAAAAAAGACTGAGGATATGACGTCGGTCATGCGCATTTGTACCCTGACGACCTGATGTCAGTCTTATGCGCCTTGACCGACGTCAGCCTAATACTTTGATATTCGGGCCGACCGAGGACAGCGGACTACCCAAGTGTAAGGACTGCAGCAATGTGAGATGAAGAACATCAGATGTCCCCAGTTTGGTAGTGTACCATAGCATCATGACACTGTCTGTGACCATGCCAATGACTCAGACTTGCAAAAGTCTGGTCCAAAGACCATATTACCACAAATTACAGTCAGGATCCCTCTTACACCAGTGGGGCTGGCCTTGTCCTGGATGTTTCAAGTGCTCTAAGATTCTAGGATGTTTGTCAATGTGCTCCCTACAAAGCCAGGTCAGAGGTATTTTAGAGCAAAAAAAAGAAAAAAAATGGTCCCCATTCAGCCCCACAAATAATATTACTGGACTTGATCTCACTTGACCTTCCTACAAAATTAATTCTCCATGGTTGGAGGAATGACAGGAATCTCTCTCTCTCGCTAATAAACAAAGGAGATGGAACCACAGATTTGAGAATAAGATATAATATGGTTAATAAGGAGAATATATGAAGGGTCAGAAGCAAGATTCATGGCAGGAAGGCTCCTCTCTGACAAACCATGCTTGAAAAGAGGAACTGGACACAGATGAGTCTTCTATCCCCACTGTTATTTGGTTTACATTTAGAGTCACTGGCAAATAAAATAATGGACTCAGGTTCAGGGATACAACTGGCATGGTACTCGAAAAGTTGTCTCTATTTGTAATTATTTTGTACTTGATAAATCCAGAAAGGCATACTGCAACCTTGTAGAACATTTTGAGACCTTTTTTTTTTTTCTCTAAAATATAAAATGAATGAAGACAAAACAAATGTTGTAGCAGTAAACTGTGTATCCACACATGAATTTGATAAACAGTATACATACTTATGGGGACCCAAGATGAAGTATTTAGGTATATGGATTAAAATCCAATTCTGTTACTGCAACAAAACAGATGTGGGAAGAAACTTAAAAAAAAAATGCAAAACCTGAGAAACTGGAAGCTCATGATCATGGATATTGATCGTAAGATACAAGCAGTGAAATGTTTTAGTTCCCCTAGTCTTACATACAGGTCAAACACTTTTACCAATCAGAGAAGATTATGAAGATAACATATTAACAGCTGAAGGAATGTATTTGGAAAGGGAAGGGGATCAAGAATAAAACGGGATAAAGCCGATTCTCACCATAAAATACTGCAGTTTAAGGTTACATTATTTAAAGCAAAGACATTAAGGCACACATATAATCAAAGTGGAAAAGAATAACGACAAAACAGGTGCAATGATAAGGAGATAAGAATTTTGTATGCAAATCCTTAAATATTAACAACTGTAGGGATGATTACACTTATAAAGTAGACGTAAGCCAGTAAGGCAAGTAGAAGGTGTACAGAAGAGAGACAAGATGGGACTAGAAGAAATTAGCAAAGAAGCCAATGCATCAGGAAGCAAACAACTTGAGAAGGAAAGGTAATAGAGATTTCTCAGAAGTCAAGGCCAATGTCAGTTGTCTCTGGCTGACTAAATTTGCAAATGATTGCAAATTAGAAGCTGACACTGAATGCCACACTGATGCAAATGTTCTCCAGGAGGGGCTAACACAGACACAACTGGGGTTAGAGGCATGGACTAAAGCTAAATACCAAGAAATGCATAACAGTATCCTTTGGGAAGTCATCCATCCCTAGTAACCATCATATTGACAAGACACCCCTTAGAGTTGACCCAGTAGTCAGGGACTTAACCTGACTTAGGGACACACAGTAATCTAGCCTTTGACCATTATGTATCTACAGTGAAGAGGAAATCATTCTATGTTGCACAACTTATAAACAAAGGTATGGCATCTAAGTCCAAGGAAGTCATTGGTCCATTTTATTTGGCATTCATCAGACCTATCCTTGAGTACAATGTCCCCTTTGGCATGTACCTAACCAGGCATATCAAAAAACTGGCATGTCCACAGAGGCTCCTCACTAAAATAATACAGGGTGCAAGTAAAGTGTCCTATGTAGACTGCTTCAAGGCCCTATCCCTATATTCTGTCTCCTACAGGCTTTTGAGGGGTGATGTATGCCTGTCATACATGGCATTGTCAGACCCCACCCTGATGGACCTCCTGCATATCCACAAAACAAACAGCACCAGAATTACCCATTCTAAAGACTTAAACCTTGCCTGCAATATAAATAGGACCTGCTGGAGGGACAGGTATGTATCCCAGAGACTACCCAGTTTGTGGAACAGGCTCCCCATCCATGTGAAGCAGAGTTCCTCCCTTACCCAATTCAAGTGCAACTCGGACAACTGGATGGGAAACCAGAAATTCATCCCTGGTTTAGTACCTATGTCTCTAAATAGACACAGGTAACCTGTAAATGGTTAATCTTTCAGGCCCATACTTACACTTATCAAGGATACCAGAACTTGTCAGAGATTTGGGATGCACGGCTAGGCTTAAAAAGGCACTTGTAATCGTTAGCCTAGTAGACACCTATGAACTTGTAAACCTATAAAGCTATGCAGAAATTTGCACTGCAGTTTACAGAGTGCTTTCGCCATCAGGGATTGCCAACAAGGTATAGGCAAAGGGAAAAGGACAGGGAAGTGATGAGTGAAAGACCAGCTCTGGTATAGTTTTAGCTACGCGGACTATTTGTGTATAAACTAAGTTAGCCTAAGTTAGTACCTTACTACCTGTACTTTGTATACTCTGTATTTGTTATTGCTGTATGTTCATTGTGGTGCTTTTCTCCACGGGCCACCGCTGAAAAAGGACAAGTGTCCAGTCAGACTTTCCCAGTAAACAAATACAAAATAAATAATAACATTAAATAAAGTAAGTCTAGAACAGCAGCTGTTAAATATGAACATTAGCACGGCATATACAATATTGCATGAACCAACAAGAGGAGGTTAGAAAATAATGGAAAGACTACTTACAAAGGAACAATGGGAAGACATCTGTATTGTTACCAAGTATGCAGCAAGTACAGGAGGTTTAAAATGTATGTATATGTATTTTTAAACCCTAAGTAAACTTTAGAGGTCTTTTCTTCATGTCGACTACAAAACCTGTAGGTCCAACAGGAAAGATACAGGCAAATGTTAACATGTTTCTGGGGAATGTGATGGGTTGGTAGATTAAAAAAATGCTTCAGCACTCTGACAACTGTTGTAGGAACAAATGGTCTTGTCTAAGGAAATTATTCTTTAAGCTGGGATATATGATCTGAATTGCCTACACAGAGCAAGGCCCTTCTACATTTACTATTACTGGCTGACAAAAAAAAACAATTACTAGAAAATGGAAATCAAAATCTAAACAAACTACAAATCAAGTACTGAACATTGTAAAGGGCATAAAATAACTAAAGGTGGGTACTTTATAAAAGGGAAGGAGGAAATTTCATAGAAATAAATGAAATTTATGGAAACATGCATAAAATGCTCAGGAGTGAGTTTAAACAGGAAGCAGAACTGTGCAACTTATGTGACAGTTGGAGTTAAAGCAAACTATTAAAAAGAAAACAGACTACGACAACAATGTAAATTTGTTTTATTTCGTATTACTGTACATATACCCATGTTATAAATGATAATTTGATTTAATGAAGATGCTATAAAAAGACACCTTGTCCTGATGGATTAAAAATGCTTCCCTGCACATCAAGACTTACAGTTCTGAAATCTTTCAAGCAGAAGTGACTGCCACCAAGCACAGCATCTTCCAGGATTTAAAGAAAAAAAAATGCAGGGGAAAAAGAAGCTGGCTCAGATGGGACTACCATCAGTTTCTCTAAGACACAGCACAGAAACATGATGGTGCAATTTCTTTCCTTGGAGGTCTAAGACACAAAAGCCTTAAGAACAGTTTCATTTAAGATTTACAGAACAAAGGGATGGGTGGGCCATGGCCAGGCAAGTGGGGATAGGTGAGCAGTGTACTTTTAATTAAGCATAAGAAAGGCCAGATTTGAAGAGTTCTGACAGGTAATCCAGGACCACTGCCACTTGTGTGACATTAGGGTATTGGTTTCTGGAGAGGCACCTGAGGGAGAGTCTTTTCCCCTTAGCTAGGTTGGCTCTCCTTCTGTTTGGCTCCTTGGCTTCCCTTTATAATAGTTAACATGCCCTCCAAACATATGTGCCTAGCTGGACTTGGATGGAATCTTCCAATATGTCCGGTTTAGTGCTTCCAGGCTGGGCTGTAAAAGGGACCCTTAATTTTGTGTGAGGAGGTCTACACGTTGAATTAGGCAACATTCTCCACTTCTCCCATGATAGGTTGTACAAGAGAAAGAATCAATGTGTTTGCTAAAAATGTGCTATCACAATACCTTCTGGCCTCTCTTTCATGATTTTTACTAATACATTACAGATGAGGGACACTACTACTACTTTCACTGCCATGGGAAATGGGTTCCTGTGGGACCTAAAGCAGATTCTTCATTGGAATCCACAGACACCACAGCTGGATCAGTGAGTATTCTTACTAATAAACATGGGAATCTTTAACTCTGTGAAAATGGCAGGGGAAGGGAAATTAGGCTCCTCAGACTCATTAAACAAACACATACTCGGACATAGGTTCATACTACGCTATCTGCCCTAGGGCATTTATAAGCCTAGCCAGAGTGTGTTTGGCTTTCGCCACCCATTTTAAATTAATTTTGCTATGCCCTTTTTCGAGGTTAGTATACTGTGCCTCTGTCTAACAGTGACACAAGTGATACCGGGGGTAAATCTACGATCTCCCATCCACTCTTCAAGATTCCTCTTGAAGAGAGTCAATGAGGGACTCTGCCTAACCTGGACTGGGATTTTATTCCAGAGTGAAGGGAGCCTCTGGGTTATGAATCTGTCCCTCGAGCATGCCCTATTTATTTCAGTGCTGAGGTTCAAGTCTCTCGAGCGAGTAGCTCGATGGGATTTGGATTTTCTGAGGTGCAGCATGTCCATTAATTCCGGGTTGGACATGGCTTTATACGTCAGACACAGGTCGCCTCTGAGCAGGCGGTATGCCACTGAGCAGAGCTGGAGTTTCTTTATCCGGGCAGCATATGGCATCTGTTTGAGCCCTTTGATCCTCTTGGTGAGGTACTTTTGGGGTCTTTCCAGTTGCTGCAGGTGTCTGGTAAGGTACATCCCAAAAGGGGCATTGTACTCAATTATGGGCCTGATGAGGGATGAGTAAAGAGGCATGATGACCTCCCCTGATCTAGATGTGAATCCCTTCATGATTAGGTGGGCTATATAAAATGTTTTTCTAACCACTTTGGCCATGTGGTTGTCAAATGAGAGATTGCTATCAACTTGGGTCCCCAGGTCCCTAATTACTTCTCCTGTACTTAATGGATTAACACCTATGTGGTAATTTGTGGGCACTTTGTTTTTGCCAAAGGGGATGACTATACACTTTTTGGCATTTAGCTTGAGGCCATGGCTCTGGCACCAGTTATCTGTTTCTATGAGGCCCTTTTGGAGGATGCTTGTGTCGGCTGAAGAGTCGATTATGGCGCCCAGTTTGCAGTCATCTGCAAACTTGGTCAGCCACAGTCCTTCCGTGTTGGCCTACACTTCAATGAAATATATACCGAACAAGAGAGGTCCCAGGACTGAGCCTTGTGGGACGCCACTTGTAACTGGTTTGGAGTCTAACATGGCTCCAGCAATTCTAACCATGTGGGTTCTGTCCTTGAGCCAGTTTGCAACCCATCTAGTGACATAGGGGTTTATATTTAAGCTGGTGAGCTTATCTATAATGCCCAAGTGGGGTATTGTATCGAAGACTTTTGCGAGGTCCAGGTAGGCTGTGTGGACCACCTTCCCCTCGTCAATGGCCTTGGCGACTGTTTCAAAGAAATCGACCAGGTTTAAGAGGCAGGATCTGCCCTTAACAAAGCCGAACTGGGTAGGATCCAGTGCCTGTAGGTCCCCAATATCTTTATTTATGAGGTCCATGATGATCCTTTCCATAGCTTTGCAGACCAAGCTAGTCAGGCTTATGGGGCGATAGTTTCCAGGATCCGTTAAGGCACCACCTTTGTGGAGATGGACCACTGTTGCTGTACGCCACTCTTTGGGTACATATCCTGTAGCAAGGCTGAGACTGAACAGTAGTTTTATGTTTGGGTTTAGCTCTTCTTGGAGTTCATGTAGGAAGCAGCCCGGGACACCATCTGGTCCCACTGATGCTGTGTTTTTTGCTTTGGAGAGGGCGGCTCTTACCTGAGCATCTGAGATGTCAGGGGGGCAGCACTCTGCTGGGTCAGATATTTGCCCTTTTGGTGGGGAGGGGGGGGGGGAGTTTGCGCTGAACCTGTCAGCTAGGATGTTTGGCAATGTCTGCGGGTTCAATGTATTTTTTGTCATTTTGGAGTAATTCTGAGCATATCTGGGAATTCCCACCCAGGTTCTTAACATAACTAAAGAAAGCCTTGTGATTATCCTTAGTGTCCTGTGCAATTTTTCTCTCGAAGCTGGCCTTAGACGATTTTATGAGTGCCCGTAGTTTTTTGCTAATACTGATCAGAGATACCTTCCCTTTTTGGGATTTTGCTCTATCATGTAGTAGCTTCCTCCTTCTATTGTATAGTTTGTTTATGGCTGGGGTCCACCAGACAGGACATCTGCCTTTGGAGGATTGGGTCTTGGTTTTATTTGGGATTGCATGATCCATGCATTCCTGAAGGTGTTCATAGAACACGTTTATAAAGGATTCTGTCTGGGCCATATTTTCCACAGGCTCGGGGGCTTTGAAGGATTTCACCTCAGTTTTGAGGAGTGTGAAATTTGCTTTAGAGAAGATTTTCACTGTGATTTTCTGGGCAGGGGGTGGGGTCGGGATGTGAAAATCCAGTGAGATTAGTTTATGGTCTGATCTTACCAGTGAGGGATACACTTCTGGTCTGGAGCATAGAGTCCCCATGTTGGTGATGATCAGGTCCAGTATGTTTTCCCCTCTTGTGGGAGTGGTAACAAGTTGTTCCATAGCATTTGAGTTTATAAATTCTAGGAACCTTTGGGCTAGGGTGTTGGAGCTAGAGTAATGCTCCCAGTCTATGTTTGGGTAGTTGAAGTCGCCCAATATAATGGTGTTTGGGGAGACCTTCATATTTTCCAGTGTTCTCAGGAAGGCCGAGTGGGGTTCCTGGGTTTGGGAGGGTGGTCTGTAGCAGGCTATAAACTGGAAGGCAGTTTTACCTACTGTTAGTTGCACATGGATAGCCTCTGATGCTTCGTGCTGTACCACCAACCTGGAGGTGTGGGTATCTTTGACGAATATTGATACTCCCCCTCCTTTTGTGGTTCGGTCCAGGTTTTGGGGCCGAAAAGCATGGTATGAGGTATAACCTGGTAGTGCTGGGGTGCTCTCGGGAGCCTTGAACCAGGTTTCTGTTACTGCACAGATATCGATGTTCTCCATGCTAAGGAGAGTTTTGAGTGCATGCATCTTGAGGTTTAGGCTTCTGGCATTGAGTAGCATTACTCTTAGTTTCTTATCCCTTGTGATACCTATGGAGGTGGGTTTGTCTTTTGAGCCTTGCCTAAAAAAGGCACTATGGGGGAAGCAAGACCCTTTGCCAATATCCGAAAGCCCAGGGGTGACAGGTGCAAGCCGTCCCTAGCTAAGCATCGTGACTTGTCGAGCATGTCATCCCAGGCTGACAGGCATTGGATCCCCTTTGAATGACACCAATACTTAAGCCAATTGTTGAAATTGATCATCTTGTCTTCATATTATGGCATCATTCTTGGTGAGGGTAAGATGCTACTCAAGGTCAGGGTCATACCGGCCTGGGCTACATGCTCAGAGAGCTCCTCTATGTCTCTCTTCATGTAGTCCAGGGAGGTACATCTCAGGTCATTCACACCAGCATGGACAATGACAGAGTCATATTTGTACTTGCCTTGGAGTGACCTGAGTGCTTGTGTTATGTGGCGGATCCTAGAGCCTGACAGGCAGCTCACCATGACCTTCTCCTTGTTCAGCCTGGTGAGCGGGACGTCAGTGTGCCTGACGATAGAGTCACCTATTACAAGTGTATCAGGTGTGTTGTTTAGCCTTAAGGGCTGTGACTGTTCGGCACACTGGCTTTGTGAGCTATGTGTTGCACGTGTTTTGTTTTGGGGTAGCGGTTGCTTGGGTGTCTGCTCTGGAGGTCTCTGCTGCTTAGGCAGATTTTTATTTAGAGCCTCCGAGTATGTTTTTGTGTGTTTATGTGTTTGGTTTGCTGTCGTGGTAGGTCTATGTGAGACTGGAATTGTAGTGAGTGTGGTTTCCTTCTCCTCCTGACTGGTTACACCAGTAATGAGTTGAGAGAGCTTAGCCTCCAGTTTGCTTATATGGTTGCATCTCTCACATGTGTTGGAATTTGTTGGGAGGTGGAGAGGGTTGTTTGTGTACATGAGGCAGTTGTAACATTGCCTCAAGATTCCCAGATTCACCAGCTGGACCTGAGAGGAGACTGACAACTGACCTTTGGACATGCTAGAAAAGTATTGGGAATTCCTTTATAATTGAAAAAAAAAAGGGCCAATGGGGAACAAGGTACTCAAGGGGAGTTTGTGAGGGTGTAGTGCTTTTAATTTTTTAGTGCTGACTTGTATAATTGCTTTAGTGAGGCAAGTGCCAGGTAACTTAAATGCAATGTGTTACAGGTAACATCTATGACTAAAGGGAAAAGCACACAAGCCAGCTTATCCAAGACAGCTAAATGCAACTCAATACACACAAAATACGATAAATATAAAAGAAATGAATACTGTCATAATAACGAGTGAATATACTTATTAGCAAAGCTTTCAAATTTTAAAAGCTCTCTCAATGCTTCAAAACACCGCAACATACGTAATTACTTCTAGTTTAAATTTCAGCCAGCCAATTAAAATTAGATAAACAATCATGTAATACATTTTATACGTAAAAAGCATCTGAAAAATTACAATGTACAAAGCCTGAATTAAAATGTAAAAATAAAAACCATATGATAGAATAAGTACAATACATTGTAACTAGCATTATTTCAACTTCAAAACTGGTTTAAGACTATTCATAGTATTCAATTCTGATAGTGAATCAGCCCTAAAATAACTTGTCCATTTATACTCAGCTAGTTCCATAATGTTTAACCGATCTCCCCCACGTTTGTTTACAGATATTTGTTTACAGATACTTCCTGAACAACTCTAAATTTAAAAGTACAATTGTGTACACTTACCATAAATGTAGATGTTCAAGTGTATTATTCACTGTTGCAGTCATCACATTTGGGTTATCTGCCTGCAGGTAGCCCTCAGTCGGCCCGAATACCAGTGTCTTGGGATTTCTGCATCAGATGCTGTCGCCTCTTCCATGACGTCAGGTCGTCAGGGGTATAAAACATGCAGTCGATGCCATTATATCAGTTTTTCTTGCCCCAGATGTCAGGAGCCCCCCAAATAGGAAGCAATTACATGGTGTGGAACATCTCCAGTAAAAAGTAAATACCATAGCCATAAGATATGGCCAAAAGGAGGATAGGTAGAAAGCGTAGAACAGTCAGGGGGCTGGAGGGAGGGTAACCAGGACTGCAACAGTGAATACACTAACATCTACATTTATGGTAAGTGTACACAACTGTACTATGTTCTTCGTGTTTCACTGTTGCAGTCATCACACTTGGGTTGATTCCCAAAGCTGAGGAAGGGTGGAGACAGTCGAGAAATAGTAAGGCTGGCTAGCGGCTTTGTAAGACTGCTGTGGCAAATCCAGCTCTGGATTTAGAAAAGATAGGTAAGTGGTAAAGCTTGATGAAGATGTGTACAGAACTTCAAGTTGCAGCTTCCATGATGTCCCTGGTAGGGACTCCCCTAAGAAATGCTGTAGAGGTTGAGGTAGCCCTAGTGGAATGAGTTCTGATCCCCTGTGGGGTAGGTTTTCCATGGTGCTTCTAGCAGAAATGGATGCAGTGTACTATCCATTTGGAAATGGTTTGTTTTGAAATGGCCTTGCCCTCTGTCCCTGTAGCAAAGCTGACTAGCAGCTGGGCAGATTTTCTGAAAGGCTTAGCCCTGTCAACGTAGAACCCGAGTTGACTGTGTAAATCCTAGGAGTGCAGGATCATTTCCCCTGGATTCTGAGGATTAGGGAAAAAGGTTGATAAATGGATGGATTGGTTTAGAACCACACTGGATACCACTCTGGGCATACAAGATGGGTTAGTCCTGAGGGAAACCCTGTCAGCATGGAAAATAATGAAGGGTTCTACAGCCATTAGTGCCTGTAACTCAGACACTCTTCTTAAAGTGATGGCTAGAAGTAAGGCTGTTTTCCAAGAGAGGAATTTTAACTGTGCTGTAGCAGCAGGCTCAAAAGGGGGAAGTGTGAGCTTCTCTAGTACAAAGAGAAGGTCCTAGGCAGCGGTGGGCACTCTCCTCAGGGGTCTTAAATTGTTAGCTCCTCTCAGGAACTGTTTGACCACAAGGTGAGAAAAGAGAGGTAGCTCAGTATTATAATGAGCTGAGAGGGCCGAAGCATGAATCTTAATAGAAGAAAAGGACAGGCCTTTGTGGAGCAGCTCTGCTAGGTAATCTAAGATTTGAGGTAAAGTGGGCACGGCTGTGTCCTTTCCTTGAGACTAGCTCCAAGAACAGTATCTTTTCCATTTTTCTGAATAGGATTTTCCTAGTACTAGATCGTCTGGCCTCAAGGATGACGTCCAGCACCTGTTTGCTGAGGGTTGCTGGTGGAGTATTCAGGGAAAAAGCCAGGCTGCCAGGTTCAGGGTTTGCTGCTCAGGATGCAAAATCTGTCCCTCCTGCTGGGACAGCTGGGAGGGGGTCTGATGTAGGTGCCAGGGTGGCACTGCCAGACTGTGTAGGAATGGGTACCAGTGCTGGTGGGGCCAGTCCGGAGCAATAAGGATTGTCCTTGGTTTGTCCTGTTTGATCTTGAGTAGTACTTCTGAGAAGAGGAACAGAGGGGAAAAGGCATAAATTGAGAGTTTTTCCCATGTAAAGGATAGGGCATCCACTTTCCATGCTTGGCTGTGGGGATTTTAGGTGCAAAATTTGCTCAAGTGATGGTTTTGGGGGGAGGCAAAAAGGTCCACCTCTGGTGTCCCCCACCTGTGGGTTAGAAGTCTGAATGAGTTGGGTTCCAGTTTCCACTCGCGTGAGTCCAGTAGATTTCTGCTTAAGTAGTCTGCCAGTGAATTTTGTTTGCCTGGCAGGAACTGAGCTTGCAGGTGCACTTGGTTGCTCAAGGCTGTGTTCCACAGGTCCATGGCTAACCTGCAGTGTGGGTAGGAATGAGTTCCCACCTGCTTGCTTATGTACCACAAAACTCTGGTGTTGCCTGTCTTTATCAAGAGTTGTCCTGGAAGGATAAGGTTTTTGAAGGCCGTCGGAGCATTCTGTACAGCTAACATTTCTTTTTGATTGATATGTAGGTGAATTTGTCATGGGCTCCATTTGCCTTGAATGCATTTGCCAGCCATGTGAGCCCCCCATGCATAGTCTGATGCATTTGTTGTCAGGATTTGGGCGGCGATGGGTTGAGTGAAAGGGAGTCCCTTGTTGTGGTTGCAAGCCTCTGCCCACCAAAAGAACTCTGCCCTTAGACAAGGAACGATAGGAATAATTGTTTCCAGGTCCTGAGAATGTAGGCACCAGAGACTTTTTAAGTACCGTAAAGTTTCCTCATATGCAGTCTTGCATATGGAATTAGTAGAATGCATGAGGCCATGAACCCTAGGGCTTGCAGTATTTTTCTTGCAGACAGCTGGGTTCTGGTGGCCATTAGTTTGAAGTAGTTTGTCAAATAAACCTGCTTTTCTGGAGTAAGGAATGCCATCTGGGAAGATGTGTTCAAGCTTGCTCCTAGGAATACAATCTTTTGGCTGGGGAAAGATGTTATTTCTTTTCGTTGATGGTGTACCCCAGAGAAGTTAGAAGTCTCTTTACTAATGCCAGGCGCTGAAGTAGCAATTCCTGACTGTCCGCCTGAATCAGGCAATCGTCCAAGTTTGGATAAATTTAAATATTTCTCTGTCTGCAGTGTGGAATGGCTGGAGCCAGGCACTTTGTGAATACCCTGGGCGTAGTAGATAAGCCAAAAGGAAGTGCAGAGAACTGATAGTGCATAGAGCCTGCCCTGAAACATAGATATTTCCTGCAAGATTCCCTTATGGAGATGTGCAGATAAGCTTCTTTTAGGTCTAGGGTGACTAGCCAGGAGTCCTTAGCTAGCATAGGAAGCAGCTGTTGTAGTGTAAACATTCTGAATTTTGGAACCACCAGGAAGGTGTTGAGAATGGACAGGTCCAGGATAGGGCGCCAAAAGCCCTCTCTTCTGGGCACCAGGAACAGTCTGGAGTAGAAACCCTGTCCTCTTTGCTCTACTGGAACAGGCTGAATAGCCCTGAGACTGAGAAGAGAATACTTGTTTTTCAGCCTCTGCCCACTGGTTTGGAGGAAGGTCTGGCAACCCGCTTAGGGTTAGCAGTAAATGGAAGTAGAATCTGTATCCCTGGGATACAATGTTTAAGACCCATCAGTCCTGGGTAATGGACATCCAGTTTTTTGTATGCAGGGCGAGTGTTCCTCCTAATGGGTGCAAGTACTTGGGGATGGCTGGGAAGGATAATAGACAAGTCATTGTGAATTATTTTCCATAAGGGGGTAAGCTTGCCACTCCCTATTTTTGAGGGGGGAGCACTACATTGTTGAGATCTCTGTGTACCCCATGACTGTAGCCTTAGTGGTCTGCCGCCCCTAGTTTTGGGCTCAAGACCTGGTAGGGACTGAAAAGGACCAGTTTTTAGAAGGCCAATGCCTGTTGAATCTAGGTGGCTGTACCTGTAAGAAATATTTAACAGTTTGCCTAGATTTAGCTTTTTCCTCCATCTTTTAAAGAATCTCTTCTGCTTTTGAGCCAAACAAACGTTCCTGGTTTAAAGGAGCATCTAGTAATTTTGCTTTGATATGGTCTGGCAAGACTTGTTCTTTCAGCCAAGCATGCCTTCTCAGTACAGACCCAGTGACAGCAGCCCTGCAAGATGCTTCTAAGGCATCAAAACCACACTGCAAAGTATGTTTACTGACTTGGTTTGCAGAATGCAGTAACTCGTGTAAATCTTTATTTTCTGCAAAATCTGGAAGCAACATTTTTTGTTTAATTAGATCCATAATATGCTGCTGGTACTTCAACATGTGAAACTGGCAATTTAAAGCCCTGATGGCAAGAGTTGCAGAGGTACATACCTTTTTGCCCCATCTGTCTAGAGCCCTCGAATCCCTGTCTGAAGGGGTAGGATTTTTGGCTGTAGTAGCCTTAATACCTTTAGGTCCCTGGAAAATGGTCTCTGGATCCACAGTGGGATTCTCAAACAGAAATTTGTGACAGTCAGGTGCCCTGTAGTACCTATCAGGCTTTCTAGGAGCGGGTGTAAAATATCAGGAGTAAGACTGGATTCCATGAAAGCATCATCTACAATATCGAGGACAGGGGGTACAGCTAGAGGACTTGTGCAGAGTCAAGTCTAACAATTCTCTGAGTCTCTTCTTGGACTGTGGGTAGTCCTGGCATTCCTAGCGGAAATGCTCTCTTAAGGTATGCAAGGTTTCACCAAAAGAAAAGTCCTCTGGAGGGGAGGTAGAAGGAATGGAATCCTCTGCATCTGAATCCTCATAGGTAGATAAGGATATGTTCTGGCACTCGGAGGGATCAGAGTCATCGGACTCATGGTCTGTTGAATCAGAAGGGAAATCAATTCTTTGTCTTTTAGAGGGGGAAGGCTGGCTTGCCCTGATTAGAGTTATAAGGTTTTCAGCTATTCTAAGTACTTGTTTTTGTGGCATGGGAGCTTGAGCATGAGTGTTGGTCGTCCGTTTTCTAGGCGTAGTGCGAACTCTGGGCCCAAGAATCTCTGTCTTTTTGGTCTGAAACGTAGTAGTAGGTTTAATACGAACACTGGAAGGTCGGAATACACCCACAGAAGCCGGTGCCTGCACAGCGACTCCGGACCCATCCAAGGCAGAGACATCCGCAGGTTCCATAATCGAAGAAGCATCTTGCGGCATATTGGACTTCGAGTGAGTCTCAGCATAGGCCTGCGAATCTGTAGAAGCGGGTATCAGGGGCTGCGAAGGCACCTCATTGAGTACCGGCGGACTGGCGACTAGCTTAACAGAAGCATTGTCGGCAGTTTTGTACCTATGCTGTCGGTCTCTGCATTTATCCTTACATTTTTTCAGAAGATCGGCAGTCGGAAGGCTTACCGAATATATTCTGGAATACGGAGAACGAGCGCAAAAGAAATTAGCAACAAAGATAGCCCGACGACAAATAGTCGGGCATTACACAAGGCACAAAACTGACAACGATGAATGTCGTGGTCTGGGCCTAAACAGGTGATGCAGTAAGAATGAAAATCTCAGTGAGGTATTTGCTTTCCAAAGGCAAGACCATTAACTTTTTCTGACACCGGTCAGAGAAAGAAAAAAGAATCTTCAATGGGGTACTTCGCTTTAGAAGACTTCAGGTTTGAAATTTGAAACACGAAAATTTCAGGTAGTGGACGACCGGCACTTGCGAACAGCTTTTGCTTCGGGCTCCCGCACGGCAAGAAAAGCTGATGTAATGTCGGCTGCATGTTTTATATCCCTGACGACCTGATGTCATGGAAGAGGTGACAGCATCCGACGCAGAAATCACGAGTCTGGTATTCGGGCCGACTGAGGGCTACTACCTGCAGGCAGATAATCAAAGTGTGATGACTGCAACAGTGAAACACAAAGAACATCATATGCTCTTTACCCATCAATTCATTAGGTTTATATAATGCATTAGTTTCAATACATCTATGAATTTCTGATAAATGTGAACATATTCTCGCTAAGCTTTCAATTAGTTTTCCCCATATAAAAGCAAGTACAATTCACTCAATTAGCAAGATAGATCACATTTTCTGTGTGACATGTTGCTGATACGTTAAAACAAACTTATTCTTAGTAACAGGATGTAGAAAGTTACCTACATTTATATAACTACAGTATGAACAATTACACCAAGGTACAGTTCCATATTTACTATATACCTGTCTTGGTCGGTCATATACACAACAATCTTTGTAGAAAACGTTAAGATTCTTCTTGTATTATAAATAAAGTTGAGCTTCTCACATACAACAAATTTAAAAATTTCCCAATTCGTTTGTATAATATTCCTAATTTGAAATGTTCTTTTTCTTTCGGCTTTTTCCCAGTTAGGGGTCGTCACAGCGGAACTCCAGTCCGCTAATGACTGGCAGTAGATTTTTTTTTTACAGCTGCCGAGGTGCCAGCTCGACACCCAACCTTCAAAGAAGGCACGCCCATTCTACGCATGTCTTTCGAACGCCATTCAACCGCAGGGAGGACATGTAGTCTCCACACAGAAAGCTCTCCAGCCGAGAATCAAATGGGAGAACCTCTTGCTGTAAGGCAACAACGCTACTTAAAATACATGTCTACTATATCTAGTAATATATCCTAACGCTCTTTCATTTTCTGTTATATCTCTGACCATGGGTTTTATCAAAGAAAAAAGTCTGACCTATTTTACTGAGTTTAGAAATTACATTGCCCATATTATTGTTTTTATTAACTTAGTGTCATAACCTCTAACCTGGAAGTCATCAATCATAGCATATGCCGCTACCATAAACTACATAAAAGAGGTAATTAAGCCTATTGGCTCTTGGAATTGACTGCTAATACTACCATATACATGTCTAGGATGCACACTATCTGAATGCAAGTATAAAGAAGTTATGTCTTACCATAACGTTCCATCTGTATTGTTGATTCTCGTTCAGTCATTATGCATGGGTATCAGTTCCGAGCTCGGAACCGAGCCGGACATTTTCCAAGCTCGCGTCAGCTTCAAACTCTCGAGCTAAACTCTTACCCACAATCCCCCTCTCCCTGTTACCTCAGATTGAGTTTGCAAGTTAAAGAAGGTCGACGCTACCTCTGGTCAAGTAACCTAAGAGAACTGGATGGTGAGATCCACTAGAAACCACAGGAGGGGGAAGGAGGAAGGGTCGTAATGACTGAACGAGGATCAACAATACAGATGGAACTTTATGGTAAGACATAACTTCTTTATCTGATATTGTTAATCCTTGTTCATTCCTTATGCATGGGACAGAGTCCCCAGCTACCTCTATTCCTGGGAAGCTCTCATGGAAGGACATTCCTGAGCACCATAGAACCGAAATATGCTCATCCCCTGGAGGCCAAATCCAATTTGTAATGATTGATGAAGGTATGAGGCACAGCCCAAGTTGCAGCTGCACAGATGTCATGTAAAGAAGCTCTAGCATGGAAGGCAGCAGAAGTTGCCACCGACCTTGTTGAATGAGCTTTCATGGTAGTAGGCAACGAGATATTACGTTGTGTGTAAATAAAGGTCACACAGTCCTTCAACCATCTAGCTAATGTGACCTTAGCAAAAGCAGATCCTAATCTAGGTCCAGAAAAGGCCAAAAATAACTGGTCAGATTTACGAAAGGGTTTAGTCCTGTTTAAGTAAAAATGGATTTGCCTGTGTATATCTAGAGTATGTAGGCAATACTCTCCTCTGTTTGAATGATTGGGAAAGAAAACTGGCAATTCAATGGCTTGATTAATGGACATTTCAGAGATCACTTTAGGCAGAAATGACGGATTAGTTCTCAGAGACACTCTATCTCTATGAAAAATCAAGTATGGACTCTTGATACATAAAGCTTGAAGTTCAGAAATATGTCTGGCAGAAGTAATAGCAACCAAAAACAAGGTTTTCCATGACAAATACTTGAGGTCGCAAGAAGAGGCTGGTTCGAAAGGTGCCATTGTCAGAGCTTGCAGAATTAATGATAAATCCCATGGTTGAATAGGTTCTCTAAAAGGTGGCTTCAGATGATTCACACCTTTTATGAAGGTCTTGCACAATTTATGGGACATAAGGAATCTTGGGCACCCTCATGAAAATTAGAAATTGCAGACAAATGAACTCTAATGGTAGAGGCCGATAGACCCGATTGAAATAGGTCGGCCAGATAGTCTAGTATTATCAACTCTGGTGCTGAAAAAGGGTCTACTTGTTTATCTTTCAGCCAACAGGTAAATTTTTTCCACTTGTTCAGATAAGTATTTCTAGTGGAAGACTTGTGAAATGCAATGAGAATGTCACGTACTGGTAAAGAAAGATCATTCTGCCTGGCAATCAAGGGAATTGAAGTAGCCAAGCAGTAAGCTTCAAGCTTGTTCAAGTTGGGATGAATCAAGTTCTTTGGATGTGAGATCAACTCCGGGGTTGGATGGAGAATCCATGGCCGGTCTAGTAGGGGAGGCCAAAGGAAGGGGAACCAAATCTGTCTGGGCCAATATGGTGCTATGAGGATCACCTTGCTCTTCAACCGCAGGGCTTTCTTCAAAAACTGGGGAATGAGGGGAAAGGGTGGAAGTGCGTAGAGAAGACCCGAGGGCCAATCGTGGACTAGAGCATCCCTGGGTGACTGTCCTGGAGGGGGAATCAAAGCTAAGTAGTTCCTGCATTTGTAGTTGGTCGGGGATGCAAAGACGTCACAGCAAAGACGGCCCCAGCGGTGGAAGATCTCTGCCGCTATCAAGGGATTCAGGGACCATTCGTGAGGTTGAAGAATGCACCTGCTGAGTCTGTCTGCTGTCATGTTGGAACTCCCGGAAATGTGCATTGCTAGAAGAAAATGGTTGGTAGCCATATCCTCATGGCCTCTCGACAAAGGGGGTAAGATTTGGTTCTACCTTGCTTGTTGATGTACCAGACCACCGCCATGTTGTCTGATTGAATCGCAATTGTCCCAAACAGCAGCAGGGGATGGAATGCTTGCAACGCCAGAAGCACCGCCCTCAGCTCTAGAACATTTATATGCAGATAGTTCGGACCAAGTGCCTTGGACTGTCTGTCCCTGACATAGCCCCCCCCACCCCATCAGGGAGGCGTCCGTGGTCACTGTGGCCTTGGGGTGCTGGGGGAAGAAGGGGCGAGACCATTGTAAGAGATTGTGCGTTGTCCACTAATTTAAATCCTGTTTGCAGCTGTGGGTTACTTGAATCATGGCTGAAAGAGGATGCTGAAAAGGATACCATTGGGTGAGCAGTAGCCATTGTAGAAGCCTCATGTGAAACCTGGCCAGGGGAACAATGGTGCTGCCATGGAACCCAACAGCTGTAGAACCGAGTGAGCTGTGGATTTTTCCTTTGAAAGGATTGGAATAAGTTGTTGCTTTATCCTTAAAATTCTGTGCTCTGGAATAGCAGCTCTGCAGTTTTTTGTGTCCAAGATAACCCCAATGAATTATGTCGACTGAGATGGGGTGAAATTGGATTGCTGCCAGTTTATGGTTATGCCTAGCCTTTGAGCAGTGAGGAGAGAGTATGCCAGGGATTTTTCCAGTAGACGTCTGGTGGGAGTGGAAATGGGCCAGTCGTCTAGGTATGGAAACACCTGGAATCCTTGAAGTCGCAAGTGAGCTGTGACAACTGCCATGTACTTTGTGAACACACTGGGGGCTGTAGAGAGTCCGAAGGGCAGTACTCTGAACGGGTAGTGACTGGCTCCCGCACACAAGCGCAGAAATCTTCTTGATGGCCTGTCCACCTTTATGTGGTAGAACGTTATCTTGAAGATCTATAGAGCACATCCAATCATCTTTTTTCCAAAAGCGGGAGGGTTAGACTGTATTGTGACCATCTGGAATTTTTGTACTCTCACAAACTTGTTCAATACACAAAGATCCAAAATTGGTCTCCAGTCCCCGGTTTTCTTTGGCACCAAAAATAGTCTGGAGTAGAATCTGGATCCTATCTTGTCTGGAGGGACTATTTGGATGAATCTCTTTCTTAGCAGCTTTTCTATCTCTAGTGCTGCTTCTTCCCTTTGACTGGGTGGAACGACAGGAAGATATTTTGAAGGAACGGGACATGGATTGAAGGGGATATGATAACCTCTGGTTATGATCCTTTGTACCCAAGAATCAGTGGTGATGGTTAGCCAGGCAGAAGGGTACAAGGAGAAACGTCCTCCAACCACCTCCAGAGGAAAGGAGTTGGGCCGCTCTTCAAGAGCGCTGGTAAGATTGACCAGGGAAAGAATCCCTGGAACCCTGGCTAAGCAGTCCCCCTCTGCCCCAAAAGGAGAGTCTTCCCTGTGAGTTTCCCCCTCTGCCTCTGGGGGAGAACTCGGCCTGTGTGTCACGGAAAGGACCCGGAGATTTCTTGAACCATATCGTCCCACTCTTTTGGTTTGGAAGAAAGCACGTTGAGGGGAAGAATAACGGACACCTATAGCAGAAAGGGTCTTACCATCCTGTTCACATCTGGCCAGTGTGCTTTTAACTTTGGGTCCAAACAAAGAGGAGGGCTCAATGAGGGCATTAAGAAAAGAAGACAAACGGTTCCGCGAAATTGCACAAGTGCATCCAGGCGTGTCGTCTCAAGACTGTAGCTGAACCCGCTGCACCAGCTGCTCGTTCTGATGCGTGAGATATCAGTCACATAGAGGAGTTAGATATAGACTCAATGGTGGCCAGCTGAGAGGCCACTTTGTCACGGACCTCATCAGACACTGCACCAGCCAAGGTTTCAGAGAGCTCAGAAACCAGATCCCTTTGAAGCCTGGTAAAATGTGCCATATACTTCAGGGACCTGATAGCAAAGGTCGCTGAAGCAAAGGTGCGCTTCCCTATCCTGTCCAGGGCCCGGGACTCTCTGTTAGGCAGATGGACAGTCTGGCTTTCTTCTTCTGCCAGATCCTTTTTTGTTGTGGCCGCAACCACCAAAGCATCCACAGGAAGACCTTTGGACCAATGGGGATCCGAAGCAGGAGGGGACAAGATCTTATCTGGCCTCCGGGGAATAGCTTTGACGGTATCAGGGGCCTTCCAAGCACGCTGCACGATGAACCTGACAAGTCCATCAGCAGGTGGAGTAACCCAGGAGGTAGGGGTCTGGGCGCGAAAGGCCAGCAGGAACAGTGATTCCTCAGGGGTCAGATTAGAGGACTGACAGTCACCTCTATGTTTCAGGATTTCGAGGATATCGCCAAATGATACCTCAGAGGGTGACTGAGGGGATCCTTCCCCCTCATCGAAATTTGTGTCTTCGGTGAGGGACTCCTCTGTGGAGTCCATGTGCTTCCTCTTACACAAACTTTTCCGGTGGGCTTCCTCAGCGGGAGAAGCTGGGGAAGACAACAGAAAGGGGGATTCCTGAGGGAATATGTCTTGCGGCCCTTGCACCCGGTGTCCGCTAGATCAGACTTGTGAAACCAGTGTACCAGAGGACGACGGAGGTATAGACAGTGCGGTATCGCCAGCAGCAGCGAAAGCCTTCTCCATCACTTGGAAGGCTGGTCCACCCGGAGAGGAGTGTATGTCTAGGACAGGGGGCACTCCTCCCCTAAGTGGCTCAGCCTGCCGACCCGGAGTCCTTGGATGGCTGTGGAGTAGCAAACTATGCGTGTCACAGCTGACATCCTGGGTTGTAGCAAAACTTTTCTGCCACAAAGGCAACTGCGGTTCTTTAGTGAGATCCATAAAGGGAATGGCAGAAGGGGAAGACTGTGCTATATCCATGGACTTCAAAGGCAATGAAGGAGGAGAATAAGAAGGTGTCTTTGGAGATGGGTGATCACCTCCTAAGGAAGGATAGTTCCTGAGGGGTGGAATACCTCTGACCAAGAATGCCTGGTCCACAAGACGCAACATCATGTTCGGAAAGGCCTCTAGTGGACCTAACAGAGACTGAGGGAGAAACAGGACTGTCCACACAAGAGGTAGACTTGGTGCCCATCTCATCTGACCGCACCGAGGACAACGGTGCAGAGAAAGACTTAACTACTGTTGTCTGCACCGAAGAAGTGATTGGTGCTGAGGTCATTGTCTGCACCGACGCAGGGATCGGTGCCGAAGTGGTTGTCGGTGCCGAAGTGGTGGGAGTCTGGGACCGAAGCTGGGACAGACAAAACTGGAGTCAACAATAAAGGCCTCGGTTCCGAGGAAGATCTCGGGAGACTACGCGATCAAGGTCTGCGCCGACTGAACAGTCGGTGCAGATACAGTGGTAATGATCTGAACTGAGGAGCCCCTCGGTGCCGATATGTAGAAGGCTGAAGGAGAGGATGGAGCCAAAATCACTAATGGAGCCGAAGGCCTCGATGTCAAAGGTCTAGACACCGAAAGCACTGGGGCTGACTGAAAGAGCTCCGGAGCCAAAATTTTAGCCTTTTTTGGTTTTGGTTGGTGAGAGTCCCCAGCCGGGGAGGAAGACCAGGATTTAGCCTTAGTAGAAACCATTCATTTTCTTATGGGCTTTAGGAGGGGTTGAGACCTCTGACCCAGAAATAGTCTCTGAAAAGGGAAATTTTAGAAGTCCCTTCAGTATCAGCTTGTTTTTCCTTTCTAACTAAGTTCTATTAGAAAAGTTCTCACAAATAGTAGAGGGTGGTTCAACAGATAAATGGGAAGCTCCCAAACAATAAACACACAAAGAGTGTGTATCAGAAGTAGGCAGTTTGTGTCCACAATCAGAACACTGCTTAAACTCCAGACTACCTATTTTATCTGCCATATTAATTAATAGAAAAGTACCAACAATGGTACAAGAGAGTATCCAAAGGTATGAAAGAGAAAAAGGGAAAAGATTACCAATGATGGTAAAGAGAAAATACCTCGCGGTAAAAGTAGTAAGCAAGAGACAGAAAAACCTGAGGAATTTATGAACGCTAGATACGATAGGGTAAGAGACAATAAAATATTAACTTTTCTGACAGAAAAGTAAATTGTAAAGCAATTAAACAACAATTGCCTGTACTTAGCTCAAGAGAAGTAGCTTGACACGACCAGATGGCAACCCGGCAAACGAAATCTGGGGTAACAGGGAGAGGGGGATTGTGGGTAAGAGTTTAGCTCAAGAGTTTGAAGCTGACGCAAGCTTGGAAAATGGACGGCTTGGTTCCGAGCTCGGAACCGATACCCATGCGTAAGGAACGAACGAGGATTAACAATATCAGATCTTATGTCTGAGCTTCTTTCCTGTGCATGGTAGTATCAAGATCTTCCATCATGGAATTTTATATTAACATCCAAGATACTGATCATCAGTATCAGAATGCTTCATATCAAACAATGAGTTGATTTCTGTAAACCATCTATAAGTGCATTCAAAGCACAAACCTCTCCAGTCCATATTAAAATAGGTCATCAGCAAAATGCTTATAAAAAGAAATACGTTCTACTAAAAAAAAGAGAGAAAGAATTACTGCTAAATATACTGACATCTTCCCAAATAGAGAGAACCAGATTTGCATAAGTATTTGCAACCAGACTGTCCATAACTACTGCTAATTGTTAATGGAAATATTCACCATTAAACAAAAACAGTTGTTGCTCAAAATAATATCTAACATTGAAAGGAACACCTCAATTTTCCAGCATGAAAAGTTGCTATAATTACATAGGCATTCTCTGACAGGCTGAACACCAGTAGTTAGGTATGACAGTAAATAATGATTTAATATTCAAGGCAACTAAGGCCAAGTTGTTTAAAACATTACCATGGGACCAGTGATATAATAAATGCAAAAACATCATCTGTTTATTTAATACAGCTTTTGCTATAATGTAATAAAGTTTGTAACTGTCTCCAAATATTTAGAAACAGCTGTCACCCACTGGCTTCCAAAAACTATAGGTCACGTGAAGTTTAATCTCATTTTTATGAGTTTTCAGTAGACCATAAATCACTGGAATTATGGGATTTGCTTCGCCCACGTGGCCAAACCACACCAACCATGGGTGAAAATTCAGCATTACCCACACCCAGCCATAGGGTACATCTAGAATATTTATTACTATTCTGCTGAAAGCATAAATCGTAAATCACTTGTTCACACATGGTATATATAAAAAGCATTTACAGTGGGTGTACTGACTGGTACAAAAATACTGGCTCTCTTTAAACATTGGTTTGCATTTGAAACATCAGTTTTACAGAGCAATTTTAAATCTAACTTTCAAACAGTCTCGATTCAGTTAACGAATCATTAAAATTACCTTCTGTAGATGAAATAAACATTAATCCCTGTCACTGGGAAATGTGTTCCTACTGGAATCCATGGACACCACAGCTGGATCAGCTAGAGGATTCTTGTGAATAAGCATGGAAATCTTTAACTGTGAAAATGGCCAGGATTCTTAAGGGCAGAGGAATGGAAGTCAGGCTCTTCAGATTCATTAAATAAACACATACTCAGACATTTATGACTTAAAGAACTGCAAGTATCCTGCTCTCAGGCAGGCCCACAAAAGCTCTCTACTGAGGCTAGACCACTTGGGTACTCAGACTCCCACAATAGCTCCATCTTATGAAGGGTGCCCCCAAAGGAGAAATCCTCTGGTGTAGAAGCAAAGGATAATGTGTCCTTGGTGTTTGACTCAAAGGGAACAACAGAAAGTAATTGACTTACAAAGATCAACTCATCAGAATCAGGGATATTTGAATTGTCTGAAGGAGCATCCAACCTTTTAACTCAATGCAGTTCAGAAGCCCAAGCTTTTTCAGGGCTGTCTGCTTCAATTTCAGCAATGACAGGAAAATCCTGAAACAGGTCACAGAGCTGTTGAGAAGAAGCATAGGAAATGGATGGGACTAAGGCACTACCCTGGTCACGACTGTGCCTAGCTGGTAGGTTTTGTACTTCATAGCTTCAGAAGCAAATGCTCAAGAGGACTTAACACTATAGACATATACCCAAAACCTCTATCTGGTCCCAGGGAACCTCCTTGTAAAAACACAGGCAATGGGGATAAAGCAATCACCTTTGGTTACAAAGGCGCAAGCCTCTTACACGAAGGCCCTCAAAAGGCAAGACTACCCTCTGTCTGACAGGAGGGAGAACAAGCACACAGCTGATGGCAAGTAAGCCTGAAAAATAGTCATGCCAGAAGTCTTGGCAAACACTGACCACAAAGATGGGGGCAGCAAATTAGCTTCACAGTATCCAGAGTCACTGAACCTATGGAAACTAGAGTAATCTGTTATAAAAAATCCTGTCTCTCCCGGACGTCACTTAATGGCATGCTGCTTCTTCAGAAGAGAAAGATACCTGGAGGCCTTGGCCAAAACAATAAGAGTACAGACCATCGCACACTGTCCTTTATGACCTGTAAGACCTCAGAAAAGATGTAGCTCTTCTGAATTGTCCTCAAGGTAAACCACAATCTGGAAAAAGTCTACACAATTATTGACTTTAATCTGGAGAGCTTGAATCATAATAACCATTAGACAACAGGTAAGCAATACAAAAAATACAAGACAATTTTCCCATGGAGTATTTACTTTTCTGGCTGCAAGCAGACTTGCAGAGTGACACTAAGTATGAATCACAACAAAATACAAGGCAAGAGCGAACTGAAATGGCATCATCCAACACCATCATATCTCACACCAATGCTTTTATGTGGCAGTGGAAAGGAGTCAGCCAAAGCCTTGGGAAAAGGTACAGCTGTGAAAAGTCAAGCTGGCCAGCTAGGCCACCTGCGGGTAAGATATCCCAACTGTAATAGCATAATGAATATCTGAGCTCTGCAACATTTCGTTATAGGGGACACAGTCTACAAGTTTTTTTTTTTTTTTTTTTTTTTAAAATCATACATGCTCATAGAAAGCATTACATTTGCAATGGGACGAGATGATGAGCTACTGAAGGACGTGAGGATGGACTGACTCAAAGATATCTCTAGCATAAGGACAGATGCTATACAGGTCAATGCCTTAGCCAACTTTTCCCAGTACTCTGTTTAAATTAGGCAGTCATACAGACAGAGAAGTGCACCGTCAGTGACGCAAAAGGTGGCACACTCACCTCTGGTGCAGAAAGCTATGGGTTCTATTCCAACACCAAGTAGATGAATTGCTGGCACTGCAGTGCAGCATAAGAGGAGTGCTGCACTCCCAAGTGTGCTGTCCTTCAGATGATACATTAAACTGAATTGGTGGTAGCTCAGGTAGATGTAAAATGTCCAATGGCATCTATATAAAACAGTGGAGGAAGTTCCCGAAGGCCTGGCCAAATTTCCCCATGTAGTATAAATACAACTTTGGGTCTTTCCTGAAAAGAGGCTACCTGCCTACTGGGATTAACCAGGTCAACAAAGGAGAAATAAAAATACATTAAATAAATTAAAGATGCAAACACTAAAGTAGGCAAAAACATAGCTAATCACTTTTTTGTTGTAATAGCACGACACCAGTGGATAACCTTAAGGATAAGGAGGCAACCACAAAGCCAACTAGCTTAAGAGGGATCTGTAGGGTAAGCTTCTTGAACTTGCCATAAGACACTTATTTATCATGGAGAATTCTAAAAAATGGACTCCAAGATCAATCTTTTTTGGAAAACGCAAACCTGGAGAAGTACCCTTGTCATTGTTTGGGGGAGGGGGTCTTTGCTGCCACTGTGGTGAGCACCTCTTTTAAGATTGCTCCTGCATGCTTATCTGATGGGAATAGAGGCATTCTCATGGAGAGTATAATGTAAATTAAAAATTTGCACCCTGTGCTTAACAAGCTTCATTTGCAAGGTTGTGGTTAGATTAAAACATTATTTTTTATTTATTTGCATCTGTTTACTTCGCAAGTCCAACTTGAAACAAAACCCCTTTTCAGCAGAAGCCCAGAGAGCAAAGCACCATGACTACATTTAAAGATACATATCTACTGCACACATAAGATACATACAGTGTTATAATACTGGACAAATACAACACATGAAATATTAAAAACTATACAGAAAAAAAATCATCTAATACATATATAAACATATACACACATTATATATATATATATATATATATATATATATATATATACACACACACACACACACATATAAAACATTCATATACTTTGACAATAGGAAAAACTAAATACTGCCACTTATATACTTCTATTTCAATGGTGGTTTAAATCAACAAAAGAGTCAAACTTTTAAAAAGATACAACTGATGTACAAATTCCATTGAAGTTATGAACAAACTAAGATGAATGCTTGTGTAAGCAGAATCTCAGATGCTGCATACCAAGAGTCTAAAAATGTAATCCCGTTACTGACGGTAATTATTGCCCATACCTTCTTGATAGGATTAATATACAATTAAAAGTAATATAGATGAACAGGAAAGGTACAGTTGTGTACACTACCATAAATGTAGATGCTCAAGTGCATTCACTGTTGCAGTCATCACATCTGGGTTATCCCTGCCAGGGTAGCTCTCAGTCGGCCCGAATACCAGAGACTTAGTTTTTCCTGCGTCGGCTGCCGTCACTCCAGGACTCGTCAGGTCATCAGTGTTATAAATTAAGGCAGCCAACGCCATTACATCAGGTTTTTTTTGCCCTGTCAGGAGCCCACAAGAGGGAGCTAGGTTATGGTGGAAGAACACCACCAGTAGAAAGTAAATAACAAAACATCCTTGTAAGGAGAGAGAGAGAGACAAGGGGGATGGAGGAAGGGAGACCAGGACTGAAACAGTGAATACACTCTAACATCTACATTTATGGTAAGTGTACACAACTGTACTACATTCTTCGTGTTTCACTGTTGCAGTCATCACATTTGGGTTGACTCCCAAAGCTGAAGAAAAGGGTGGAGGCAGTTAAGAAGACTGGGGGCTGGCTAGGATGCCCTGCAAGAGTGCTGTGGCAAACCCGGTCCTGGATTTGGAGAAGTTAGGCAGGTGGTAATGCTTGGTGAAGGTATGAACGTGGGGACCCCTCTGAGGAAAGCTGCAGAGGTGGAGATTGCTCTGGTAATATGTGTCCTGGCCCCGTGGGGGGAGGTTTCCTGTGCTGCTTGTAGCAGAAATGGATGCAGTGCGCTATCCATTTGGAAATGGTTTGAATATGGACTTGCCCTCTGCTCCTGTAGCAAAGCTGACTAAATTGATCAGTCTTCCTAAATGATTTAGTCCTGTCTAGGTAGAATCTGAGCTGTCTGTGCACATCTAGAGAGTGCAGAGTCCTTCCCCTCTTGTTTTGTGGGTTAGGGAAAAAGGTGAGCAAGCTGGGGTAGGTGCTCTTCTAGATGTCCTCAAGTTGTTAGTCCCTCTTAGGAACTGTTTGATGAGAGGGTGGGAGAAGAGAGTTGGCTCTGTGCTGAAATGAGCAGAGATGGTGGAGGCATGAATTTAAATGGAAGAGAAGGACAGACCCCTGTGTAGTAGGTCAGCCAGGTAATCCAGGATGAGAGGTAGGGAGGGCTGTGCAGTTCCGGCTCCCTTAGCCTGGATCCAGGTGCAAAACCTTCCCACTTGTCAGCATAAGACTTTCTAGCGCTAGGGCGTCTGGCCTCACATATAACATCTAGAACTTGTTTGCTTACATTGGCAGCTTGTGCAGTGGTCAGGGAATAAGACAGGCTGACAGACTGTGGGTCAATTGGGGATGCATGAATTCTAAATTCCTCTGGGTCAGGAGTGTTGGGATCTGATGGAGATGCCATGGTGGCAGTGGTGACAGGCTTCACAGCAGAGGGTACCAGTGCTGGCATGACCAGTCTAGGGCAATCAGAATTGTCCTCGGTTTTTCCACCCTTATTTTGAGCAGTACCCTTGTAATGAGCGGTACAGGGGGGAATGCATAGACAGAGAGGTTGACCCACTGGAAAGGTAGAGCATCCATATTCCAGGCTTTGCTGCGAGGTTCCTGGTGCAGAATTTGCTGAGCTGACTGTTGGAGTGAAAAGCAAAGAGGTCGACCTTCGGGGTGCCCCATTTCTGGGTTACAAGGGTGAAGGTTCTTTGGTCTAGCTGCCAACTCGTGTGGGTCCAGAAGACTTCTGCTTAAGTTGCCTGCCAGAGGGTTTAGAGAGCCTGGCAGAAATTGTGCTAGCAGGTGTAGTTGCACGGCTAAGGCTGCGTGCCAAAGGGTCATGGCGAGTCTGCAGAGATGGTACGAGTGGGTCTTTCCCTGCTTGTTGATGTACCACATCACAGTGGTGTTGTCTGTTTTGATCAGTAGAGACCTCGAGGAGAGCAGGGGTGTGACGGCTGTCAGAGTTTGCCTAACAGCTAACATCACTTTTTGGTTGATGTGCGAATGTATTTGATTTGAGCTCCACTGGCCCTGGATGCACCTGCTGTCCAGGTGTGCACCCCAGGCATAGTCTGATGCATCTGTGGTGAGGGTGTGGGCAGCATGGGGTTGAGAAGGGCAAGTCCCTTGTTGTGGTTGCATGCTGCTGCCCAAAGGATACCTTTCCTTAAGCAAGGTATCACTGGTATAAGAGTTTCCAGGTCTTGGGTGTGTTGACACCAAAGGCTTTTTAGGTACCATTATTGTTTCCTCACATGCAGTCTGGCATATGGAATGAGAAGAATGCAAGAAGCCATGAACCCCAGAGCTGGCAGGATTTTCCTTGTGGATAACTGGGGTCTGGTGGCTAGTTGAGAGAAGTAGGTTGTCAGGTAGGTTTGTTTTTCTGGTGTAACAAATGCCATCTGGGATGCAGTGTCCAGGGTTTCTCCCAGGAATACAATTTTTTGCGTGGATACTAGTTTTGATTTCTTTTCGTTGATAGTATACCCCAGGGAGGTCAGTAGATCAGTAGGTCAGGAGCTTTAGCAGCTTTTCCTGTCTGCCTGAATCAGGCAGTTGTCTAAGTATGGGTAAATCTGAATATTTCTTTGTCTGCAAAAAGCAATGGCGTGAGCCAGGCATTTTGTGAAAACTCTGGGAGCAGTGGATAAGCAAAAGGAAAGTGCAGAGAACTGAAAGTGCACTGATCCTGCCCTGAAATAGAGATATCTCCTTCACGATTCCCTGACTGGGATGTGTAGGTAGGCCGCTTTTAGGTCTAGGGTGACTAACCAAGCATCCTTGGAGAGCATAGGTAGAAGTTGCTGGAGTGTGAGCATTTTGAATTTTGGTATCACCAGGAAAGTGTTTAGAATGGATAGATAGAGGATAGAGCGCCAGGTGCCACCTTTTCCGGCTACCAGGAAGAGTCTGGAGTAGAAACCTTGCCTTGCTGCTCTGCAGGAACATGCTCTATTAACCTCATCGAGAACAGGGAAAGGACTTGCTTTTTGGCCTCTGCCCACTGGTTTGGGGTAAGATCTGGGAACCCTTTCGGATTTGGTAGAGTGTGGAAATAAAATTTGTATCCCTGGGACACTATGTTGAGGACCCAGCAGTCGTCGGTAATGGTGGCCCAGGTGCTTGATGGAAGGAGAGCTTTCCTCCTAGGGGAAAGAGCAGGTGGGCAGAGGTAGGGGGTGGAAGCGTGAAGTCTTTGAGAGTTCTTACCATGAGGGAGTGGCTTAGCACTCCCTGGTTTTGAAGAGGAAGAACTCCATTGCTTAGATCTCTGCATTCCCTGAGCTGCTGTCTGGGGGGCCTGCTTCCCCAGGGTCTGGGCTGAGCTGACCTACAGGATCAGGAAAGGACCAATGTTTGGAGGGGCAATGCCTACTGAACCTCGGTGTCTGGACCTGTCTGCATAGATTTAGCTTTTTCTTCCCTCTTTTTTAAGACCTCCTCTGCCTTGGTGCCAAATAAGTTGTCTTTGTGCAGTGGTGCGTCCAATAATTAGGATAGGACATGGTCTGGCAAGGGCTGTTCCTTTAGCCAAGTATGCCTTTTAAGGACAGAACCAGTGACTGCTGCCCTGCAAGATGCTTCTAGGGCGTCAAAAACCACATTGTAGTTACTTGACTTGCAGAATGCATTAACTCTTGTAACTATTTTCTGCACAAGCAGGAAAGGAAGATATTTTTGTGTGTGAGGAGTTCCATGGTATGTTGCTGATATTTCAGCATATGGAACTGACAATTTAGTGCTCCAATAACAAAAATAGCAAAGGTGTATACTTTTTTGCCCCATGTGTCTAATGCTCATCTATACGAGGGGGTAAGATTCTTAGCAGAAGTTGCTTTAATTCCTTTAGGGCCTTGAGAGATAACTCGGGGTCATCAGTAGGATTTTTGAATATAAATTTGTGAGAGTCAGGGACTCTATAGTACCTGTCTGGTTTCCTGGGAGCAGGAGGGAGGGTGTGAGGAGTCAAACTGGATTCCAAAAAATCATCCACAACATCCAGGACATGAGGAATGGCCAGAGGTCTGTGCTGTGGAAGATCTAGGAATTCCCGGAGTCTCTTCACTGAGGGTAGTCCTGACATTCCCAGTGGAAATGTCCCCTTAAGATATGTAGGGTTTCCCCAAAGGAAAAGTCCTCGGGTGGAGAGGCTGAAGGAATGGATTCCTCTACATCAGAATCCTCATAAGTGGAGAGGGGTTGCATATCTTCATAATCAGATGCATCAGAGTAATTGGACTCCTTTTCATCTACAACTACTGGGAACAAACCTCTTTCTTTTGGAAGGGATAGCCTGGCTTCCCCTGATGAGCATTATAAGGTCTGCTGCCATTTTAAGGCTCTGAGACTGAGGCAAGGAAGCAGGTGCCCAAGATTGAGTCAGTTTCTTGGGTGTGGTTCCTGGGCCTTAAACTCGGTAGTTTTCGAAAGAAAGGTAGACGCTAAAGAAGTGGGTCTGTGTCGAGAATCGGTAGTGCAAAGTACTTCCTCGGAAGCTGGTGCTTGCTCAGCTGCTCTGGACCCCTCCCAGGTAGAGACATCTGCAGGATCCTTAGTCAATTAAGTCTCGCGGCATACTGGACTCCGAAAGGGTCTTGGTAGCGGCCTGCAAATCCACAGAAGCTGGAATCAGGGGCTGTGAAAGCGCCTCACTGAGGACCGGAGAACTGACGACTAGCTTAATGGAAGCATCGTCGGCAGTTTTGGACCTGTGCGGTCTCTTGTCTTTATCAACGTTTTTTTCGGAAGATCTACTGTCGGATGGCTTACCGAAGCCATATCGGAATTCGAGGACTGAGAGCGAAAATATCTAACTACAATAAGGGCCCGACAATGTATAGTTCTGGCATTGAACAGAGCACAAAAGCGACAGCGGGGGACATCGTGGTCTGGGCCTATGTAAGTGAAGCAGCAGGAATGAAAATCACGGTGTGGTATTTGCTTTCCACAGGTGAGACAATTGTTAACTTTTTCCTTACATCAGTTAGAGCAAGAAAAAAGGATCCCCAACAGGGTACTTAGTTTTAGAAGACTTCAACTTCAATTTTGGAAATGAAAAACTCAGGTAGCGGGCAACCGGCACTCGTGCAAACTGCTTCTGCTTCAGGCTCCTCGGCAAGAAAGACTGATGTAATGGCGTCGGCTGCCTTAATTTAGAACACTGACGACCTGACGTCAGACCTGGAGCGATGGCAACCAATGCAGAAATACTAAGCCTCTGGTATTCAGGCCGACTGAGGGCTACCCTGGCAGGGATAACTCAAATGTGATGACTGCAACAGTGAAACATGAACATCTGGAGAGAAAGTAGTGAAGTGGGTAAGATACTGGCTATACTGTGGGTATTAACAAGGCAGTTCTTAGCATTGACACTGCCAAGAGCTGTAGAATAAGAGTTTCATGTTGTTTGAACATTTTATGTACTTTGTTTGGTAGAGGGTGATAGGGAGGGAATTCCAGATTTTTCTCAAGTAGAAGGCACACAGCACATCACCATGACAATTATGTAAGAAAGTTACTTTTGCCAGGAATTTGTCAGATTAAAGGAGAGTGTGAGTGAAATTATACCACAGAAGTGTGTGTGTGTGGATGGTGGATGATTTTCTGTGCAGTTCTTATCTGATAAAGTTTAAGGAGCTTGAATAAGTTAAGCCAGTATAGCAGCCTAAGGGCTATGCAGTGATGTGCTTTACTGGGAAGACTGGTGGCAAACCTTGCAGTTTTACTGAAGGATTTCTTTAATTTTCTCAGCTGTGTTGCTTTCAAGTTGGTCATAACTGGAGATACATATATCAGGGGAGGTACAAGATAGGCTGTAGCAGCAGCTATTTGGGTTTGATCAGACAAGAATATCTTGGCTCTAAAAACATTCCTAAAATACAGTTGTGTACACTTACCATAAATGTAGATGTTAGAGTGTATTCACTGTTGCAGTCATTACATTTGGGTTATCTGCCTGCAGGCAGCCCTCAGCCAGCCTGATTATCAAAGTCTTGGGTCATGCGTCGGATGCTGTCTCTTCTTCCATGATGTCAGGTCGTCAGGGGTATAAAGCATGCAGCTGATGCCATTACATTAGTCTTTCTTGCCGTGCAGTGCCCGAAGCAGATCGCAAGTGCCGGTCGGCAGACTCCTGAAATTTTCTTTTTCGAGTTTCAGAAATGAAGTCTTCAAAAAAAGCTAAGTACCCCACTGGGGATCCTTTTGCTTGCTCTAAACTGATGCCAGTAAAAGTTAACAATTGTATTACCTGTGGAAAGCAAATACCTCAAAGATTTTCATTCGTACTGCATTCCTTGCTTAGGCCCAGACCACGACGTCCCTCGCGGTTGGTTTTGTGCCTTATTCAATCCTCGAACTATTTGTCGTCGGTTCATTTTTGCATCAAACTATTTCAGTACTCAGTTTAATTATAAAGAAATAGCTTCAGTAAGCCATCTGACTACCGACATTCTGAAAAAACAAAGACAAAGAGGCAGACCGCACAGGTCCAAAGCTGCCGAAGACGCTTCTGTTAAGCTAGTTGCCAGTTCACCGGTACTCAGTGAGGGGCTTTTGCAGCCCCTGATACCCACTACTTCACATTCGAAGGCCTCTACTGATGCCCATTCGGAGTCCGGTATGCCGCGTGATGCTTTTTCGACTATGGAACCTGCGGATGCCTCTACCTTGGATGGGTCCGGAGCCGCTGTGCAGGCACCGGCTTCTGAGGGAGTATTCAGGCCTACAGACTTGCATTTCAAACCGACACCATCTTCTTCTTAAAGGCCTAAAACTCGACCCACATCAAGAAAACAGACGTCCAAACCGCATGGTCAGGCCCATATGCCTAAAAAAACAAATAAGAATGGCTGAAGACCTTATTACTTTAGGGGAAGCCAGCCTTCTCCCTCTAAGAGACCTAGAATTGAGTTTTCTTCTGATCAGGATTATGAAATTTCTGTTTCTTCTGACTACCAGTATTTTGCCCTTATCTACCTATGAGGATTCTGATGCAGAGGACTCAATTCCCTCCATTTTACATAGTGTTCTGTGGTAAATGTAATACTTGAACTAGAGAACAGCTTTATTTGATAAGCCTATCTTGGAAAGCTGTAGTAGGAGTAAAGAGTGGGAAACAAGTGTTAAAGGCTTTTGACAGTCAAGGAATACTGAGGAGACAAGGACATTGTTGTTGCTGTGCTTATGTACTGAAATCATGAAGGAAAGAAGTACTTTGAAAGGGGTGGAAACCATGTTGGGATGTTGACAGGAGGTTTTGGTTAATGAGAAAAGCTGGAAATTGACAGTGGATAAAATTCTCAGGGATTCAGAGAGGAGATGGTATTCACAATAATTCCTAAGTTTGGAATGTCATAGGAGGGGCTGGTGCAATAGTAATTTAGTTTTCTGAAGTATTGTGTGATGGTTTGGTGGGTACAAGTTGGAAGGCTAGAGAGCTGACATGAAAATGAAGGATTGAAGGGTTCTATACTATGGTTAGCTTTTGATGAAGAGGTGTTAATATTAATGAAATGAGAGCTGGAGGTGCAAGCTACACTGAAGTCACATTCTGTGGGAAAAGCATTGGGTTGGTATGGTTTACAGGGCAAAAGAAGTATAGAAATTGTCGATCAGAATAGTTTGAGGGATTTGGAGTTATTAATTTGTAAGATGAAGTAGACCTTTTTGTCAGAGTACACTTGTGCTTTTGTTCTGTTTTGTTGCAGAGGAAGTGGTAGTACTGGTAACTGCATGTGGACCCCACTTTTTCCATGTGATCCATGCTTTGTCTCTTTGGAGCATTAACTGCCTGGTATGCAGAGTAAGCCAAGGGGCTGGTGAGGCTTTGACTGTCGTGTCTAAGGTGGGGCATGGGAGATGATAATGTTCATGTGTTCCTGCTTCATTGAGAGGGAGGAGCTTTAGAAATCTCTTCAAGATTACAGCTTTAACAGACAGCAAGGAATTTTTCAATTTAGCAAGATTCCTGACAGATTTGTAGTTTGCAGGATGAGAGTAGGGGAAAGGAGGGTAACTGTTGGATTGTAGGCAATAAGGGAATGCAGTGGAACACCGGCGAGAGTAATATTCGGATGAGAAGTTAAAAGTCTAGTGTGGATAGTGCTTGTTGTATCAGATGGCAGACAACTGACTGAAGCTAAAGAGGATTTATACATGGGTGTTGGTTAAGGAGTGATGCTGTTGGACCAATTAATGTTTCAATGGTATGTTGAGGTATACATGAGAGAGTACTTTTCACAATGTCACAGTTGAAACCATGAGTGGAAAGAATGTAGAGGGCTATTATGCAAATGGCCTTGGCTTTGTAATTTCAAGGCAGGATAACAGGATTTCAGCTTTGGAGAAGGATGAGCTTCAGTCTCTATACAAAGAAAGTTCAAGGTTATTTAGGTAGAACAGACCTATACCTCCAGCTTTGTGTTTGAGAGGTCAAGAAGTAATATACTATACCTAGATGGTATTACTTCTTTAGAGGTTATAGTGGACGTCTACCTAGTGGAAGTATTCCTGGTAAGTGTAATACAATCCAACAGTGCAGGGAGGAGATTTATTTGCATATGCTCAGGGCACTGAGGTGGAAAAGTTTTAGAGCACTGGGGATTGTCAATATGTCAGTGGGGATCTCTGATGCTCAGATGGGGCCTGGGTTGGAGAGAATGTTTCCACAGAGTTGAAGAATACAGTAATATAGACGGAAGACAACTAAGACCTGTGTGTAATTCTGTATCCATTAAAATCTGAAGAGATAGAGTCTTATTCTAGGTGATAGGGAATGGGGAAAGACAAGGGGGGAGATGATGGGGTAGTGAGAACCACACTGGCTCTGGCCTTGCTAAACTAACCTCTGAAATCTGACACCATTATACTTGCCTTTTTCAAAACATCTTTTGCTTAAACTGTTTACTACAAGAATATTTATGATGATCACTTTTTTATTTTTTTTTTACAGGGACAATTGCCACTACACTCTATTTGGTGAACAGCTCTTTCACAGCTTAAACAAACAGTTGTGCCACTGTCCTCCGTTTTTTTTTTTTTTTTGGATCACTTCGTGTGATGAAGGACCAAAAAAAGGCAATTTGCTGCCCAAGTGTCTGTGTTTTAAGAGTTGCACCTTGACATCCTCAGGAGAGGACTAAAGCCTTAGCCATGCATGTCAACTGAGACTTGAGCCTGAGGGAGCTGCAATGGCACATTTAGTCAATGTTACTGTCTCACCCAATATACCTAAACAGTTTGGAAAGGCCCTGCTTAAGGACTCCATCCTATAATTCCTCAAACGTATCCAGGTCTCCTTGACAGTGGAGGATGTAGGTGTAGCATAAAACTCTGTTACCTTGACTTAGAGATATGTAAAGACTCTTGCCAAATATAAGCAATATGCAACTTTGTCATCTGACTACACGCTGTTAGCTGGCACAGACTTGGACCTTCTGGCTGCCCTCAAGAGAACACAGTAAGAGTAGAAACTAGATACTTGGATAAACATGTACATTTTTCTTCTACCCAACAAGCAGCATTCAGGCATCACTAGCAAAGAATCAGGTTCAAATGTGGCACTCTCAAAGGTGTCCTCGATTGCTTGCATTACTCAAGAAATGTCTGTCAGCTTGGGTTCTTTGTATTCAGCAAGTCCAAATAGTGTATGCAAGTCATACAATTCATCTGTCCCTGATTTAAAGTGCTCCTGCACTAAATTAGGCCACTTCAAAAGGTGAACAAGTGTATCAGCTTGGCATCATCAGTTCTGTAGAGAGAGGCAAGTACATTTGGATAAAGTAAGACAAAAACCTTCCCCATGCTGAAATCCACATTGGAAGGCAGTTCAAGAGAGGTTTCTTCTCTTACTGGGAGAAGTCATCCAGGAAAAAGAGGTCTCACTAAGAAAAGGGAAACAAAGATTCTCTGCCATGTTATCACACACTGTACCACAAAATACAAATACAAAAGGGGCCAAGAAAGGCATCAGAAGGATGTATGACCCAAGCATCAGAACTATGAAACAAAAGCTGGGGGTAGTGGTTCACAACCAAAGGAGTTTCTTCCCCAAGGCACATATACTCCTAGGTTCATAGGTTTTTACTAGGCTAACGAGGCCTTTTTAAGCCTAGCCATGCATTCCAAATCTCTTACAAGTTCTGGTACCCTTAACAAATGTAAGGGGCGGCTTGGGAGAAGAACCATTCACAAGCTGAATGTGTCCATTAGAGACATAGATGTCAAATCAATGATGAATTTCTGTTCCCCATCCAACTGTCCAAGTTACATCTGAACTGGGTTAGGAAGGAACTATGCTTCACATTGATGGGGAGCCTGTTCCAGAGACTGGGTAGTCTCAGGGATAAATACCTGTCTTTCCAACAAGTTAAATTTATATCACAGGTAAGGTTCAAGTCTAACAGGTAATTCTGGTACTGTTTGCTTTGTGGACATGCAGAAGGGTCCATTAGAGTGGGATCTGACAATACCTTGTATGCCAAGCACATATCTCCTCTCAACAGCCTGTAAGAGACATAATACAGGGATAGGGCCTTGAGTCTGTCTGCATGGAACATTTTACTTAAACTCTATATTCATTTAATGAGGAACCTTTGTGAACATTCCAATTGTTGGATATGCCTGGTTAGGTGAATACCAAAGAGGGCATTGTACTCGATGATAGGTCTGATGAATGCTGAACACAGTGGAAAAATGACTACATTAGACCCAGATGCCATACGTTTGTTTATAAGTTGTGCAACACAGAATGATTTCCCCACTACTGTAGACACATTATGGTCAAAGGCTAGATTACTATTTGTGTGTGTCCCCAAGTGCCTGACTACCACATCAACTCTTAGGGGTGTGTTATCATTATGGCAGTTATCCGAGGTGGATGACTTCTCAAAGGATACTATTATGCATTTCTTGGCATTTAGTTTTACTCCACTGCTCTAATACTAGTTTGTCTGTGTCGGCCCTTCCTAGAGAACATTTGGGCTGATGTGGTTCAATGACAACTCCTAATTTGCAATCATCTGCAAACTAATCAGCCAGAGGCCACCGCCAATGGCCTTGACGTCAGAGAGGTAAATGCCAAAAAGGGGTGGCCCAGGACCAATCCCTGAGGAACTACACTTGTGACTGGCCTCCTTGGAGAGGTGTACTCCCCAGTTCTAACATCGTGAGCCTTGTATGTCAGCCAGCTGGCTATCCACCAGGTGACAAAAGGGTTTGTACCTAACCTCTTGAGTTTGTCAAGAATGCCCAAGTGGGGCCATGTCAAATGCCTTGATCAGGTCAAGGAAGCAGTGAACCATTCTGCTCTCATCCACTGCTTTGGTGACCTTCTCAAAGAAGTCCACCAGGTTGAGTAGGCAAGACCTCCTCATGCAGAGTTCTCCTGTCAAACATATCTAGCAAAGGTGAGGCACATCTAGAAGGCTGCCTGAATGGACCTGATAGGCTGACTTTAAACTGTTCATAAGCAAAAATGATGATGCGAGTGCCTTTCCCCCTTACATTGCAAAAAACTACTGTATTTTTTTGCTCGCCTAAGGACTTTCCCTAGTGGATCTATTATCCTGACCTAACTGGTCCATTCATTTCCAAGGCATGGAATTTGGATATTCCCGGGCTTAAGACCCTATGGCCCATTCATTCTTGTCAAGGAATTTCTATTAACTATGTTCCCTAGTGAGAGATGAGTAACAGGGACCAGGCCAGCTTGCTAGTCCTGTGGGATAGTCTGCCCTCTCCCTCCCTGGAGGCACCCCCTTCCTCCCTTCACTGGCTTCATCACAACTGAAAGCATGCCTTTCTCATGCAGAGTTCTTCGCAGCTGCCACTGCAACCCGCAGTGTGATAGCACAGACTTAGCAAGCTCAAAATGCACCAGGTAACACAATGCTCCCACTAGGTGTCACTCTTATGGCAAAGCCATGCCTGTCTATGGCATTCCAGAATAGGCGATGCAGCAGTGAGTCAGTCGCTCCCA